>NW_011888858.1:1035581-1060409 GCF_000151845.1 Pteropus vampyrus
TCAGAGGTAAGGAAAAATATTTATACATTTCTAATCACTCAGATCTCATGTTTGATTGGAGACTAACAGAACAGAATAGTACAAAAACTGGAACTATCTTCTGGAGTTTGTCATATGATAGGAACCTTGGAAACTGAAATTGTGCAAGGTTTCATAATAATACTGACAATAACAATTTGCTCATATACGTCAATAATGCTAAGAAAATGATCTTTAAAACATACCTTTCATAGAAATGCAAAGAAGTTAATCTCTTAGGTTATAAAAGAAAAGAAATACACAACATGCATTTGGCGATAGAGTTAGAAAGAGTGAGAAAAACAAGAAATAATGGAATTCTTATGGTTTCAAGATGGTGTCAACATGTGAAAATTAAATATGCATGTGTGTGCAATGCGTGTGTGTGTGTCTCAAAATATGTTTTTTTAATTTTGATTAATGTTGTTTTTGAAAACAGAAAGCCAAAGCAAAAAGAGTATTTAATAAGTAACTTTGCCATTTTTCATAACCAAGATTTTAAAAATTACTTTTATTAACATTATTGAGAATATAAAGTACAGAACTATATACTACCCTTTGTTTAAAAAGAGCTGTCTGAAGACTATATATATATCAGTTACCATAGACACAATGAATAAAGAGCATTAGACTTGTGGAGTTAGGATCCATTTTATGCTATTACATACTCTATCTTGTCATAATGAAATTTAATTTATAGCTAGTTTATTTGCTGAAAGAAAAAACTCTCCTATAATATTCTACTCTTTTTCTTTTTTCTTTATTTTTATTTCCTACGGGCTTTTTTTGCTACAAAATTTTTCTATTTTGTTAAATTTTTTTAATGGAAAATTTTATTTACATACTACATTTTTAATAGGAAACTGTATTTGTTAAAAACATTCTTAGTAGGAAATGAAATTTACATACCTAAATTACTATGTACACACCAACACTGTGCTAATAAACTCACTGTCTGTCCTCTATCTAAATTTAGTCTGTAATTCCATTGTTTGTTAGTTAAAAACCCTTAAGACTTTTTGACTTTGTTTTCTCCTTATAGTTCTGTTTATGAAAATTGTTATTCTTACAGATTATTTTCTGAAAAAAACATGAAACTTGTTTCTTCCACAAAGCAATTAGAAATCACATTTAGATTTGGGATCAGGAATATGAGAGCTACAGAGCAAGAGTAGCAGCTCTTGAATGTCAAACATTTAAAGAAAGGATACTGAGAATAAACGATAAAGACAACAAATATGAAACCCTGTTAAGATTTAATCATCTATTTAAAATACTATGGATAAGAAGCCAGGGGGTCAGAAGATCAAAAATGAGGACATTCAATCTGGTAACAGAATTTTCATTTCTTCATTCCTATTTCAGGTTTCAAGGAAGTTTGTCTTTCCTTTTTATAAGATTATTATTTTATATTTTAATTTCTCTCCCTAAATTTCCCAGATCTCATTAATTGAGTATAAATGATTGTCTCATACTAAGAGTAATCATTAAAAAAGATGTCGTTTTCTTCCCACAACAAATCTACACAATAATTTATATCTACATCCATATTTTTTCTTTCCTCTTGTTACAACTGACAAATAAATCTTTTTTGAGAATGTCCGCTTCTTGTACAAAGTGTTTTGGAATCTGTCTCTTGACAGCTTTTAAAGAAATATTGTTCATTTATTCAGTCAAAATATACATACCAAGGTTTTTTGTTTTTTGTTTTTTGTTTTTTTTTTTTGCTATATACTATGCGAAGTACTAGTGACCATAGAGCTTCCAGTATCCTGGGAGACCCAGACATTAGTCAATCATACAAATAAACATACACCTATAAATATGTTAAATGTTGTAAAATAACCATGTAATGCAGTGAGAACTCTTGAGAGAAATCAAAGAAGTCCCCAAGGAAAGAGCATTTGAGCTGACATATGGAGGATCCATAGATATTAGTTGGACCAAGAGAAAAGAAACGTAAAATCCATTAAGGAAAACAAAATGGGAAAAATATTCTAAAGTCCTAAAAATGGCCAATATTACTAAAGCAAAGAAAATAAAGGGAGAATCAGAAAAATAAAAGGGAAGAGTGGGTAGGGGCTGAGAAGTAGGAAGTGACCAGAAAATACAGAACTTCGTGGGACACGTTTTATAAATTTGCTTATATCTTAAGGTTAAAGGGAAGTTATTAGAAGGTTTTAAATGGGGAAGTGGCAAAAATCACTCCAGCAGCAATGTGAGACCCTATTCCAGGAGGGTGGTAGTAGTAGATGTGGGTAGATCACTCAAAAATAGCTTTTGTAGTATTCTGGGCAAAACATTTTTAGAGTTTGATACAGGCTTGGGAGAAAGATTATATATTTGGTACTTTTATCTCATCAGTCTCAGTTTTTAAACAGTTCTAATTTGACCCCACCTACTGCCTCCATTTTTTTTTTTTTTTTTTGCTGCCAATTCATATCCAAACTGCTTGAATAAATTGATTTCATATGCAGTATCCACATACTAACATCCTATTAAGTATGGAAACTGCAGAATTTCACACTCTCCACTAAAATAGATCTGGTTAGAATCACCAGATACCTCCATACTGCAAAATTCATTGAATTATTTTTTGTCATCTTATTTCACATCTAAAGTGCATTTGACTAAGTTGATCAATGATTTTTTTCAAAAAATATGTTTTTCCTTCAACAAATAAAGATTGGGTTTTCATCAGTGGCCTTTAACTGTATATTTTATTAGCTATACAAAAAGATGTAAGTCTAGTGATTGAAATAGAAAGTAATCAAAGAATCATAAAAATAAATATAAATTTCAACCAGAGATTAATCTTATGAAAATTACAAGGAACTCATTTAGTCAAGAAAGTCATCTCGACTATAATTACACCACATTCTCCTGCATCTTTGGCTGCTCTTGATATTTATCCTCTACCTATTTACCTTCTCACTCTCTCACTCTCTCACTCTCTCTCTCTCTCACACACTCTCACCCATCTATATAAATCATCTATCTATCTATCTATCTACCTACCTGTCATCTATCAATCTATGTCAAATCACAAAGGGTTCAAAGGTAATGTGGATAAGAAACCAGAGGCAATGAGCATACAAATAATTTGAAACAGGAGAAACTGGGTGACTCGGCCAGATTTCATTATCAATTCTGTTGTTTTTGATTGGTTGGTTGGTTGGATAACTATGTAACAATAAATTCTGCTTTTATATTTATTGTTTCCTACTGTTTTATATACATCTGTGACCTGAGCATACACACACACACACACACACACGATCCTTTCCTAATTTCTGAGGTTAAATATTTAGTCAATTCATTTTCTTTCTTTATCTTTTAATACATAAAACATTTAAAACTATGTGTTATCTCCAGATACAAATTTTGTTATAGCAAATTTAATTTGATATATGATATAATTTCTCTTCAACAATATTTTCTGTAAATATAATTTTATTTCTTCTATGCAACAATAGTAGCTTAGGGACTTTTTTCCATCTCTAGAAGATTAGAATACTTTAATTTTTACTTTTTTGTTTCATCATAATCTAAAAATTTCCCTGAGAGACATGCCTGCTTTTTTCAAATTTAGTTGTATGATTAGACTTTGCAAATTTATTAAGGGAGATTAAAATAATTATTCTCTCTATGGTAAAAAGTACATAGATGATGTGTATGTATATATGTATATATACACATACTATATATATATATATACACATACATATATACATTGATAAATATGCTCATCAGATATGCTTATCAGAGACAGTAACCCTTTAGTAAAGGTATATTTCTTTACACAACTCTGTTATTCATATACATATATGTTTCCTTATTGTATTTTTGTTTGTTTGTTTCTTATGGTCTTACACTGACTTTGGTCTCATAGATTCATGACCATTACATTATCTTTATGATACTATATATCATACTATATATACTTTATATACTATATATACTTTAAAGGTATTTCTTATACAAGTAGAATGCATTTTAGTTCTGTCCTTTAACTCAATCTGATAGCTACCTTTTAATTCAATGATAAACATAGTTTCATTTGCCAAACATATAGTTGGCATTATTGTGCTTATTATACATTTTTATTTTTGTTTTCAGTTTTTGATTATATCTTTTTTCTCTCATCATATGAGTTGTATTTAATTTTATTTTCCCTTTTGAATATTAAATTCTGCTATGAAACTAAATATATAAGAGATCTTGGTTTTAAAAATTATCAAAGTTAAGAGGGAAATCAATTCTGACTTCCCCACTACATAAACAAAAAAATTTTTATTGCACTCTTAAACTAATGCAAATCTGTGATTAATATTTTTTAGAAAAGGTACAGATAAGGATATCTTTCTATTACTTTCACAAATGCTACTCAGTTCAGCTGAGATGCTTTCTTATGCATTTAAATATCAGAGAGGTAATAAATTTAGGGTGATTTTTGTTTCTGTTGATTCTGGCTTAGTAATTACATAATTTGTTCTGGTTTCTTTCTTGAGGACATCTATTAATTCAATATGTTATCATATGTTTTTGTCTTCTTTACTTTTTACTACCTGTCTTCATCATTTTCATTCTCATACATCTAAGAGTTATTTTCAAACTTGTTTTCTAGAGTAATAATTTGATTTTCTGTAATACCAGTTATGTTCTTTTAATGTCTTTAATGTATCAATTCAATTATTGAACTTTGATTTCCTTGAAACATTTTTAAAATCTCTACAAGAGTCTACTATACATACATATCTGTGTTCCATATATTAATATGACCATTATCTATATCCTTTTCCATTTTATATAGGTTTATGTCTTGTTGAATTTTATTTATAACAAGCAACTATTCCTCTAGAAAAAAATTTTTGAAGGTAATATTTTTTACTTATTTTTAAAAGTGCTTGGTTTCTTTTATGTTATGGAATTTTCTTTCCTGTTACTTCTAGATTTTTTTCCTTTCCATTAATTTCTTTTATTTTCCTCAATTCTAAACAAGGAAAAATCTATTTGTCCTTTCCTCTCTTAACAATGTATATAAAGTATATAGTATAATATATGACTTGGAGGATGTCATTTTTACCTGTCATATCCAGACCTGGAGGTACTCAATTTGTTTCCCATAAACATTTATATAATGTAGCTCTGCTGGTCTGGGATGGGAGACCTCCAGTCTTAACAACTAAATTCTCTAAGTACACCACAATCACATATGTTTTGTTTTGTTTTGTTTTGTTTTGTTTTGTTTTGTTTTGTTTTGTTTTGTTTTGTTTTGCTTTGTTTGTGACCAGATACAACACCTGAAAGATAGTATCTCCCCACTAGAAAATGCTAACAGTGATCCTTCCCACTGTCAGGTACAACAAATTTTCTAAGATAATGATGTACCAAAAAATGTACTTTTTATTATCCTCACCCCTACCTAGATATGCTGCCATCCTCCTGTAGATATTAAAAGAAAGGAAGCAAGGAACGAGTCAAAGACTACTCAGAACATTTTGGTTTATTCAGTTAAAATCTTTCTCTATTTCTAAAATTCCAATTCTGTTGAAATTCTTTATCTTTTTAAAATATTCATGAGTATTCTCTGTTACTGAGATAATATAAAGGGTCATATTATAAAATCAGACTCACGAGATTCAAGATCTTACTCAGTATCAACTTCTACTAATAGTTCAAAGAATACAAGTAAGCATGAAATACAGGTAAAGCAGCGAGTTCTGGGGCCTCCACTACAGCTATCCAGGTCCTGTCTTCTAGCACGCCAGGATGGCGTGGCCCAGTTTAACAGGCGAGGTTTCTAAATAACTTATGTAGTCACCTCACTTACATAGAAGGCAACATTTGGGTTATGAAACATCTCCATTTTATATTCAAATCATTTCATACCTTATGTGACATTTCCAGGGAGCCACGCCACATTAATCCATAAATTCCATGTATGTTTAACCTAAACAATTTTAGACAACTAGGTGTTTCTCATTAAAAGCACTCCATAGATAGATGACTTCTTGCTAGCAAAAATTATTTGGTTTGTTTGGCAGATCCATCATTAGTTTGCTTATAAGGAAATAGACCCAGTCACTTACCTTTTTCCCCTCTGCGCCCCAGAAGTGTCCTACCTCCTCACCCCAATGCTCACTTGCCAGAATCAGTGAATGGATTACAGGTATTTCCACAATAAGCATCTTTGCCATAAACATCTTTGCTGTAAGCATTTTCACTATTAATATTTTCACCACACAACTAATTGGCTGTAAGGCTATTTCATCGTGCAAGATAAAATAACTGGTTGACAGTGTAGTTTACTTTTGTTAGACTTAATGTATTTAAGCTAGTTGTCAGTTTGATTGCATTTCTCTATTGACAAAGTTCTCACGGTTACTCTCATTTTTGTATTATATAAATCTTAGCGCTCATTACAGTGATACGTAGAGGTGGTGATCTTAAAATAATGGATCATAACAACTGCATGTAAAGCCAGATTGCAAAGCTACATGTAAAACCAGATTGCATACTATTCTAGGAAACTATCACCCATCAGTCTGCAAATATTTTGTGAGCATAGTCATCTCTGCCATCTGTCAAAACCAAAAGTTTACCAAACTCTGTCAAATATAAAAGGTGTGGCTAATTTACAACAGTCTTCGAGAACATTAATTATTGATTCTTTAGTTGGAAACTGATACCACTCAATGAAAGAAGAAATTCAACCAAAAAAGGAAAAGTTGGATGCTGAAAAAAAGACAAATCAAGAAGCATTAAAAAAAAAAAAGAAAATGTATATATAATACAATGATTTTGAAGATAATGTATTTTCATTTTTTGCAATGAAGTTTTTTTTTTTTTAATTTTTCCTGTTTCATTATGTCCTTTATAATGTGCCTCTTTTATTTTTTGTTTTTTATCTTTCACGGAGAAATTGGCTTATGGCCAATTAGTTGCATGGCAAAAATGCATGCAGCAAACATGCTTATGGTGAAAATACTAGGAAAATACAGGATCACAGACGTGTTGTTTAGCCATTTACTTCCCAGTGTTAAGGCGTAGTTTTTCTTATATATTACTAATTGAGTGACTTCTTCAAATCATATTTCTGATTATTTTTAATACGTGTTTGTTTATCCATTATCTAAAAATAAAATCAAAACTCCGAGATTAACATTCATGGCCCTCTACAATCTGTCCCTAACCACCGTAAATAGCCTCAACTTCTACTTTTCTCAAGCACATTATGACTTTGCCACTCTAAACTTGCTACTCCCAACCCAGCATGTTCTCTCATGTATTTCCTCTTGCTTTCTCTTTTCCTGACACACGGTAGGCCCCCAGTAAACGTTAGCTAACTTGAGTTTTCCTGCTTATTCACAATAATGCGAGAACTACATTCACAATTAGTAACTTGGAGAACTAAAACTATATCCTAAAGAGTTACAAGGAACAAGAACACACTCTTAATAAGCCTGAAATATTATCAAATTTACCTTGTTAGTAACTGAAAGAAAAGTGAATTAGGCTGATAACTTTAATTGAAAATGAAATCAGACCAAACCTAATTATACTGTGGCACAACACAGATCCTCTGCGCAATGAAAACATTTGTCCTGCTGTTGCAGACCTTGTAAACATCGCCAGTCCTCTGGTAATGCCTCATTTCCCTCAGGCACCTTCCAAATACAGCAGAATTTATTGATGCATACAGTGAGGTCAGGTAATGAATTTTCAAGGTCATTTTGCAAATTGGAGCAAAAACAGTTGCTTTTGACTCGTCCAGAAATCTCTGCATAATGGGTTTCTTCTGCTATATTCATTAACTTTCTCACCATGCTGTAAACCAACCAATTTTTTTCTCTACCGTCATTATAATCTACATTTATATAACCCATGTTGGATGTTCAAAACATTCTAATAACTTTGCTTTACTAATCTATAAAATAACTTTTTGAAGAAAACAGAGCTGCCACATTCCTTTATCTTCCAGGATGAAGAGTTGCAAATAAATTTGCTTTATGTCTGTAAAATGAATCTAGGACCCAAGTTACTGACAAAGTGTTTGCTACTCCTCTTTCTGGGTCTAAAATTTTACATAAACATTTACAAAATATTTTCCCTTGGGTTTTTCTTACTATGGGAGCTGCTAGCAATCAATCAATCAATCAGTCAATCAATAAACAAAAAAAAAACAAAAAAACAAATAAATAAAACAAAAAAGATGACTGCATTGTGTATACAATGTATAAGCCCATCAGAATGCCATTGGGAAGGGAAGTGTTGCCTTTTGATAGCCATTCTTTCCAGGCAAGTTATATCCAGAAACATCCTCTTAGCAAACACTCTGTCTTTTACTATACATTTTCCATTCTTCCTTCCCCTAGCCAGACATTCTGTATTATATAACCAGATGTATCCTTACAATAAAAATATACAAGAAAATTTAAATTGGTGTTGTTCTGAGTAGTAAGAATCTAGAGTACCTGATCTTCAGTGCATCTATCTTTTTAGGAATGTGTATGAGGGGGAAAAAAAAAACTTACTTTACTTAAGAAACTATTGTTGACCCATAACACTCTAGATCCATGCTGTCACCCATTCCACAATCATTGAATCTTCATCTTCAGTGAAATATCTAGGGATGGACATTTTGCGTCTGCTGTTTAACATCTAAGAGATTTTTCTAGAGAAATTGTTATTTGTATAAAGCAAATAAGACCAAGTTATATGATTTCAGGGCTACAAGAATGTAGCATCCCCTCTAATTTATTCAACACTCTCCCCCACCCCTCACTAACTCTCCAACCAGTTTCTAAGATATCTAGCAGTATACCATTAAGTCTTCATACCTTTAAAATGCTAATTTCTATTAAAATAAGTTTCCTTTTGAGTTAGGTAATACTAGGAGGACCAAATAGTATATCATCTAAGCAGTGCAAAAAAAAAATGAAGCTGTGAGAGATGAGTATGAAAAAGAACACTTAATAAATATGTTAGAGCAATAGAGCAAAAGGCTTGAGTCCAGGATCTCTAGGAACTCAGGATATTGTCACCCTTATTGATACCTTAACATCTTCTCAGTATGTTATACTGAATGTAAGAGAGATGACCAAAGGACTGTACCAGTGAAAGGAAGCAAATGAATTATACCCAAAGAGGCATGTAAAAAGGAGAATAATTAATCTGAGTTGTAAAAGGCAACTATTATGAATTTTGTAATTTTATCCAAAATCAGACTAGGGTCTCTGACTAAATGGAAATCCTATAATTGGAATTAATAGGTATAACAATTCTAATAATTTTCCACTTAATTGAATTTTAGCAGCTGAAGTCAAAGGTCTCTTTATCTTTTGAATCCAATCTTCAAGGGAAGCAAGTTCCCAACTGCTTCTTCAATATTTTGGCCACATTCATGATTATCATTATTATTTTCCTTCCCCACAACATAAATAAATAAATTTATTTATTTATTAAGTTTGACTCTTTTTAAACAAAACTTTCAAGGGACATTTGAATTATTGGCAAATAAATTCATATTATATACAAAAATCTGAGGTTTTTTAAATTATCTCTTGCAGTATATATTATGCTATTCGATATATTGTATAGAAAGTAAATAGCTTTTAAAATAAGTATCAGTAATAAAGTTTTTCTGCTAACTTGCTGACTTATCCATTCCTTGAGATCAATTCTATATTTTTCTATATTTATTATTATTATTATTATTATTATTATTATTATTATATTTATTTTCTTTACCCACATTTATTCCTTCTTTCTACCATTCCAATGACACCAACTGTCTCACCTGAAAGAAGACAGCGTTGGAGAGTCACCTAAAAATGGCATAGATGATAGAGGCTTTGTTCACCCCTCATGCGACCACATCAAAGTTAGAATGGAAATATGAAGCAAACAGCAAGCAAAGTCACCTGGGATCTAGATGAACAGAAGCACTACAACTAGGGAGAGAAATAATTAATCAATCTGCAACAGTAGAAGGTAAAGAGGGCAAAGACGTGAGGCTCCTGGGTTTCGAGCAACTGAATGGGACAGAGGCTATGGCTGCAGCAGCTGCAGGTGCCCCTTAAAGGGGCCATGCCCATGACCAGACTTTCGTGGTGACAGACTTGATCACTCTGAGCACTAGTGCCAGGTCAGGGCTGCTGGGGGGCACCAGGGACTTACAGGGGATACTGAGTTGTCGGAGCAGTAAGAGAAAAGCAGATAGTTACCTACAAGGGAGCACCCAGAAGACTGGCAACTGATTTCTCAAAAGAAACTATGCAGGACAGAAGGGCTTGGCATGAAATATTCAAAGTGATGAAAACCAAGGTTCTACAACCAAGAATTCTTTATCCAGCAAAGCTATCATTTAGAATTGAAGGACAGATAAAGAGTGTCCCAGAGAAAAATAAGCTAAAGAAATTTATCGACACCAAGCCAGTATTACACAAAATTATTGAGGGACTTCTTTAAGAAGAAAAAATATGAATCAAAAACATGAATAAAGAATCATACGTATATACACTCTATTGATTCTGTTTCTCTGCATAACTCTGACTTACCACCCCTCTCTGGCACTCAGGATTTTAAGAACACAGTCAAATATACTTTGGAGTGAGTTCCCCCTCAGGACCAGATATACATTTGTGACTTTTAATAAATTAGAATGGAAAAGGGGCAAGAGAGTGTGAAGAAAAAATTAAAAAGAAGAAGAAAGAAGCCAGTGTCAAACTGGACCATGGTACTGTGAAAGAGGGAGGCAGAAAATAGGTCAGGCTCCTTGTTGGCTGTGCATTACGTTTGTTATCAGGGCAAAATCTTGAGGGTAGGGAAAACCGTGGAAAATAAATAAGCTTTGGTGTAACCAACTCCATGGCTGTCTGATGAAGACACATAAACTTTAAGAAATAATTTTTGTCTCATTTGTTGTGCATAAAGCACCAGGTTAGGAAGGAAGAGAAATCAAGGATGAATAAGATTGAGTCTCTTTAGATTCTTGACATATACTTAATACTAGGAAAACTAAAATAAGTGCATAGGTTATTGGAGCATAGTAATTGAAAGACACAGTTTAAACTGACTTAAATTTCTTGGGAGGGTTTCTTAAACAAAGAAATATGTGATTTGTGCCTTGAAGCATTAAATTCTGATCAGCAAGGAGTAAAGAAAGGGACAGCTTCATAGATGTGTGACTTGTGCCATGGCACAGCCATGTCAAAAGGGTACCACATTTACTTTCAGGCTGCACTGTTATCATCTTGAAATACTTAATTTTGAACAATGGGGCTTGCATTTTAATTTTGTACTGGGACCTGCAAATTAATTATCTGGTCCTGAGTGTAGAAGAGCAACCCATCCTGAGCATTTGGCAAGATTACAGTCACTAGGCCATAAAACTAACCAGTACTACTGCAAGATAGGGGTTATGGCAGGAGTCCTGTCAGTGGGAAACTAGTTTGCAAAGCAAGATTATGTCCAATCTCAAGGATCTCGGTTTTAGTACTTTTTTTGCGAATTTATTCTAAAACCACTTTAAAGCTTTTTCAGATTTTTAAAGATAAGTTCGATAATTAGAATTCTTTAGTGATACTGAAGTATAAACTGAAGAATGAAAGAAGATGAAAGTCAAGGAGTTTAGATAGAATGTTATTAAATGGCCTCAGCGAAAAATAATGAGGGCTTAATGGTGCCATATTAACACTGAAGGTAAAATCCGAGCCACAGTTCACAAAATGGTCTAGCTGTCCTCTTTCTCATCCTGGCACTGTGCATATCTTCATTGCCTTTCTCCAAAACCAATAGAAAATACTACCATGGCCAAGTTATTGTGTGATCTCACGTCCTTTTCCAATTTTATGCTGAACATATTCTATAATAATCAGAACAAAATTTGGGGCAAGATATTCACCCTAATAAGTCAGGAAATCTTCATAAAGCATACAATAATTTAAATACTCTTTTAGGGACAATGTTAAAACAACCATCTATACAGACCTCTGAAAATGATTCTACTGTACATCCAACTTTTTCAGGTTTTATAGCTGAGATATTCTCCCAGTTTCTTTTCTCTTCAATGGTATTTTGATGCTCAAACTATAACTATAAATAACCCAAATACTTGTTTAAAATGTTAATCTTGATTATATTAATTAGAAGTAACCATTTTATCAATGAAATACTCATAAATACCCATAGACTGAAAATAAATCTAATAGTGCTCGTAGAACATTGATTTTATTCAGAGTATTGACTATGCTGTGTAAAGTGCTTTTCTGCTTCATTTTATATCAACCATATCCAGAAAATTGCACAGATTGAGAATGCCATCCTCAGCCTCAAAGAGAATAGATTTGGCCTCAAATATAAACTCTGGCTTACCTTGCCTCATCAAAAAGTTTGGAGCTTAAAGGTTTTTCTCAAATAGCAGCTTTCTTGTCTATTTAAAACACAGCATCTGGAAACCGAGCTTCAGGTTAACTAAATAACCATCTGTTAAAAAACTGTCAACACAAAAATGTTAAAATCCCTGTTTCACTTGTAAAGTTTTCTTACAAGTAAGAAAAAATTAACAGACTTCTGGTGATTGTGAATATGTAATTATAACGTTGAGTTTTGTTCATTAGCATTGTTTTGAAAATTCAACACAAGAACATTAACATAGCCAATTTCCTAACCTCTTGCTTGCCTCCACCACATACATACCTACAAACCTTCCTTTCATCCTCTCCTCCTCACGCTGCTCCAGCCACACAGGGATCCTTGCCTGTTTTCAAATGTACAGGAACATTGCCATTGATAATCCTTTGTCCTTGCTCTTTCCTATGCCTGGGACTTTTTCCCAGATGTGCCTGGCTTGTCCCCAAGCTCCTTCTGGTCTTTGCTCCAACAGCACCTTTTCATTTACAACTTCCTTGACCACCTTCCTAAAATTGAACCCCAACCTCAGCTATCCTAATTCCTGCTTTATCTTTCTCTCCAAAATAACTTGTCAACAATCTTACATTATATAGCTTTTACTGATCGACTTATTGTGTGCATCTCCTTTCTATAATGTAAACTCTACAAGGGCAGGGATTTGGGTTGTTTGTGCTCCCTATTGTATCTCCAGTGCCCATGATAGTGTCTGGCACACTACAGTCACTCAATAAATATGTACCATTAAATGCATGGAAGTAGTCTCATAGATTCTTTTTTCTCAATCCACTTTTACTCTAGAGGACTCAAATTGAACTTGCCTTCAAGACTAAACCAAAATAAGGCTACTAAAGTCACAAGAACAGAATCTAATGACTTAAGTACTGGAGTATCAAAATTATTAGTCAGCCTCTATAAGTCATTTTTCTTTATGCCTCCACAATGGCTGTAACACATTACCAGGAAAAAAAAAGAAAAAAAAAAAACCTTACAACTAATGTGCCATTGACAGTCTAGGCCAGCTTAGGCTGTCATAACAAAATATCATAGACTGGGTTACTTAAACAACAGAAATTTATTTTCTCATGGTTCTAGAGGCTAGAAGTCCAAGAACAAGGTACTAGCATAGTCAATTTCTGGTGAGAACTCCTAGATGACCACCTTCTTGCTGTGTCCTCACACAGTGGAGAGAGAGGGACAGCAAGCTCTCTGGTGTCTCTTTTAAGTACACTGATCCCATCATGAGTTCCCCACCCTCATGACGTCATCTAAACCTAGAGGTATCCCAAAGGCCTCATCACCAAATACCATTTCTTGAGTTAGGGCTTCGACAAATGAACTTTGAGTAGAGGTACAATTCAGTCCACAGCATTAACTTGCAGAATACAGAAGACGATGCAAAACATTGCTTAACTTGTTTCTTCAAGTTGTCTTTCAAAGTCGACTTCAAGTGAGCATCCCTCTTCTCCCTTCCACCCCTTTCTGACATCTCCATTCCCCTGGTACAAAGTTACATTTTGTTCTTGTTTTTTATTTTTGTTTTCTATCCATGTATCTTGCTCCCATTACCCTGGCTTTTTCCCCAGAAGTCAAGGTTATAGAAATCTTTATTTATGGTTTCATCCATTTTTTGATGGTGACGTGGATTTTTAAATTTCTTGGATTTTCATTCTCTTTGGAGTGAAGGGCCTTAATATAAACAAAAGCTTCTTAGGCTAATATTGTACCTCTATAATAGTAAAACCTAATGAATTATTATACTAAATTGATAATTACTTTTTCTTTGCTTTCATTAAAAAGACATTTTCTTCACATGGATAAGAAGAAAATGAATGTGGGAGACGAGGGGACAGAACACTTTATTCTGTCACAAGTGGTTTAATTGCTTATTAATAGACCTTAAGCCTAAAGGTCAGAGCATAAAATCTAACTTATGGTGCTAAAATAAGAACCCATGGCCCCAGTTCTATGTATCCTATTTCTCTCTAGAAACCTATAAAATCATATATAGTCATTTAACTTCATTTTTCTGCTCATCATTTATATCTCGACAAGATATGAATTATATACTTCACATCACTTTACAACAAGGCAAATATTCCAAAGAATTGAAAAAAGTAGCAATATGTTGGAAGACTATTATGTGACTTCTTTGAATCATTAGACTCTCATACAGTTGTGCTTCTCTAACATAAAGTAAGATTTGTCTTTGCTATTACAGAGACTAATTCATGGAACAAGTAATTCAGTTCTATAATATTTAATTGTTGCTTCCATGTATTCATTAAGCAATAAGTAAAAGAAATAGACCATCAGAATATTTATTGTCCTTCCTACACTCTCTTCTTTTACTTCACTATGTAATTTTTGAGGTCCATAACAAGTCAAATTTTTCATACATAATGCCATCTATTTTAAATTAAAAGTACAGGTAGATGAATACTACAGAATGAGTTTCTTGGTAGTTCCCTCTTCGTTAATCTGGGGATGAGTATCTTGCTGCCAACATTAACTTTTTCTTTCAAGAGAAGAGGGACATTTTAAATTAAACACAATTCTAAAAATCAGGACTCTATGGGTAAAGTGTTTTCAGATAGGTGTGTAAGCATTAGGATTATTTACAAATTTTTTGCTTCTGAAACTAAGGTTTAAACTTATACCACTCAAGCCAAGATATTGGTTCTTGGCAATTTCCATTTTCATTTAAAAATAATAAGATTTAGGGGAGCAGAATGAGAGGGAAATAACACACAAATTATTCAATATTATTCTAATTAATTAGTCTACTTGGGTTTCCTTTCTCGAAGTTTTTCCCTGGTGTTAAACTATTTTAAGAGAATAATAGTTGCTAAATATTATTGGTAACAGATCATCGACAACGCTAAACACAGAAACAACATCAGAGACCATTCCTCTTTTTTTCTCTCATTAGTAAACTCTCCTGTTGATATTATCCTAGTTGAAATTAAGGCCAGTTTTGTTTGTAAAGATTGCTTATCTTTGAAAATGTCTCTGTAGTTCATAATTATTATAAAAGAATAATAGACCACAAAAATATAAAGACTTCTTTCATTATAAAACAAATTTATTTCCCAACTCATTTTTTAGGCAATGACAAAAACTTAAATACTAAATCACTAAGAGATGCTGCTTGAAACTTTCAACATCTTTATTTACTACAGGATTTAATGGCTATTTTAGATGCATTATAAGACATTTAAAAAATGGGGGTTAAATAGCTGAATGGTACAGTAAATGTCACTGAGTTTATTTCATTTGAGAGTTTTATGGTAATTAATCTTAAATGGTTCATATCTGGAGAAGAGTTGAGTTGGATTGATGAGTTTGAGACATTTCAGTAGACAGGTATTGAAAGATGAGATTTGTAAGTCCAAAGGCTAATTATGAAAATCACAATTATCAAAAGGATTTTATTTGTTACTAAAGTAACCAAGCCTAATGGATCCCTTGTTATAAGTGATTTATATTCTCTTCTATTTAATCTATGAATTTCTGATGTTACTCCTACTTAAATATGCTATGCCTGCAATAATCATAAAGCGAAATGTTTGTGTGTAACATAATAAGAAATGCCTGTGAGAGCTACACGAGAAATAACAGAATTAATAATTTCTGTCCTCATGGTAGGAGTGGTAGGAAAAAAATTTTCTCCACTATGTGTATAGTCATTGCATGCCACCAGATTATACCAATCTCTGTCTCTCTCTGTTTATTGCTCTCATCTCCTAATTACTCAGTAAATTCTTAATTTATTGATGCCTTTGGCAGTTGCTTCCCCATTTTTCCCCTCCTCTTTTACACATATTAGCCTTCTTATTGACTTCAACATCAATAGAAATACATCCCTGACTTCTCTATTTCTGGATATTTTTGCCATCATCCCAGGTACTCAGTTCCTTTGCTAAACTAGCCTCTGCCATGCTAATAATTGCATCATTTCTGAAATCTCAGTTCCTAGTACTCAACATCTCATTCTCCAATCATTTCCTCCTTGTTTATTCATTATATTAATCTGACCACATACACACACACACCAAAAATAATAATAATAATAATTAGTCTTATTAGACTCTCCAATACATTAGTTTTAACATCTTTTTTTCACCAAGCAAGAAGAATCTTAAATGTCAGGAGTCAAAAGAGTAATAAAGTTCAGGATTACTCAATTTAAGTTATAAACTCTAGGAAATAAGAAGTTAAATAACAAAAGAGGAAAGAAAAAAAGAGAATATCACAAACACATGCTTATTGATTACATTCTGGGGAATAGCAATCCCTAACTGGTATTTCAGAAAGCAATCGAATATCAAAGAAAGTCTGATCATAGATCATATACCTCACATTAAAAAAAAAAAAAAAGGAAAGAAAGAAATTACTTTCAAACACAATTCTGGAAGATCTGAAGGAAAATGCATAGGGCAGATATGACTATATTAATGAAAAAAAATGAGCAGAATTAATTAAACTGCTCCTACATCAACATAAAATTGAGGTAAGCTCAATTTTATATTGCTGTAGCGGCAGTTTAATTATCAACATTACTTAACCTATTATCTATTTTGATTAACAAAAGCATAATTTTCTCAACTATGACCACTTATATCTACTTTTTAAATTATCACCCAAAATGTAATAGACATACAAGAATCACAGTCCTTTGAATCTATGTCAAATAAAATGTACGACTCTTTTGTTCAATCTACATTGCTGAACAGTTTGAAACTATCTTCATCATTTGAGGTAAAACAGTTGTTAATTTTGCTAATGGGAAGCAAAAAGTAATGAATAATGAAATAAGTCATTGGCCTTCCTAAGTGCTAATTCCTAAGGATGTAAATTTAGGCTCGTTAAAAATATTTTAGACAGATTAAGGCACATTGATGAGCATTTAGTGGTATCAAGTCACAAAATGCAATATCTGTAAACCTCTGTATTCAAATTATAAACCCGTGCCATGAGACAAGCATTAAATCTAATGAAGCTCTAGTTTAAATAGTCTTGTATTTTATAGCTGACTGACTTGGCTGTGGGATTCCTTGACATCATGATAAGGCCACATTAATGACAGCTAACACTAATGACAGAACAAAAGATATTATTATCATTCTGCAAGAAAAAAGTGAGCATGAGAGAACTAATGTCAAGCTAAAGGGAATTTATATATCACTTTTTAAATAAAATCAGCTGGTCTCTAGCTTTATAGTCTTGCCTTTTGTGCAAATTAAAAATGTTCAACTGGAAAATCAAGAGTTATTAAGAGAACAAATGTAGGCAAAGCTAATGATTTTTCTACCCTCTATCACAGAGAATTCAGACTAAGCACAAGAGAGACATTTCTCTCTTGACCCTGAAACATAAGATTACTTAATACAACCTTCTGTATCTTAGAAAGCTAAGAGACAGTCAATAGTACATTGAGAAGCTCCAAGTCTTGATCTTGAAGGTATTCATTGTTATGGCGCGAACGATTCTGAGACCCACGGAGCCAATTGAGATTAATTATGAACCTTTATTAGCCGGCCGGCGACTGACTCTCTACCACGCAGGGCTAGAGAAGATCAGCCCCGAGCTTTCAGAGCAGGCAGCTGATAAAGCTCAAGACCATATCCTGGTGGTCCCCTGAACAAGCCAGCAGATTACAGAAGTGGAAGTTGGCTTTTAGCATATCTTTGCCCGGAACAACACCCTTAATTAACAAGTAAATGGATTACAAAAGCAGACATTGGCCATCTACATATTTTATACAATACACTTCCTAAACCACGCACAAGCAATTAGGACAACTTCTGATATCTAAAGATATTTCTTCCCTGTAGCTGACTTAGCTAGTTTGCTCACTTGAAAATTTTCCACCCTTAACATTCATGTTAAGTTATGACCTTAAAGATACATTCGCTTTGAAGTGGAGCACTTGCCTATAGCTCTCTGACCTATAAATAAATGTTGTTCAATTGAATTTAAGCAAATCAAGAACTGCATTTGTAGAAAATGGCACAAGCATTAGAAACACAAATTTTTCTAAGAATCCATGCCCTCCAAAATAAAAGGGTAAAATAAAAATAGATAAGAAATTTTGACAGGATTGCTTAAAGCTCAATGATATCTCTGAAAAGCAATCAAATATCCTCCAATTTTTTAAATATTATTTTGATTTTAATTTTTAAATTGGCTAAACTTGCTATTTTATTATTATGATACAGTAGTCTGTAAAATTTTGCAAACATAAAATTATGTAGCCATCTATTTCATATACATGAAAATTATGCCAAATAAATATTTAAGGAATTTATAATAGTTTACATTTTTAGATATTAAAAAGTAATAATTCTTAGAATAATGCCTTACCTTTAGGTTCACATCTATTAGCAAGTGCTGGAACTTTTACATTTATAAATAAAGAGACTGATTAAAATTTTAACATGTGATTTAAAAATCACTCACTATTATATTTTTGTGCACAAAAACTAATTGATATTAACATTTCTGGAAACCTGAAAACTGTAAGCAATTCAATTTACATAATCATATTAAAAGTGCCAATTTCTTGGAAGAAAGAAAAAGTTGAGGCACAGAAATATTTCATAATTTTTTTCGAATGATGAAAAATTGACAATAAAAGAAACGAAAAAGTCTATAGGTAGCAGATTACATGATTATTAGAAGCAAAAAGGTGAGACTCAAAATACATTTTTAGAAAATATTTAGATAAATTAATATCCTAATAGTTGTATACATATCAAATAATTCAAAGCATATTTATTTATTATATGTAGGAAATATAACCAATAAGAGCTGTTTCCCCTCTCTGTGCGGGAGTGGATACATTTCACATGTGCTTATTTCCATTTGGAAGCAGCAGCCTTGGAAGCAACTTAGAAGCAGAATGACCTAAACAATGCTGATCATCTTGAGGCTTTACATGGCTGTCATTCCTTTATGTGAGTGTATCCAATTGTTATATGACACCTCATAATATAGTGAAATAATTCAACTAATTCAAATAGTAAACTGAGTTTATCAAAGAAAATCTAAAATGTCCAATAATTGGGCCAGACCTTGTGGTGATATATCTTCTGACTTAAAAGGTAAATGTATATGCAATAATACTATGTGTTTATGACACAGGACTCACAGTGCTAAACTACCATGCTTTTTAATAAAACATCTTTTGCACCTGCTGACAAAAATAGAGTAATGAGTTTGAAAGACATGTCTTAAAATTTAGATAAATAAAAAAGTGAAAAGTATTAAAAAAGAAAATAATGTAGTTTATATAAATCCTAATAGATTATATCCAAGTATGATCTTAAAAATCCTGGAAACCCCAAAAATGTTTGAGAGAGTCTTAAGGTTAATAGTTAAAATGAAAGTAAACATAAGAGACATGTTTCTTATTTTTAATCACTCTAAAATGATTGTATAAGCGATAAATAGTAAATATATATATATATATACACACACACACATATAGAGAGAGAGAGACGATTTTAAGTATATGTACAAGTGAAATGTATGAGAAAAAATAGCACAAAAATGGGAGAGAGGCATACGAAGTATATGGTTGTAAGCTGCTTAGAGTTCATGTGAAACATTATACTATTGAATATAGGCTGCAATTAAAGATTTCTATTGTAAACCTTAGAGCAACCACTAAAAAAAATTTTTAAAGAGATATAAATTTAAAAAAAAAAGTAGACCTAAAAGGTAATAATAAGAACACTTAATCCAAAGCAAGCAGAAAAAAAAAATTTTAAGATCAAAGAGACAAACAAGCAAAACAAATAGAAAGTAATGAGATACAATGTAGATTTTAATCCAATTTAATCTAAACATGCCAATTAAAGACAGATAGATTGGATAAAAAGCAGGACTCAAGTATATATAATTTATAAGAATCTCATTTTAAATATAAAGCAATAAATACATTTTAAAAATAAAAAAGATATAGCATGAAAACAGTAATCAAAAAAATCATTGTGGTTTTAATTTTCATTTTTCTGATGACTAGTGACTTTGAGCATCTTTTCATATGTCTGCTGGCCATCATGTGTCTTCTTTGGAGAAATGTCTATTTAGGTCCTCTGACTATTTTTTAATTGGATTTTTTTTTTTTTTTGATGCTGAGTGTATGAGTTCTTTATAAATTTTAGAAATTAACCCCTGATATCACAGTATTATTGGCAAATATCTTCTCCCATTCAGTACGTTGTCTTTTCATTTTATTGATGGTTTCTTTTGCCTTGCAAAAACTTTTTTAATTTTATGTAGTCCCATTTGCTCATTTTTTCTTTTGTTTTCCTTGCCCAAGGAGATATATCAGAAAAATAATATTACTAACAGCAATGTCAGAGAGTTTACTCTTTATATTTTCTTCTAGGAGTTTCATGGTTTTGAGCCTGACATTTAAGTTTTTAACCACAATGAGATATCACCTCACACCTGTCAGAATGGCCATCATCAATAGATCAAAAAACGAGTATTGGCAAAGATGTGGAAAAACGGAAATCCTTGTGAACTATTGGTGGGGTTGCAAGTTGGTATGGCCACTATGGAAAACAGTTAGAAGTTTCCTCAAGACTTGAAAATAGAACTACCTTATGACCCAGCTATTCCACTTCTGGGTATTTATCCAAAGAAATCTCAAACACTAATTCAAAAAGATATGTCCATCCTTATGTTCACTGCAATGCTGTTTACAATAGCCAAGACATTGTAAGTAACCTAAGTGCCCATCAGTAGAAGGTCAGATAAAGAAGAAGTGGTAAATATATAATTGGAATACTACTCAGCTATAAAAAAATAAATAAACAAAATCTTACCATTTGCAGCAATATGGATGGACCTAGAAGGTATTATGCTAAGTGAAATAAGTCAAACAGAGAAAGGCAAATACCATATGATTTCATTTATATGTGGAATCTAAAGAACAAATTAAATGCATAAACAAAATGAAAATAGATTCATGGATACAGAGAACAAACTGCCAGATGAAAGGGGATTTGAGAGGCTGGGTGAAAAAATTAAAGGGAATAAGAAGTATATTTTGGTAGTTACAAAATAGTCACAGGAATGTGAAGTACAGCACAGGGAATATAGTTAATAATGTAATAATTATGTATAGTGACAGGTGGGTACTAGACTAATTGGGGAGATAACTTCATAAATTATATGTCTAACCACTATGCTGTACATCTGAAACTAATATGAAATAATACTGAATGTCAACTCTAATTGAAAAATAAAAATTTTAAAAATAAAGAAAAAGAAAAACTGAGTGGTTATATTAACATTAGACAAAGTAAAATTTGGGAAAAGAATATTATTAGAAATAAAGGGGGACATCAAATAACAGTAAAAGTATCAATTCACCAAAAAAATAGTGCTTAATGTATATGTAAATAGTGGATGCTTAAATATATGAAACAAAAACCGATAGAACTAAAAAGAGAAATGGACAACTTATAATTAAAATAGAAGGAATACATTAGTATTCCTTTCTCAATAACAGATAAATAGACAGAAAATCAATAAGAATATAGAAAGCTAAGCCAACACTATCAACCTACTTACCTAACTGACATTTATTGACATTTGTAGAATAGTTCACATAAGAATAGTAGGATACACATTCTTTTCCAGTACACAGAAAACATTCACCAATATAGACCATAATCTGGGCCATAAGCCAACCTTATAAAATATAAAAAATTGAAATCATACTAAATATGGTTCCTGCCCATAAATGAATTAAATTAGAAATTAATAATCAAAAGATATTGGGAAATCCTCAACTATTGGGAATTAATCAAATTAGAAATTAATCAAATTATTAATCAAATTAATATATTAGAAATATATTATTCCTAAATTACCAAGGGGTAAAAAGGAAATCACAAGGGACTTTAAAATATATATTGAATTGAATGAAAATGTAAAACACAGCATGCCAATTTTGAAGATATAGTTAAAGCAATGATTAGAGAAAAACTTTTGAAATCAAATAGTTATTTATATTAGAAAAGTAGATAACAGTCAAATAAGCTAAGCTTCAACTTAATGTTAGAAAAGAATAAATTAAATCTAAAATAAAATAGAAGTAAAAAATGATAATTATAAGAGATGAATGAAATTGAAAAAAGAAAACAATAGACAATCTTAGGAAAAACAAAATCAAGTTTGTTAAAAACATGAGAAAATTTATAAACCTTCAGCCAGACTGAAACCCCCAGAAAAAAGGCATAAATTATCAACATCAGAAATGAAAGAAACGGCATTATTACAGATCTTACAGACATTAATAGGCTAATTAGGAAATATTTTAAGTAATATTATGAGTTCAACAACTTAGATGAAAAGAACGAATCTATTAAAAGACACAAACTACCATAGCTAACTCATGAATAACTAAATTTTTTGAATATTCTTACATTTATTAAAAAATAAACAAAGAAAACGCAAGGTACAGATGCCTTCATTGGCAAATTGTACCAAATATTTAAGGAAGAAATAATACAAATTATATATAAAATCTCCCAGAAAATGGAAGTGATGAGAGCAGTCCCAAACTCATTTTATGAAGCCAGAATTACCCTGACCAGAACCAGACAAAGCATTATAAGAAAATAAAATTACATACCAATAGTCCTCATTAGCATAGGTGAAGAAATCCTCAACAAAATATAAGCAAATTGAATTCAGAAATATATAAGTAGGGTAATATATCTTGTATAAGCAGGATTAATCTGGGAATGCAAGGTTGCTTTTACATTAAAAAATAAGTCAATATATTTTCCCATATCGACAGACTAAAGAAGAAAATCATATGATCGTATGAATTAATATTTTAAAAAAGTTTGACCAAATTCAAATTACAAGGATAAGAATGCTCAGCAAATCAGGGTTAAAAAAAAATTTCCTTAACCGCTAAAAAGTATTTACAAAAAGATCCTAAATTAACATACACAGTAAGAGTCTAAATGCTTTCTTCTTAAGTGAAAAATGAATCTAGGGAGGTTATCCTCACTTCTTCTAGTTAACAGAAACTGGAGGTCCTAGACAATGCAAAACAATAAAACTCTTAAAAAACATACAGAATGGGGGGTGAGGGAGAAATAAAACTGTGTCCATTCACAATGTGAATACTCCTGTCTGATACGTAAGAAGAAATTCTAAGTAAAAATATATATGTAAAAATGGAAGTACATCTAAAATTCATTGTTTATAAAAATATCGGCGATAAAATGTAAAATGTAATTCTGGTTAAGCAGTCACTTTAGCCTCTGCATTTACATCATTCTTAGTGAAGTCCCTTAGTGAAGATCCTATCACACTCCTTTTAGTTGGATGTGAAACTTCTTAATGGTATGACCCCTATCCTTTTAACTCATGTCCCTAATGTTTAGTACAGTTCTTGATAAAATAAAAGATTTAATAAGTTCTATTGATTGGAAAATAAAAAATTAGTAAGATGGAAAATTAGTTAGATTCAAAGATAAAAAATAAACCTATGAGGCTCAATAAACAACAATAGGCATAAAACACTAGAAATTATAACTTGAAAAGCTTAATGAGAGTTTATAAAAATTAAAAATACTAGAGTTTTTGCTCTATAATTGTAATGAGAAAAAATGTTAACTTTAAACTTTGAAATTAAGTATTTATGGTAAAATTTCAAGAGTAATAATAAAAATTATAAAAAGAGCAAATAAATTCCAATCTACTTGAGAGAACAATATTAAATATTAAAAAAATGCTATTCTAAAAAGAGAAAGAGAAAAACAGACAAATGAATACATAGAAATCAAAAAATAATATGGAAAAAATAAATCCATACATATATAAAATATAACCAGAAAAAAATCACACAGACTGAAAGTTAAGAAATAGAAAAAGATATTTCATGAAAAAGGAAATGGGAAAACAAAAACTAGGGTAGCCATACTGATAGAGATCAAAATAGACTTTGAAACAAAGCCTATAACAAGAGACAAAGGAGGCCACAGTGATCCCAATTCTGGGTATTTATCTGAACAAACGCAAAACACCACTTCAAAGGGATATGTGAATCTATATGTTCATTGTGGCATTATTTACAATATTCAATATATGAGGAAACCTGGCTGTCCTTTAATGGATGAATAGATAAAGAGGTGGTACATATATACAATGGAATATTATTCAGCTATAAAAAATGAAATATTGCTATATGCAGCCAGCAACATGAATGGACCTAGAGGATATTGTGCTGAGTGGAGTAAGTTGGACAGAAAAAGACAAATGCCATATGATTTCACTTACATGTGGAATCTAAAGAACAAAACAAAACAAATAAACCCATAGATAGAGAAAACATTTACATGTTTGCCAAATGAAAAG
>NW_011888858.1:1061504-1071968 GCF_000151845.1 Pteropus vampyrus
GTAGTAAAGAATTTAGCAAGTTTTTACATAACATCCCATAATTGCTTATCCTTTTTATCCTAAAATACACATGAAATATTTTCAAATTATAGAATAATAAATTTTAATATTACAATATTAATTCCACAGTTAGCATTGAACAAAGTAGTTCCTCCTATTTATCAAAAATTAATTCTGTATTGTGTTTTAAATTTAATGTTTTAGTCACTTTATTTGGCTTTTAAGATCAATTTAAAAGAAGAAAATGTACCTTTTAATAATCTTCCTAAATTTAAGAAAATCTACCTAGTTATTTTATACACATTTGATTAATTAGAGTTAAAATAGTAATGTATGGGGGTAGTTATCACCATATTAATGGTTAAATTCAATCTCCTATCATCACTTCAGTTTATATGAGAACAGTTTACTGCAACAAACATTTTAATACACATTAAAATACATGGTCTGTAGCAAAAGAAAAAAATCAAAATGAAAAAAGCATTGATTTCGTTTGCAAAGCAACATTTCTTGTAATCATTATATACAATGTACAATTTAATAGGAAAATCTTTGTCCTTTTTAACATACAGTTTTAAACAAACTCGACTATACTAAAAAGTAGAATAAATAAAGATTTAACTTATATCTTGTAATCACAACTGTGTAAAAATATTTATCTACTTAAAATGAAATCGTCCCTAAGGTTTAGCTTCTGAAAACACCTGTGTTAGCAGATTTCCTTTCTAGCAAGGCTCTTCTTCAGTTGTGGCTGAGACTTGTTATTGTTTCTGTTACATTTTCTGTTTAAGATTGAATTGAAATGTTTGGCTTATATTTTGTCCCCCACACTGGTGACTATTTTCAAAGTGACTATTTGCATAATTATATAAATTAAATGCTTTATGGAATTATGAGATATACCATAATCAAATTTCATGTGTTAACTGGCACAAATAATTATTTTAGTTTTTTTACTAGTAATTGACATTTATCAATTTATTTTGATAACACCAATAATAAATTCTTCAATAAATTCATGTCTGGTTCACAATCTTAAAATTCTGGTTTCTATATCATGGCCCATGTACGCAGATTATGCAGTTGAGCCAAAATGATTCAAAATATTTATATAAAACACAAAAGAAGAGAGGTTAAAACACAGCTGTGTTTTATACGCTTTGAAATTATCTGTTTTATCAGGAAAACATTCAAAGTTGACTTTATTATCATAGGAGTATTAAGACACAATTCTACATATATATCAGTCACCAAGGACCTAGCCCAAGTTACTGAAAAATAGACCAAACTGATTCTTATCCACGGAGTCAGAGCCTGAGCAAAAGCCAAAGAAAGCCATTTTCTGCACAACATGTTTAAGAATGTGAACATTGTCAGAGGATGAATTGCATTTGCTTAAATCTCTTTCCTTTATACATGTGAAGACATTATTTTATATTTTTACAAATAGAGTATAAGACCATTGCTAAAAATAAGTATTTGTTTTAAGAGAAACAGAAGAAAAATTCCCTTGTTACTGTTATCTGCAAAAGTCAGGGGCTTAAAACAGTCATGGAGATGTTTATATATCCAAATAAAAAAGACAAAGAGAAACAAAGAGCAAAGTCTTCTGAATGAGAAGATAGCAATCATGTCATGATTGCGATCTTTGTTTCTTTATGGAGTTACTGAGTACCTACTATGAGCCAGGGCCCATGTCAGCTCCTTTATTTGTATTATTTGAAATCTTCACTACAAACAGGTGAGATGGAAATTGTTATTCTTATGTTGCTGATGAAGTTGTCCCACTGAAAGCTTAAGTATCTTGGTGAAAATTCACGTAGGTGGCAGAGCAAGAATTCAAGCATGCCAGTTGTCAAAGCCAGTATCAGCTCCTCTCAGCTACACTTTATGTGTACTACTACTATGGATAATACCAGTACTGCTGCTAATAATAATAGTGTCTAACCTTCACTGACCATTTGCTATCTCATATATTGTTCTGAGTTTTCAAATGTACCATCCCAGTAATTCCTAAAAATTTAATCAGCCTCTTCTTCAATGCCAAACAGATCACTTCAGTTTAAGACACTCCAAAGGCTCTAATTTCTAGAGTATTCGTCTCCAAACACTTTTGTTACACACCCCATCCTTAAGCAAATCTCAGGCATACTTCCACATAGTTTTATTTGTTTACTTATAAGTTAGATACATCTATAAGATGAAACATATTTAAAAATAACAATTAAAGGGTGGTATACAATTATGTAGAAGTTCTAATATATTCTTGCATACTCTGATGGGATGAATTAAGCAACCACCTGGTATACTCCCCACACATAGGGGACCTCCACATGGCAGGCCCTTTTTACACTCCAGCTAAACTGAACTATTGTAGTTTCCCACGGACATTGAACAGTTTCACATGTATGTTTATTGCTCATGTATTGCCCTGTGCCTGGGATGACCATCCCAGCTTTTGACAAAAGTCCATTCATCTTTCAAGATTAAGCCGCTTATGATAGATATTTTATTGCATTTACACGAGTTTATGTGTCTGTCTCCTACTTTACTGAGAGCTTTCTGGTGGTGTGAATTGACATCCAGTCTTGTTTATGTTTCTAGTACCTAATGCAGTGCTTGCCATATAGTAAGCAATCATTTGGGAATGAATGAATGAATGAATGGATGAATGAAAACCATCTATTCTATTTTTACCGTGTAAATCCTATGATTTTCTGTAATACTATATGTTCCTGAAAAATTTGCGACTAGAATAAATAAAAATGGAGTCTAAAATTACCTCTATCTCCGTTGGCCAGAAATAGATAAATACAGTCGATGTGTGCAGAACAGAAATAGAATCAGAAAATAAAACAATTTTATCCCAATTTAGAGCTGAGGTCAACAACAAGTCAAAGGGAGATAAAAGAGTTAGACAGAACCAAGGGGAGGTACACTGAAGCACTGAACTTCAGAAACAATAAAAAAATACTTTGAGGGTGTATGTGTGTGTATGTATGCTCATGCATGTGTTTGTGTGTGTGGTGTGTCTGTGTGTGCGTGGTATGTATTTCTTAAACCAGAAACAGAAAGTTTCATTGCATCATCTGTGGAAATCAGTCAACTATCCACTACTATTTAATACTATTGGATAGTATTTGCATGTCGAGTTCTGTTTTTTTATCCTTTGTGTATCAGGAACAGTGTAAATGCTATCTGTTGATTTTCCTCTATCATTCATTAAACTTTCCTCACTGTTATTTTTAACACTGTCTTATCAATGTGCTTCTCAGTTTTATAGTAACTTCTTGGTATTTTAAATGGTTATGCAAATAAAGATCGTGTGTTTTCTGATAGTCCCTCTTAAAAGGCTGTCTTAAAGAAACATACAGGTATACCTTGGAGATATTGCTGGTTCTGCTCCAGATCACCACAATAAAGCAAGTATTGCAATAAAGAAAGTATTGCTATAAACCAAAACAAATGTTTTGGTTTTCTAATGCATATAAAAGTTATGTTTACACTATACTATAGTCTATTAAGTGTGCAATAACATTACATCTAAAAAAATGTACAAACCATAATTTAAAAAATACTTTATTACTAAAAACTGCTACCCATCATCTGAGTCTTCACTGAGCCATAACTTTTTGCTGGGGGAAGTTCTTGCCTTCATGTCAATGGCTCCTGACTGATCAGAGTGGTGGTTGTTGAAGGTTGGGATAGAAATTTCTTAAAATAATACAATGGAGTTTGCCACGTCGACTGACCCTTTTCATGAACAAGATTTTTCTGTACCATTTGATGCTGTTTGATAGCATTTTATACACAGTAGAACATCTTTCAAAATTGGAGCCAATCCTCTCAAAAGCTGCCATCACTTTATCAACTAAGTTTATATAATATTCTAAATCCTTTGTTTTCATTTCAAAAATCTTCACAGCATCTTCATCAGGAGAAGATTCCATCTCAAGGAACTACTTTCTTTGCTCATTCATAAGAAGCAATTTCTCATCCATTAAAGTTTTATCATGAGATCGCAGCAACTCAATCACATTTTCAGGCTTCACTTCTAACTTCAGTTCTCTTGCTATTTCCACCACATCTGCAGTTACTTCCTACACTAAAGTTATGCATGCGAATTGGAATCATCTTCTTCCAAATTCCTGTTAATGTTAATATTTTGACCTCTTTCCATAGATCACAAATTTTCTCAATGGCATCTGGAATAGTAAATCCTTTCCAGAGATTTTCCATTTATTTTGTCCAGACCCATTAAAGGAATCACTATTTATGGCAGCTATAGCCTTACAAAATGTATTCTTAAATAATAAGACTTGAAAGTCTAAATTATTCCTTGAGCCATGGGTTGCACAATGTATGTTGTGTTAACAGGCGTGAAAAAAAACATGAATCTCAGTGTATATCTGCATCAGAGTCCTCAAGTGACCAGCTGCATTGTCAATTAGTAGTAATATTTTGAAACAAATCCTTTTTTCTGAGTAAAGTTCTCAAAAATGGGTTTTAAATACCCAGTAAACCATGTTATAAACAGATGTGCTGTCATCCAGGCTTTGCTGTTCCACTTATACAGCACAGGCAGAATAGATTTAGCATAAATCCTAAGGGCTCTAGAATTTGGGGCATGATAAATGAGCACTGGTTTCAACTTATTGTCACCAACTGCATTGGCCCCTAACAAGAGAGTCAGCCTGTCCTTTGAAGTTTTGAAGCCAAGTATTGACTTCTCCTCTCTAGCTATGCAAAGCTCTAGAAGACATCTTATTCCAATATATGGCTTTTGTCCACATTGAAAATATGTTGTTTAGTGTAGCCACCTTCATTAAATATCTTAGCTAGATTTTCTGGATAACTTACTGCAGCTTCTACATCAGCACTTGCTGCTTCACCTTGTACTTTTATGTTATGGAGACAGTTTCTTTCCTTAAATATCATGAACCAACCTCTGCTAGCTTTAAACTTTTCTTCTGCACCTTCCTCCCTTCTGTCAGCCTTCATAGGATTAAAGAAATTTAGGGCCTAACTCTGAATTAGTCTTTGTCTTAAGGGAATGTTATGGCTGGTTTGATCGTCTATCCAGACAATCGTCTATCGAGAAACTAAAAGTTTCTCGATATCAGCAATAAAGCTGTTTCACTTTCTTATCATTCATGTATTCATTGAAGTAGCACTTTTAATTTCCTTCAAGATCTTTCCTTTGGCACTCACAGCTTAGCTAACTGTGTGGCACAAGAGGCCTAGCTTTTGGCCTATCTTAGCTTCCAACATGCCTTCCTCAATAAGCTTAACCATTTCTAACTTTTGATTTAAAGTGAGAGACATGTGACTCTTCCTTTCACTTGAGCACTTAGAGGCTATTGTAGAGTTATTAATTGGCCAAATCTCAATATTGTTGTGTCTCAGGAAATAGGGAGTCCTAAGGAGAGGGAAAGAGGAATGGCTGGTCAGTGGAGCAGTCATGTTAGGGAGTTAGGTAGACATGAGAGATGGGAGAACAGGGGAATGAAAGTCCCTCTCAAAGACTCCCCTAGAACACCCATTTTATAGTTATAAATCATCCCTGCATCCTGAGGAACAAAAGAATGAAGGAGCGATAAACCAGTGGCTGGTTTAATCTAGCCACAAGTACGAGTGCAATCAGTCCTACAATAACCTCCCCATGACATAGCTTCATTATACCATCATTATAATATCATGTCTATGCTTGGAAGTTCATGAATCTAATTATAACAGACTGAATTCTGGGTCACCGCATGCACAATAGGCAAAGGGTTATATAATTGCCAAATGTTGATCAAAATGACCTCACATGCCAATTGTTTAGCATCACCTTTGTAACCTCCCATCTCAGCCCCACTTCTACTGTTACAGCTCTCTTCACTGTTACCTGCAGCTCCCTTGGAATGTACTTTAAGGTATGAAGCTTTTGTTTCCACGCTGCTGCAGCCTTCTCTGGCATAACCCGTTTCTTTCTTGAAATGCACTTTCGGTAAATCTTATTTTTCCTAAATCTCGCTGAGCTGTGATTCTTTACTGTGTTGGCAAAAAGAACTGAGGTACCCCTCAGTGCCACTGGGACATAACAATATTAGATCACCCCAATGGTAACAATCAGAACACAAACATTAATTAGTTTCACCATTTTATGTGGGCTCAGTTTGTAGTGCCAAAACAATTACAATAGTAACATCAAAGATCAATGATTAGAGATGTAACAAATATAATAATAATGGAAAAGTTTAAAATATTGGAAGAATTACCAAAATGTGAAAGAAACACAAAGTGAGCAAATGCTGTCGGAGAAATTGTGCTCATAGACTTGCTCAGTGCAGGGTTGCCGCAAACCAATTTGTAAAAACTGCAATATTGGAGAAGCGCAATCAAGTTTAAGTACAAAAAATTAGGCATGCCTATTGATTATAAAACATATTTCTAAGGACCCACTTGTGGAGTTATTTGTCCTAGAAAGAGAACTGAATAAAAAAAATTGTCTATTGCTAAAATCTAGAAAACTACTTAGAAATATGTTTTCCTTTGTAATTAAAAAAGCAAAATCTGTCCAGTATATCTATTTTTATGAGGATAAAAATAAAATACTTACATTTCTCATATATGTGCAAATGGATGCATTTAAAGAAATTCTAATTATGGCAGTTTATAAATGGCAAAAATATTAAATTTTCAATTGTAGTGTGTATTGAAAGAGGGCTTATTTAAGAAAAATGAACTATTATTATCTCTGAACTTTCTTATCCTATTAGATGATTTATGAAGAGTTATAAGATTTTCTTTGATTCCTAGCTTGTAATATTTTTAATGGTATATCCTAAATATAGGCTTCTTGTTGCCTATGTAAAAATAAATAAACAAATAAATAAAGATTCAAAGCTATTTCATTGCAAATTCTCCACATTAACTTTTTAAATTGAAGCCTATAAAAGTTGGAATTGAATACAATGTATTTTTTCCTTCATTGTTCTTCCAACCACTGAGAGTGCTATGCTATTAGGTGAAACAGAATCCCAACAAAATTCTTTAAATCTTCATGTGATACGATCACTATAGATTCTAAGGCACACCAGTTTATATAACTTTTGGAACTGTAATTGTTTGTTTTAAATGTTTAATTGAAGTTACAGAATTTCACACACACACACACACACACACACACACACACACAAAATACAAACCAAATCTCCATGTAAGCACCAGGCCATAAAATAAGAAGCAGAAGAATGAATTAAGTGAAATGCACCATTTGTATTCAAGATGGAGATAGGGTAGAGGAAAGGTTTTAAAAATGATATTGATAAACAGGGTCAATCGTTTCTCATTAGCCTGTGATATATACAACAAAGTTATTCTTTTTGGTATAGGTTTGGTTACATTCACATGAAGAATGCTAACTTAGAATCAAATCTCTTGGTCAAAAAAAAAAAAAATGGCAAATTCTGATTACTCTGCAGTCTTACAAGGTACATCAGGCAAAAACAAAACAAACCAAAGGTGTTTCCTCTGGAGCTGGGTTACACCCTGCCTCAGTATGTTTCCCAAAAAAGGACCTAAACCATCAAGTGAATTCATCTTTGAGCTAAATAGCAAATCAGTAAAAATAACACATTTATTCACCTGGCACTCTTTCAGTTAATCCCTATTAATCCCCATTATAAACTCATCAGGTAGGTACTATTTTAATTCCTATTTTACAGTTGGGGAAACACAGCTGTACAGGTCATAGAAATTAGCCGTTTATAATACTAGCAATTAGAAGGGCCAAGCTTTGCCCCACAGGATGCTAAATTTCTTAAAAATAGAACTCAAAATTGAATTTCAGTAATTTACTAAAGTTAACAGATCAGAAAATATTAAAGATTTACACTGTTCTCAGCCCTGTTCTTTAAAAAAATGAAAGAAGGTATTTTCTACATCAATTGTGCAAACACATTCACTCTGACTCCCCACACTCTTAATTATAACTCCTTGAAGAAGCAATCTTTTAACAATAAAGTGTTTCTAAAAGACTCTATTGCACTTTATATTATCTAATATACTTTTATCTAGAGTCAAAAACAAATTATATTATATTTGAAAATATGTGTGTTAAATTTTATGTTACACTAAATTCTTCTGAAATGTTTCCCTATGAAAATGGTTATTTTAATACTAATTAAAATGATAATTTATCATATATATATTCATCTGAGAGTATGTAAATACATTAGAATTTAATTCATCAAATACAAACACATATTCACACAAACACATATAAACCTTATTTTTTCATTTTATGTTATCATTGAATCCTAAACTATTAATAGTTAATATAACACATTTTTCATTTTGCCTACTAGAGCAATCAGCCAAGAGCATTTGTGAAAAACATTTAATTTCTTTTTTTCTCTTAAATCTTTTACCCCCTTAATTTGAGCAACAGCTTCTCTTGGGCCCAAATCTCTAGAAAGCTGATTTAAGTGGGGCTTAGAGGGAAAAAAAATCATTTCAAAGACATCAACAGACTCCAGAGAGCAAAGTAAATTTTCTTTTCATGTGACTCAAAGTATATTTCTACCCAGAAGTCATTGAATTTAAAGTTTGCAAAGTCTGCTTACTTCTCAAAGTTTTATCATGTGACATCTTGTGCTTTGCTGAGGAAAGCATTGCTAGTATGTCAGTATAAGCACCACGAAGACATTTCAGAAAGATAAAATATTTGGAGGTTTTCTTTCCATTCTTCTCTCTAATCTTCTGCATATGTCATTATCAAAAGACCGTCTCAAAATTAATGTCAGGATGACCCTGATATAATAATCAGAACAAATTGGTGGCCATCCTGTTGGGATTAAGTGTGTAATACATGGCCCTAGCCAATGAGCTACCCTGAATTGTCATTTCTTACTAACTTCTTGGCATGCATAACATTAAGACTTTGTAGTATATGTGTTATCTTGCTCATCTTATCCCTAGTTCCATTGCATGTGATCTTTTGTTTCCTGTCCCATTTTCTTTGCTCCTTATGTGTTTGGTCTTTGTATGAATAAAACAAAATGGCTAATCTCCTGCAAATAAAAGAGAACACTTCCTGCCTAATGTCTTCAGCAGAGATATTGGTCTTTTCCTGCCTTTAGACTCAAACTGAAATTTTAGCTCTTCTTGGGTCTTGAGGCTTCCAGCTTTCAGACTGGAACCTATACTATCATCTCTCCTGCTTCGCAGGACTTTAGATTCAGGCTGGAACTAAGCCATCTGCTCTCCAGCGTCTGCAGCTTGCTAACTACAAAACTTGGAACTTCTCAGCCTCCATAATCATGTGAGCTAATTTCTTATAATAAATCTATTATATAGATATTAAATACAGATAATAGCTTTGTTATAAGGAATATATACATATCCTTTTGGTTCTATTTGTCTGGAGAATCCTAACCAGTACAAATAAAACTGTGAAGAAATGTGTGGGACAAAACCAAATCAGTGTAGCAAAGGCTTAGAGAATTGAACTGAGTTTTAAAGCACTACACAAGTCTCAGACTAACCTCTGAAATACACATGTGCAGGATAAACACAACTATCATAGCAAAGGCTTAGAGATTTGAACTACCACCCACAAAAGGCAATGGAAATTATAGTCTGAGCCTAACTGAATGGATTGTCTACTAAAACAAACGCATCAACCTTTTCTAGAAGATCATAGACCCAGAGTCTACAGAACTTAACATTCACAATGTTCAGGACACAAAATTACTCAAAAAATAAAAAATCAGGAAAACGTGAAAAGTTATCTAAAAAAAAGATTATCAGAAAAATGCCAACCTTGAAATCATACAAAAGAAAAAATTATCTAACATAGACTTTAAAGCAGTTATTGTTATTTGCTCCTGAGGTAAATAAAAGTCATTTGAATTTGAATGAAAAACAAGAATTCTCAGCATATAATTAGATCTTATAGCAAAGACCAAATGATAATATGAGAAATAAAATAATGCAATATTTAAAGTAAAAATAAACAAACAAAATAAATAAATAAACCTTCACTGGATGGACTGAATAGTAGAATGAAGAGGAAAGAATCAATGAACTTGAAAATAGTCAATAAAAATTAACAAAGCCTTAGGGACCTGTGAGAAAACATCAAAAGGCCTAATCTAGGAAAACTGAAGTATCAAGAGATTTGGAAGAAAAAATATTTGAAAAATAACCACCCTAAATTTTTCAAATGTGATAAGAGATATAAAGCTAAGGGAACACTAAACAGAATAAAATTCAAAAAAAAAAAAAAAACCACATATAGACACCTCATAACCAAAGTGCTGAATCAGAAGATAAATGAAAAAATTTAAAAACAGCTAGAAAAAAATAGCACATTTTATTATAAACTGGATTGTGTCCTCTTCAAATTCATATGTTGAAGTCCTAACCTCCAGGACTTCAGAATTTGACTATGTTTGGACAGAGGGTCTTTAAAGA
>NW_011888858.1:1072018-1105090 GCF_000151845.1 Pteropus vampyrus
TCATCTTATCCCTAGTTCCATTGCATGTGATCTTTTGTTTCCTGTCCCATTTTCTTTGCTCCTTATGTGTTTGGTCTTTGTATGAATAAAACAAAATGGCTAATCTCCTGCAAATAAAAGAGAACACTTCCTGCCTAATGTCTTCAGCAGAGATATTGGTCTTTTCCTGCCTTTAGACTCAAACTGAAATTTTAGCTCTTCTTGGGTCTTGAGGCTTCCAGCTTTCAGACTGGAACCTATACTATCATCTCTCCTGCTTCGCAGGACTTTAGATTCAGGCTGGAACTAAGCCATCTGCTCTCCAGCGTCTGCAGCTTGCTAACTACAAAACTTGGAACTTCTCAGCCTCCATAATCATGTGAGCTAATTTCTTATAATAAATCTATTATATAGATATTAAATACAGATAATAGCTTTGTTATAAGGAATATATACATATCCTTTTGGTTCTATTTGTCTGGAGAATCCTAACCAGTACAAATAAAACTGTGAAGAAATGTGTGGGACAAAACCAAATCAGTGTAGCAAAGGCTTAGAGAATTGAACTGAGTTTTAAAGCACTACACAAGTCTCAGACTAACCTCTGAAATACACATGTGCAGGATAAACACAACTATCATAGCAAAGGCTTAGAGATTTGAACTACCACCCACAAAAGGCAATGGAAATTATAGTCTGAGCCTAACTGAATGGATTGTCTACTAAAACAAACGCATCAACCTTTTCTAGAAGATCATAGACCCAGAGTCTACAGAACTTAACATTCACAATGTTCAGGACACAAAATTACTCAAAAAATAAAAAATCAGGAAAACGTGAAAAGTTATCTAAAAAAAAGATTATCAGAAAAATGCCAACCTTGAAATCATACAAAAGAAAAAATTATCTAACATAGACTTTAAAGCAGTTATTGTTATTTGCTCCTGAGGTAAATAAAAGTCATTTGAATTTGAATGAAAAACAAGAATTCTCAGCATATAATTAGATCTTATAGCAAAGACCAAATGATAATATGAGAAATAAAATAATGCAATATTTAAAGTAAAAATAAACAAACAAAATAAATAAATAAACCTTCACTGGATGGACTGAATAGTAGAATGAAGAGGAAAGAATCAATGAACTTGAAAATAGTCAATAAAAATTAACAAAGCCTTAGGGACCTGTGAGAAAACATCAAAAGGCCTAATCTAGGAAAACTGAAGTATCAAGAGATTTGGAAGAAAAAATATTTGAAAAATAACCACCCTAAATTTTTCAAATGTGATAAGAGATATAAAGCTAAGGGAACACTAAACAGAATAAAATTCAAAAAAAAAAAAAAAACCACATATAGACACCTCATAACCAAAGTGCTGAATCAGAAGATAAATGAAAAAATTTAAAAACAGCTAGAAAAAAATAGCACATTTTATTATAAACTGGATTGTGTCCTCTTCAAATTCATATGTTGAAGTCCTAACCTCCAGGACTTCAGAATTTGACTATGTTTGGACAGAGGGTCTTTAAAGAGGTATTTAAGATAAAATGAGGTTATTAAGGTGAATCTTAGTTCAACATAACTGGTGTCCTTGGAAGAAGAGGACACAAACATATGTAGAAGATCATAAGAAGAAACTTGGAAGAAATGGCTATCTACAAGCCCAGGAAGGTGGCCTCAGAAAAAAAATCAACTGGACTGGAAAACACCTTGATCTCAGAATCTAGCCTCCAGAATTGTGAGAAAATAAATTACTTTGGTTAAGTCACCCAGTCTGTGGTACTTTGTTATGGCAGCCCTTGAAAACTAATACACATTGCTCAATACATTCAACATATTCCAATAAAAAATGCAAAGGATTTAAAATGGCCAAACATAAAGAAAAAATGAAAAACAGTACAGGACTTAACTGAGACAAGACTTATTATAAAATTATAATAATCAAGACCATGGTTTTGAAGACAAGATAACCAAATAAACCAATGGAATGGAATAGATATTTTCTAGAAATAAACATTTATATATAGAGAGAGAGAGATAGCCAATTATATTTTTGACAAAGACGACAATCTGATGCAGAAAGGAAAGTCTTTTCAACGAATAATATTGGATCAATTGGATATCCATGGAAAAAGAAGCAAAAATTGATCCTTGCCTCATGCCAGTCATGAAATTTAACTCAAAATGGATTATAGACCTAAACATAAAATTTAAACTATAAAATTCTAGAAAAAGATATAGGAAAAAGCCTTTGCCACCTTAGGGTAGTTGACAACTTCTCAGAACTTAAAAACTCATTAAAAAAAAAAATAGACAAACTGGACTGTATCAAAATTTAAAACTTTTGTTCATTGAGAAACAACATTTGGAAAACAAAAGGCAATCCACATACTGGGAGAAAATATTCACAACACATGTATCAGACAAAGGAATTGTAATTAGAATATATAAAGAACTCTTAAACTTCAATAATAAAGATAAACAATCCAATTAAAAAATAGACATTTGAATAGTCACTTTAGAAAAGAGTACATATGATCAAAAAGTATAAGAAAAGATATTTCACATTATAGTTATCAGGGAAATGCAAATTAAAACCACAACGAGATACCAATGGCAAGAATTAACTCTTAAAAATTAAATCTACACTCACCACTTGTCCCAGCCACTACATTCCTAGCTATTTAACCAAGGGGAACAAACACATATGTCCAAATGATGTTTATACAAAATTATTTATAACAGCTTTAGTTGTAATAGCCAAAAATTGAAATCAGTATAAATGTCTGTGAACAAAGGAATGAGTATACTCATTCTATGGAACACTACTCAGCAATAAAGAGGAATGAACTATTGATGCCCAGGAAAACATGAAAAAATCTCAGAACCATTATGCAGAGAAAAAGAAGCTTTTTAAAAAATATATTACATTTATGTAAAATTCTAGAATAAATTAATTTATAGATTCAAAAAATAATTTCGTGATTGAAGAGGATGGTGGAGGGAGGGCTAGATTACAAAGGGACACAAATAAACTTTTAGTTTTAATGAAAATGCCCATTATCCTGTGGTGATTTTTTACATATATATACATAAAAACACAGATGTACACATTGTATATGTACATACATATGTTTATATACACATATGCGTGTGTACATACATATATTCATGTGCGTGTATATGAATTGATAAATGTCTATACTTTAAATATACAGTAAATTCTCATTATCATGGTAGTTATGTTCTATAAAGTCACGAATACTGAATTAAAGAATGTGCAACTGTTGTTCCTGGGGAAATATAGGGTTAGGTTCCCAGGAGTTTCAGGTCACAACATGTATGTCAACCATAATGCCATTTGCATTATGTAGATTCCTTTGCCAACAGTCTTGTAAAATAAACTTGTCTCATCGGCATTGAAAGCCTGTTCTTCCCAATAACCCTCTTCCTGTGCAACAGTTAGCCTCCCGATATGCCGAACTTACATCACACAGAAGTCTAATATTTCTCACGTGTGTTGAAATAAATTTCTAGCCACAAGATAGAACTCTTCCTTCCCCAGGGTGCCATGTTAGTAAACTGAAACTTAGATAACTTCCATTTCTCTATAAATGCTTCTCCATAAGACCAGAAACACAGTATATTCAGTCAGTCAAGCCAATTCTGGGCTCTATACTTACTTCCTTGGCTCTTGATCTTTGTAAATAAGGTCTGATATGTAATCCCAGCCACCCACTGTAAGCCAAGTACTTCCTTGTTTACTGCTTGCCTCTTTATGTAAAAGCTTGCAACCCTGCTGCCTTACTGCACAGTTCTCCAAGCTCTTGAAAGTGGAAACTGATGCTTCATGAAGTGTTAAATAAAGTTTGCTTCTATCGCCTAAATTGTATTCTTCAATCATTTTAACACATGATAAAGGCTTCTGAAATATGGAAGCCAGCCAGCACTAGTTGAGGAGGGTTTAAATTTTTCCTGACCTTGGGTAATATAAACATAAATATCTCTGGCATTCAGCCTCACAATAGTACTGCCCACTACACTTTTTAAAAATTAGTCCTTATCTCATGAATCCATGAATTTAGCCACTTTCCAATATTTCGATAGCTTCATCTATAATATGGATGTTACTTTAGCACTTTCAGGAGCAGACTCACATACTAATTGGCAAAATTCATCTTCCTTTTCTGGATGTACCATATTATTGATTCATTAGCATTGAACTCAGAGCCAGAAGCACAAGAACTCATGCCTTAATGAAGAAGTTTATCTAAACTACGTATTTTCTGGGTAAGGCAGATCACAGCCTTCTTAAGCTTATAAACACTAGATAGCACTTCAGCAACAGACTTAGGAGACCATTTTAAAGAGCAACAAAAAACACAAAAATGCAAAAAAATGTAGCACCTACAGAATACTAAAAGGGCAATTGTTTACAATATAAGAGCTGAAACAAAAAGGCAGACCAAAATTTTGCAGACCAAAATTTTTCACTGTTCTGCACATGTCTGCGAATGACTGCAAAAAGCACTGAGTGTTGATTTGAGGGCTACAGATAAATTTAATCAAGCAGGCAAATATGGGATCCACAAATAAGGATAAACTGTATGTAGTTTGCTGTACTTCAATTACACGTCAATAAAATCGTGAAGGAAATTGTCAGTCCACATTCAAATGAATGAAGGAAGGTACTTAAGTAATTATGCAGAACAAAGCCTTCAATTACAGAGGTATACAACAGCTAGTCAGAGACTCTCTGGAAAGATGCAGTACTCTCTACCCATTCCTTCTGTGCCATCTGCAAAACAGTAGCACAAGCTGCCAGCATGGTGACACTGATACTTTACTTTCACACTTCAGGAACAAAGTGACATCCACACTTCAAGAATGAAGCATGTGGAAAAAATTGAGGTAATAGCAGACTGTCCTCAAACACAGTTTATACATGTGTTCCCCATGCTCTGAAGCGGGATCCAGTGCATTTTCTCTGCGGGGGTTTTTTATAGGTCTACTCATTCTCAAATTTCTAACAGCCACTTTGGCCTGAAAGAAGTTTGTACATTTTTTCTGGTATAAAATTAACACACAGAGGGTGTTACTGGAATGACTTTCGTGCCAGCAATTTAGACTACAATTCATCCAGCCCTAAATCACATCTCTTTCCAAATTCAGTTAGCATACATGCCACCAAATAACTTTAAACAATTCTAGGGTCTTCCTACAAACAACCAATATTGCCATCATTTCTTAAATGTGTCTGTCACTGGCTGTCTAGTGTTTTTAAGCTACTTATTTTAATATTCTTTCTCCTCATTTTGTTTTAAATTATTTCTCATCATTCTTAATTTTAGATTATTTCATCTAAATGTAAACTCTTATCTGTTTAGTTGTTTTAATCAAACAGTTGTCTTAGTTTACTTGTTTTAATATGTTTAAAACATTTCAACTCTAATTCTTGATGATTTGCAGTTCAGGGAAAAAATAACAGCATGTGTTATAAATAGGCAAGATATTTAAAATGCTTTTTATTAAAATCTTGAATGTCTTGCTCTCTGTGTTGCTGTCTTTATAACAATTTTTTTCTGCTTCTACCTCTCTGAATTTATGTATTTCTATTATTTTTCATTCTTATCTTCCTCTTTTTCTTCTCTAATTACTGTCATTCTGTGTCGCTGTTCATCTTTGCAGGCCTTTTTATTAATCTGTCTTAATTTTTGTCATTTTCTTTAGCTGATTTTCTTTAATTTAATTTTTCCTTTTCATTCTCCTGTTATGGAGGGCAACAATAGTGTGGAGGTTAAGAGTTTGGTTTCTGGAGCCAGATTTCTCAGGTTTGAATACTGGCTTTGCACACTTATTAGCTATAATTTGAGTAAATTACCTAAACTCTCTGAGCTTCAATTTTCTCATCTGTAGAATGGGGATAATAATAGCATTCTCATACACTCTTTGTAAGTTTTACATGATTCATTGTTGAAAATCACTTTAAAAGGTACCTATACCAATGTGATCAATATTGCTGTTTGGTAAATAAGCTGAACATTAAATGTAATTTATTATAAAAAATATTATATTATCATGGAGACAGTCATCCTGAATTCAGTGGAAACAATAATAGGATAAATGAGGAGCTGAAAACAACAATAACAGTCTAAATGGGGAGCTGAAAAGGAAAGATTTGGGACAGAGCATGTTAGGATCTTGGGACTAAAACACCTTTTATGTACAACTGGAGCCTTTACGGACTTTCTGGTTACTATTGCTGCATGTAAGAGTGAGGGACAGCTCATTCTCTTACAAAAGGTAGTAAGAAACTAGAAATCTTTTGAGAAGATTTAGAGAGGTACAATTAGGGGTAGGGGAATACGGTGATTGGGATAGAAACAGGAAAAACATAGGTTAAGGTAACAACTCAGAGATAAGAAGGATAAGGTATTTTAGGATAAACTGTAAGGGAGGATAAAGTCAGTCAGGGGTCACTGCTTCATTCAAATATTTTTTTAGCAAACTTATAATGTACTCCTATTGGTTGAGCATAATCTTATGTACTAGTGACAAAAAAAAAATGGTAAACAGTTTCTGACCTTGGGAATCCAAACCCAGTTTGGGAGACCCACACACCAAAAAGTAATTACAAAACCTCCAATAAGGGCCTAATATCCAAAATATACAAAAAACTCTTACAACTAAATAACAATAACAACAAAAAAAACACAAATAATCCAATCAAAAAATGGGCAGAGGACCTGAACAGACACTTCTCCCTAGAAGAGATACAAATGACCAACAAATATTTGAAAAGATGCTCAACATAGCTAGCTATTCGGGAAATGCAAATCAAAATCACAATGAGATATCATCTCACACCTGTTAGAATAGCTATAGTCAACAGGACAAGTAAGAGCAAATGTTGGAGAGGATGTGGAGAAATAGGAACCCTCATACACTGCTGGTGGGACTGCAAATTGGTACAGCCACTATGGAAAACAGTATGGAGGTTCCACATAAAACTAGGAATTGATCTACCATATGATCCAGCAATCCCTCTACTGAGCATTTACCCCCAAAGACTTGAAAACTCATATTCGAAAAGATATTTGCACACCGATGTTCATAGCAGCACTATTCACAGCGGCAAGGACATGGAAGCAACCGAAGTGTCCTATGATAGATGATTGGCTAAAGAAGAAGTGGTACATATATACAATGGAATATTACTCAGCCATAACAAGAGATGAAATACTGCCATTTACAACAACATGGATGGACCTCGAGATAATCATGCTAAGCGAAATAAGCCAGATAGAAAAAGTTGAAAATCATGTGATATCACTTATATGTGGGATATAAACCTAAAAGCAACAAATGAGCAAAACAAACAGAGACTCATGGGCATGGACAATAGACTAGTGATTAACAGATAGGAGGAGGGAGGGGGAGGGGGAAAGTAGACGGGGGAAAAATGTGAATCATTTCTTCAATTAAAAATAAATAAATAAAGTAATTACAGTAGATTGTGATAAGTGTTAATGAGATTATAAATACATATGCACATCAAAGACATTGCACTAACTAGGCCAGAAATGCTTCTGAAATAAATGGCAGTTTTTTATCCACTTAATACCCTATCTACTGTGATTCTTTCTAATCCATAAATAGTTGGGACCCTCTACTATGATATATTTATTCTCATGGCTCAAGTTATTCAGAATCACACTGCTTCAATTTTTTTGTTCATTTCATTCACTGGGTTGATTTTATACTGTATCAACTTATCCATGCTGAACCTGTATTTCCCAGAATTTTTATCACTGAATGGTCAGCCACAAGAGAAATTTGGACGAGACGCAAAGGTGGAAAGAATGCAACAAACATTATCCCCTGAAGGGTGCCAGGGATCACTGCAGCTTCAACATCTTAGTGTTGATCATCTGGCTCACCTTGTGGGTGTGGAGAAGCAGCCAGGCCTGCAACTGAATCCTGATAATGCTGAATTTTACTTGAGCCCTCCGCTCCTGGAAAATAGAGAAATCTTTCTCACCACACACACATACACTCTTTTGTGTTACAGAAAATAAGCTCACTGCAAAGAATCAACCTTCTTCATATGGTCTAAATAAAACTTATAGGTATTCCTCTTGTCTACCTATGGCAAGGCCAGACACATAAATGACTACTGAAACTACTTTTCCTCATTGATCAATGATAACAAAATGTTTGTTAACCAAACTTTAACTTTTTCATGACCCTAAATTAGGCCAGCATAAAATTCCACTTGAACAGCCTCTCTTGAGAATAAGCTGGCCTTGGAGTAAAACATTCTCTGATCTACTATCTGCCACACTTTCATTCCACCTCCCTACACCCTTTCCTTTCTAGACCTGTTTACAGTTCTCTATAAAATAAAAACCCATTTGCCTAAGCCTTGAGATGCTTGGCGATGTTATGGTCATAGCTTTCTCTCTATTGCAACAGTCCCTCCTTTTTCCCCTTGCAATAATTCTTTTGTCAAAGTAAAAATTGCACCAAAGTAAAACTTCTTGCACTAATAGGCAAGGAATAATTTATTCAAGACTATTACAGGGGGGAGAGACTAAACCCAACTCTGCTGAAACAAAAGGAGGGAGGGTGTTGAAGTGCAAGGGTGAGCTAGCGGAAAAGTACTAGAGGATGTTAGCGGGGAGGTCAATCAATGGGATGTGTCCAGCACATTTGAGTTATTCCTGAGTATGCAAATATTTTTCTCTATGAGTAGGTTATCTGTGTTTGCTAACTGATGCCCGTGGTTGTCAGGCTTCTACTCTCCTAAAGAGACTGAGAGAGGTAACATCTTTGATGTTTACATCAGATGTTTGATGTTTGCATCTCTTTCAAAGAATTGGTTCCAAGGTCCTTGAGAAACTCATTTCCAGGGTGGTAAAACTGGCAAGAGGTTAGAGAAGATTTACTTATATTTCAAAGGAGCAGAGAATTTATAATTCTGAGTTTTCTAAAATAGGTAATCTAAGAAAAGAGAGGTCAGGAGCCCATAGTAAGGAAGAAATTTGTCTGAAGTTTAGTCAAGCAGAGGGGAATGGTAAGATACTGTTGGTCACACTCAAATAAATTCCCTACTTTATAAATCTGGATTTGTTTTATTTGGCCTTCCTGCCAATCTTATTGGACCTCCTCCTTCAGCTGTTCAAAGTCCTGGCCCAGTCAAGTGAACAGCCCTGTGATGAAGAGCTCCAGCTTCTCCTGAAGGTCACTCAAGGTCAGAAGTAGTGAGAGCCAGATATGGATTCTAGCTTGTTCTCATGGATTCTCATTTGCCATTTTATTCCCTACTTCACACTCAGCTCTGCTGACCCATGAGTAATCTCGGGCCAACCTCTAGGAACAGAGTCAACAGCCTTCCTGAGATTCTTCACCAGTTCTCTCTATTATGGAAATCTTAATGATACAATAAATCCTTTTTCGCATTTCTTTCATTGTGATTCTAATTCTGTAACTATCCCCTAACAGATATACTATCTCGGAAAATAAGAATACAACCAGGTACAATTTCTAGTTTCTACCTTAAATTATGTTTTTAAAATTAATGCATTATTTAATATCCCTGAAAGCAAAAATGTTAACTTCATATAATTAGATAATCTAATAATTTTTTCTATTTCTGTTTTAGCAATTCTTTTTTATAAATCCTTTAATCAAATTATCTAATGCTCCATTAAGAAAAAAAAAAAACCTAACCTTTCATCAATATTTTCCTCTTCATAAATGTTTTTTCCCCACTCGTTAGGAAAAAAAATCCTCTACTTCAGTCACCTGCCTTAAAAAGTTCTGATAATCTATAACTCTTAGTTACAAAATAATTGTACTAGTTGACTATGCTTCTGAGGCCCTCTCATTGATGTATTTAAAGTGTCAGTATAAGCTACTATTTGGTCCGAATGCTAATTTTCGTCTACCACACACCTATTCAACAAACCTCATTGTAATGCTTATTTCTTCTCCTCCTTAGGTTTCAGATCCGAGCAAATCCCAGATGCAGTTAGTTCTTTCTTTTTTTTTTCCTTCTTAGCTTGGATAACTTTAGTTTGTATCTTCATCAATATAGACTGTAGACTATCTCTATAGCCATGACTGATCTCCTTGCTTTGAGGTTTTCCTCTGCAGCCAATCCTGTATACCAAGGATAGAAAAGTTGACCTAAAAGAGCTAATACACCATGTCATTCCCTACTCAGAAAGCATCAAAGACAATTCTTTGCTACAAAGGTAAAGTTCAAACTCCTAAGCACTGAATTCAAAGCCTTTTATTTTTCATGCTAATTTTCCACAACATTGCTATGTGGAACTCCTCTTTATACTGATCTTCATTCCTCTTCCTTGCCAATGTTTGTACATAATTTCTCAAACTATATCCCATCTTAAAAGACTAAATGATTTCTGTTTTCCTGAATTAATCATGACTGATTAATTCATGCTATGAAGTAAACAGAGTTCTGTGATCCAGAATAATAACTAGAGGCTGGTGGTTTCTCTGAAGATAACTTTGGAGAGTGGGCGGGTGGATATTTCAGTTGTAAAATAAAGGATGAAAAGAGGTCAGCTGTATTAGTTTCCAAGAAACTGCCATTACAAAGTACCAAAAACTGAGTGCTTGAAACAACAAAAATGTATTGCCTCAGTTCTGGAGCCTAAAAGTCTGAAATCAAGGTGTCAGCAGGGCCTTCCTCTCTCTGACTGCTCTAGAGGAGAATCCTTCTTTACTTGATCTAGTTTCTAGTGTTTGCTGAAAGTCCTTGGCATTCCTTAGCTCATAGGTGCATCATGCTAGTCACATGGCTGTCTTTTTCTCGAGCGTCTTCACATTATCTTCTTTCTGTTTATGTCTGTCTCTGCTCCCAGATTATCCTCTTTTTGTTTTATGAGGACATAAATCATATTGGATTAGGGCCTACCCTAATGACTTCATTTTAACTTGATTACTGATATAAATACTCTATTTCCAAATAAGGTCACATTCTGAAGTGCTGAGAATTAGTACTTCAACATATATTTTGAGGGTGGACACTATCCATAAGCCAGCAAAGGAGAGATGAGGAGAGTATTCCATGCAGAGAGAAAAGCAAGTATAAAGCACCTGATTTTTTAAAGAAGGCATTATTTAAAGATCAGCAAGCATTTTCTTCCTGTGACTGAAAACAACAGATTGAGAAGCGCAGTACAATGTGAGACCATCATCCAGGGTAGATCACGTAGGGCGATGAGAATTAGAGTAAGTTGCTTGTAATGGGAAGACACCCAAGTGTTTTCAAAAAGGAAATTAACATAATCTAATTTATATTTTTAAAAATCACTCCAGGTACTGGGTGTGGTAGAATGGATTGCAAAGAGTGGAATATACAAAAATTTAAATATAGAAAACATTTGTAAGGCAAAAGATGCTATAAATAACAACAACAACAAAAAGACGTGGCAAACAAAGTTAAAATTCAAGCAGAAAACTGAGGGAAAATATTTACAGCACATATAATAGTTATATAAAAGTCATAAAATCAACCAGAACAAGATAAAAAATCTAAGGAAATAAGTAAGGAATATAAATTGGCAATCAAAAAGGGAAAAAGAAAAAATTCTTAAAAAAAAATTGGCAATTCACAGATAAAATATGAATATGGTCAACTAAATATGAAAATAAATTCAACTTTGCCAGCATTGGGGAAAACACAAGCAATGAGTTTCATTAAATTAAAAAAAAATTTTTTTAAATTAAAATTTAGTATAAATAAGGTGAAATGAAATAGATATTATTATGCACTTCTATTGGAAATGTGGCTAGATATAAGCAAATTAGAATTAAAAATTTACTTGCTCTGTATCTACCCTACAGATATGTTCCCAAGGAGGCATGTACAATAATTTATATATATTAAAACATATTCAAACAATAGTATGTGCTTTCTATGGGTACATATTCACAGGCATAGAAATACATAGAAAAATTCTGGTCTGAAAAATATGAACCAAACAGGTTATAACAGTTATCTCTAGGTGAGTAAATTAAAAAAAAAAAAAAAAGTAACCTTATCTTATTGTTTCAATTTTTAAATCAGTAAAATATATTTTTCATAGACACAGTATAATAGAGTTAGAAGAGGAGATTCTGGAACCACATTGCCTGGATTTAAATTCCAATTTTGCTATTTACATATGTGTGACCTTGGGCAAGTTACTTTGTTCTACTTTTTTATTTGTGAAAGGAAGACAAAAATAGAATTTACTTATACACCATTTTGGACACATTGGGTGATTAACTGAGTTCAACACTGTATATACATACACACATATATGTGTGTATATGTGTGTGTGTGTGTTTGTGTGTGTGTGTGTGTGTACTGTGTATTAAGGTTAGCCCTAACCTTAATACACAGTACACGTTAATTTGCATAACTAGTATAATGTTAATTATTTCAAAACTTCACAGTGATCCCGAAGAAAGAGATTGTCAATCTGAGGAAATGCATATAGAAAAATAAGTACAACTCTACATTTTTTTATTATATTATTTCACAGGGAGTTACCTTTTATTATTTAAATAAGAAAAACTAACAGAAGATGGGGGGCTTTAAATCTCAGAATTAGATAAATTCATGTGAGAAAACATGCATCAGTGAAGAAAATATCTGGTTGGATTAAGGAGTTCATTTAAGGATGTTGTAGGAAAAGAGCATGAAGCATGAAAGACTTTGAATTTACACTCAGGGGTTTGAACTTTAATCTCTGTAACAAAGAACAGTCCTTGATGCTTTCTGAGCAGGGGAATGATATGGTAGGTTAGCATTTAAGGTTGACTTTTCTATTCTTGATACACAGAATTGACTGCACAGGAAGAACCAAAACAAACAGTCATGTCATGGATATAGCAATAGTTTGTATGATAATAAGGATATAAACTAAAATGCTTGGAAATGAAAAGAGAAGAAAGATCAAGAGTACCTGAAAATCCCTGGTGTTCAGAAACACATCACCTTACACCCAATTAGAGTTGGCAGATTTAGAAAATAAAAACATGGGAAACCCAGCTGAATTTATACTTGAGATTAAAAAATAATTATTTCACGTATGTACCAAATTTTGCATTTATTGTTTCCCAAAAATTGAAATTTAACTGGATTTGTATTTTTATTTAGTAATCCTATCCTGATAACAAAATGTTCTTTATAATCAGATTTAATCACTCTAGGAAATATTTTAACTCTTTTGTTTGACTGTTCAGTGATATGAGAAGACAGAAGTGTACACACGGCAGTAACAACTTCCTTTTCAATGTGACCATAGTTATGTCTTCTAGTAGAAACATTCCTCTCTATATTTAAGACAGTGATACTTAGTCATGGGAACAGAACACAAAACTCTGAGCATATGGTGCATCTTTTGGACTGCATCACAATATTACAATTTGTTAATATCTAACTAAGACTGTTACTGTGCCTTTAATAGTTTACTCTATTCTTCCATTACATAATTCTTCCATTATAGTGGCTGATTTGGTACATGATAAAACAAGAAAATCCCCTGGATTAAAGCCCATTTTCATTTATCACTACTTTTCCAATAAATATGTTACTCGATCAGACATGGCAGTAAACAGAGCACTTGGAAAGCCTACACATGGTGGTGTTAGCAGAAGCATTGCAAATAGGAAAGGCAAATCCATATTCAGATTGTGTTATTCCAAAGAGGACATATCATTTCTTCCTTCAAAATGGAAGAGGTCAAATGTAATCAACATGCCATTTGGAGACTAACTGGTGTCCCTAGGAAATAGTGTCATATTAGGAGCTCATCATTAGCCTCTACTATTGGCAAGTTGAACATGCAAAAGTGGCAATAACTAAAGTAGACCTGGTGAGTAGATGTGCATTTTATTAACCTATAGCTAACTCCTCTTCCTGTCATCATGGACATTTTGTTAATGAGATTATTGAGCAAGTGCAAGGATGGCTCAGGAAAAATTCACAGAATGAGTCATCTGTTTACTTAAATAATGAGCCTCTATTGAGTCAATATCTTTCTGATGAGCCTTTGTATGCAACAGGAATATCTTTCATGTTTGTCTTCTCTATACTTGTTTTGGCAATAATTCTCCATTTTTGTTTTTCTAGAACCCTGGCCATTCAGCCAAATTAGATATAAATCCACATTTCTGGCCATTGTTGCTTTAACAAAGCTGAACATATAGATGTTCAGCCCATTAGGAGTAATTCCATTTTTACCATCCCTGAGTGAGACTGTAATACCTGTATTGCAGGTTTGTGCCAATATAATATGTGAAATCTTCTGTAAATAAGGTCAGACCATTCTGACAGAATCGGTCAGACCATTCTGTTTGTTTCTCCAGCCTTGCTCCTCATTTGGTACCACGTTCATTTTTCACATGTCTGAGTCCTGACACTTTAGGATTCCATCAAGCTCCTGTTAGCCTACTACAGTGGTGGTATATAATACCACTGGTCATCCCTAGCTTGCTGAAAAAGGCTGCTACAGAGATTTTGAAGGATGCTGGTGCTCTCTCACAAATATATTTCTCAATATTATTATGAAAGAGTGTCTTCTGATCTTTTCTGGGATATAATGAGGGAGGAAATGAATGGGCAATATATGGTAAATCCAGTCTAATAATCTTATGTTACTAAGTCCTCAGATTTCTTTCTTTATGTTTTAGCAAGGAAATTCTGAAACCTCACCTTGATTTAATGTAGGTTATCATTTATTCCAAGTTTCAGTCAACCTGCCAAGAAAGCATTATGATTTGTTACTAGTTCCTTCACCTAATACTTTGAATCTATGAACTATATGAAAAGTAAGCCCATAAAGTAGTTCAGCTCAGTCCAATATTATGCTCTCTTCTCTTTGGTTAAATACTTGTACAATCCATCTCTCACATATACTCTCTAGGATTCTGTTGACATAAATGAACAAAATTTTGCAATCATTTAAGTTTGAGATTTAGCTTCCTCCAGATCACACATTATATTAGTCCCCCTTAGATGTGCAGGACCCTTTGTTATAGATTTGAGAGTCATGAGGATTGGTGGGATATCTTAAGGAGTATTAACATATTCTTGAAAATTGCTTGCCTTAAGTGAGATTATTACAGTCTACCTCTGGTGTCAAAAGAGATTCAATGAAATTTGAGTGACCCACCCTTTCTCAACCAATTTCTTAACATATAAGACTTGACTACCCAAGTAAATTTAATTGTGTTGTAATTCTGCTTCCCACAGCATAAGTTTGAATCAGGTTATAGGCCTCATTGGCCCTATGATTATAAAGATAAGAAATCTTTTAGGGTATCTTTAAAGACTTTCTGGCTCTGTAACTGTGTCTCAAGTTTAGAATCTAAAATCTTAAAGTTCCCTTTTATTTCTGTAGGTTATCTGGTTTAGTTAAAAGCTGTCATTCCTCCCACTTCCTAGAATAACTATGTATTTCTTAATATAAATCTAGTTGCTATAAAAGAAATATCTCCAAACTCTTAGTGGCTCAAAATGATAAAAGTGTTTTTTCATATGTAGTCCTATAAAAGTTCATAGTTAAATAGTCTTCCACATGGTCATCCAATTGACTCAGGTCTTTTTTTTATTTATTCTTGAAATTCTCTAATAATTCAACCAGCATATTGGGACAGAAAAGGTAAGAAGATCTATGTAGGCAATTTCCATGGGTCAAGGCAGAAAAAGGTTATATCACTTCAGCCCCATCCTATAAACCAGAATTTAGTCATATGGTCATGGTCACATCCAACTGCAAGGAAGAACTTAGTCTAGCTGTGTGTCCAAAAATAACTCATGTTGATAAACACAAAGTGGCTGCAAATCTCTATCCTCTTATTTTAATATAAATATCAAATAAATATTCTTTTATAAATGTTATTTGTATTTTCACACATAGAACTCATTTACTCTCTCCCCAAAGTCTCGTCCATTCATGCATTCAATTCAATGTCCAGAAACTGCAGGTGATGTACATTTCTTGTCATCACGTTCAGATGCATTTCCCCATGATCTAGCAACCTAGGAACCAAACTGACATAAAATAAGACTCCAATAAAATCTCCTGTTAAAATAGAAGGTAACAGATGTCACAAAGCTGCCACAGAAAGTATGAAATCCTGCTGGGCAGCCAGTGTGAAGGCCTCATACCTAGAGATAGGGAAATATTCTTAATTATGTCCTAAATCTTCTTTCTGAAAACAATTGTTTTCTGAGAACTCTATTTTTGCCTTCTTTGAAGTATGTTCTTGTTAAATATCCATTATTATCTAGCTAAGTATGAGAACTATCTACCTTCCTTCAGAGCTGATCACATTTTGCAGTCACTTTTAGCCCCAGGGCTTTTTTTTTTTTTTCAAGATCACCAAATACTAACGAAGTGTGTCCTTCTAAGCTAGTGGTTCTTTTCATTTGTTTCTAGTTATTTCTCTATCCTCAGCAACTACAGTTGACCCTTGAACAACATGGGTTTGAACTGCATGGGTCCACTTACATGGGGATTTTTTCAATAAATACACACAGTACTGTAAATGTATCTTCTTTTCCTTATAATTTTCCTAATAACATCATCTTTTCCCTAACTTACTTTATTATAAGAATATAGTATATAATATATATGACATGCAAAATTTGTTAATTGACTTTATGTATTCAGTAAGGGTTCTAGTCAACAGTCTGCTGTTAGTAATTAAGTTGTGGATTTTTGACTGTGCAACAGGATCAGTACCCCTGACCCTTGTGTTGTTCAAGGGCCAATTACATATGCAAGGTCGTTTATTAGACTATGTCCTAAAGCTTATCTATTTTATTACTTCCTCACCCCATCTCTCTCTTTCCAAAGTACTGGTGATGTTACTAAGGCTGCCTAAAACAGTAGGATTGGGTAAGGGAAAAACATTCTTAATCTAATAATTACCACACAAATGATTCACCTTCTTTAATAAAGAGTCTTATTAGATCTTAGTTACTAAGGCAGTCTAAAACTCACTCTTAGTATTGGCTTTCAGCAAACAGTCAACTTTTCTAATCTCGTAAAGCACTTGAGCTCTAAACTTTCTCCATTAGCTTTGATCTCTGCTTGAAAACCATTCAATTCTTGCTTGAGCTAATCTCTTTCTTGTGACATCTGGCTAAATGTCACCAATAGTTGCCAGCACAGTCATTCTCAAACTTTCTCCTAAAAGGATTCTGCCTTCCAAGTTATCACAAGTGGCAATTTGACCAGTTGTGCTGTCATAGCATAAGGGCTATATAGTCCTCTAGCTATGATAGCTATGACAGCTTTTTCATTGCTGTTTGTCAACTATTTGCTAAATGAACTCCACCTATTTTATTTCCATTGTGGCAGCATCCAAATTATGGCACCAATTTCTGAATTTAGTTAGTCTTTATTTAGTCAGTAAAACAAATCACTCTAGATAGTTCAAGCAGGAAGAAAGTTAATAGAAATGATATGGCAGTCTTTTAAAAAATGAAACTTTTTTGACACTTCTTCCATTGAGAGTTGAGATAGGTGTCTCCTTCCCGTGAACCTGTATTGGCTTGTATCTCTTTCAATGATAGAGTACATTATAAGTGACCCCATATAACTTCAAAATATAGATATCAAAATCCATAAAACGTATGCCCAATTTACTTGGGATAGTCACTGTGAGAAAAGCCAGATGCCATGTAAGAATATGCTGGAAAGACCAGTTGACGGCCAGCATCAACCACAGACCATCATGACCATGTGAACAAGTTATACCGAAATTCAATCTATTTGATATTCCATGACATCTAACTGCAGACATATAAGAAGACTCAAGTAAAAACTTTTTAGCCATACCACTCCAAATTTCTGACATATAAAACTGTGGACAAAGTAAAATGATTATTCTAAGGGTAATTTTACTTAGCAATAGTAACTAGAAGAGTAAGAATTAGGTGCTTATGAAATTTCTGGAAAAGATTTCTATTTCACACATAAAAAATTAACTGCCATGGAGATTTCTCTCTCACCATAAAAACTACAAGACCAGACAAAATACATGAAACTGATGTTTTCAAGCATTGGAAAGTAGATAGAAAAGGACTGTGATCCTTGAGAGAAGGGCAATTAATGAAGTAGACTCTATGATTGCCCAAGTTTACTATGTGCAAGCAGTTTCTAGGCTGCAGATCACAAAGGTGAACATGAATGGAACTCAGAAGCCTTATAAAGTTGAGGACAGAAGAGACAGTGAAAAGAGTTCAGTGAGGTCAAGACAGCCAGAATTTGTCAGGCCAAGTAATGGAAACAAGGGAGTTACCTAGAGAAAGAGCTCCAGAGATTTATAGTCTTTATTTAATACTGAGATGGATAAACATGAATTGAAATTCCATGGGCCCCAAGAATAAAATACTGGAAAATAGTAGGTCACCTACTACTTGGAGCTTACATTGGGATTGGAATAGTTCACATTCCTACCATCCAGAGTGGAGCGACATCAAACTTACAGGGCAATTTAAAACTTCTGAAGGGTATCACCTCAGATGTACATCTAAATTAAACCTAACTAAAGGCTGTTCTATACCCACACTCACCAATGTAAAATTTACAATATCCATCATGCAATAAAGACTTGTCAGGTAGGAAAAGTAGCAAAGAAAACATGGCCCACAATCAGGAAGACAATTAATTAATAAAAGCAGACCTAGATATGACAGAGATTAAAGACTTTAAAAAATATAATACAAATATCTTAAGCATATTCAGGGATGTAAAGGAAACAAGAATATGATGAGAAAAGAAAAAGAAGCTATGAAAAAGAATCAAATGGAATTCTTGAGATAAAAAGTACAATTTTTAACTGAATAATTATGAAATAACACAAATTGGACATGTCAGAAGAAAAGATTAGTGAACTTGAAGGTATAGCAACAAAATTACTCAAAGTAAAGCCTATAGAACCAGAAGAAAGTGGAGGTAGGTATAAGGTGAGGTAGATAGGGCTAAAGGGGGTCAAATATTTGGTGACCAAAGGAAATTTAACTTTGGGTGGTGAACACACAATGCAATATACATATGACATATTATTGAATTGTACACTTGAAACCCATTTATACATATGTAAAATATATTTTTTTTTCTTAAAGGTAAGAATGATAGCTGACTTCTTGTCAGAGTCTAAGTAAATCACAAGAAAATGGATTTACAGCTATAAGTTGTTAAAAGAAAAAAATACATCAATAATAATTTTATATCCAGAGAAAATATGTTTTAAAGGTGAAAGCAAAAAAAATGACTTTTACACACAAAATAAGCTGAACTGCATTTAAATTTTTTTTTTAATTCATTCCAGCAAAAGAAAAATATCACAAAGAAATTTGGATCTACAAAAAGAGATGATGAGGGCCAGAAATGGTAACCAAAAAGGTAAATACTAAATTTTTTCTCAAATTTTAATCTTTTAAAATGATAATTGATAGTATATAGAAAAAAATTAAAATGTTTGTCAAGATTATAACATGGGTAGAAGTAAATTACATGACAGCATTTTCACAAAAGCCAAGAGAAAAATGAAATGTTTTTACATTATATGTAAACTGGTTTGGTATTATTTGAATGTAGATTGTAAGCTAAAAATATATTGTAGATATGAGATAAACCACTAAATAAATATATATAGCCTAGCCAATAAGCCAATAGCAGAGATAAAATAGGACCCCAAAAATACTCAATTATTCTGAAGTAAGACAGAAAAGGATAAAAAAAGAAAACAAACAGAAGATGGAAAACTAGAAAACAAATACAAAGAATGAATATTTCTACCAAATTCCATTAAATTTAAATAGTCTAAATATATTAATTAAAATGTAAGGGAGTGCCAAAGTAAATTAAAATATAAAATCTAACTATATACTATTACAAGAAACCCACATTGAATGTAGAGATTTATATTGATTAAAAGTGAAAAGATGAAAAATGTGTACCATGAAAACATAAATCATAAATCAATAGAAAGTTGGAGTAGCTACATATATCAAAGTAGACTTCAGAATAAAGACTATTGCTAGAGATAAAAAGGTACATTCTATAGGGGGGAAAGGTACAATTCATTAAGAAATCATAATAATCCTAAAAGTCTATGGAATCTAGTAACAGGATATCGAAATACATGAAACAAATACTGAGGGAACCTGAAAGAGAATTAAACAAATACACAATTAGAGCTGGAAATTTCAATATTTCTCTCTCTGCAATCAATAAAAGAAGCGCCCCTGAATTAATCATTTCTAACTCATATGTATACTTTTTATTTCAAGATTATTTCTAAATTCACGATTCCCAAATAGATTCCTCCATTAAAACTGGTGATATTTGCTTGTCGCTCATTCCTATAAAGGCTACACCTCTGCCTTACCTGCAAAGGGGCTTCAAACCTCAGTTCTCTTCTCTGGATCATTATAATTTATTACTATAAATCACTGCTTTTTATATTGACTTCTTTACTTTTTACTTTTTGCTATTGTGGCACAAGCATAAATCCTTATCTTTTAATCCTTCCAAGTAAAACAACATAAATGCACCATTTCAATTTGTAGCTTTTGTCTATGGCCATGCCACCCCAAATGAGCCCAATCTTGTCTGATCTCGGAAGCTAAGCAGGGTCAGGTCTGGGTAGTACTTGGATGGGAGACCACCTAGGAAGACCAGGTGCTGTAGGCGTAAAAAATAAAAAAATAAGGGATTGTAAACTGTCAAGGTCCTTGCAATCTGTGAGGTCAACCAAGGGTTGCCTCACCTAAAAAAAAAAAAAATCAATTTGTAGTTTTTTTATCTTTCAAAGTTATCCACATAACTCCATAATTCTTTAAAATTTTTAAAACTTGTGTATATATGCATGCACATGCATATATGCATGTTTGATAGCCATAGATTCAAACAAAACCTTTTTGTGACAAAAATCTCTTTTTAATTATTGAGAGTAGAAAAGAGAAAGAGAAAGTAGAATTCAACCCTATGAAGCATATTATTAAAATTTATCATTCTAACGGTGGCACAATGCAGAAAAAAATTGATTGAGGATAATGAGGGTTTAATTATTCCCCACCTTTAAATCTGAACTGAAAGTACTAAAAAGTTCAATAACTTTGATGAAAAGAAATAATAAATTTCATCCCACCAAGGTCAAGACTTCTACCTGAGACATTCTGACATTCAAGAGATAAACCTTGACACTCAAGAGATGAGAAATCTCTATACTCTCAAAAATGTAGAAATGTGACTACAGGCTCCCAATTTTTTTCAAACTTAGTTTCCAAGCCTAGGTATGTGTGTGTATTTCAACTTAACTACTTTTCCAGCTTATATAAAATTTGTCTTTTACTTTTTTGTGAGATATAAAGTGCTTGAGACCTCATCTCACTTGTTTCAGAGGTAACAATGAGTAGATTCCCAAAGGTGACTTGAGACCCAGTTGGCTAAGTGCCTATAACAGTAACAGGCTTCAGTGTCTCAACACATGAAGTTCAAATCTGTGCTTTGTCCAAATAATAAATTTTTACATGACACAAACTGAAAAATTTTTGAAACCTCAAATGTTAAATCCACAAATATCCAAAGACTATTTGAAATAGTGATGTTCAAGCTTCTCTAATGTATGATCTTTGTGCTGTAATTATGTGACAAATCCAATTGCTGGAAGAACAATTAGAAACTAAGAACTAAATTGTTTTTCCAATTAAAATGAGAACTGGAAATACTACAAATAAGAAAATCTCTATTGCATCTTTTTTCCTGCTTCTCAATATTTCCTGGGATCATACAGTACAACTTTTTTTTTAAAGTTTAATATATGAATCTGCAAACTCACCTTTCCCAACTTCCAAACTAACTTATCAATTCTAGGTTTTTAGGAGACAAAATTGAGACATGAAAATATTTAGAAATTAACCCAATTCGGCACACAAAGATGAGCCATCAGATTTTGTGATTCTTGTTCAACAGAGAATCATCTATCCTCGAGCCAGTTATAACTTGTGATTTGCTCGTAGCTTCATTCAGACTGGCTATGACCGTAATGTCACTTTATCGTGGTAAACACCACTCTAAGCTTCCTTTTCTGTCGTTGTTAACACTTCTATCAGACACTTTGGAGATTGCTGTAGAAAAACATTTATTGAGCTTTTAGCTCACACAAATACTGTTGGGACCTAGAAAATGGCTTCACAGTTAAATATAGCATTTCAAAGGGAAAAAAAAACAGCATTCATAAGAAATAAAAGCTCACTCCCATCCCACCTCCATCTCTTTGTGCATCATTTCTGTGAAGTTTGGCTAAGGTAGTTCTGGTATTCTTGCATAATGGCTCTAAGTAAAATTCTCCTACACTTTCTTCCAAAACTTGGCTTCTTAAATGAAGCATTATATAATAAAGGTATAATGGAGACTTTTGAAAGTAATTTTGGATTTAGGTTAAGAAATAGCAAAATTAAGATTTGAAAATTACATACTCTTTATACACATTTTTAGCTCAATTTTATGGTGATAAATCTTTATTCTACTTTTACAGAAAAAAAGCAAATGTTGAGGAGAGATTATATATAAGAGCCAAATTGAGTTTTACATGGCCTCCTACTACACTTTGAAATAGAAGCTCTAGTACAGATTCAGTGCATAAAATAATAGTACCCAAGTTCCATTATATTAATTTTAGTCCCAAGATTATTGACTATCCTTTCATTCCATTTTACTTAAATAAAGGATGAATAAAAGTTCTCAACCCTGATATTTTGATTAAAAAAAGAACTATGAAATTTTGTGTGACTGCTGTCCAAAATAATTCATTTCCCCAAGTTGCTAATGTATCATTAAAAAATGGCTTATATATAAAGCAAAGTAAGATTTATTAAAAAGTTTGGTTGTTTCAAAACCCATGTGAAAATCTAAATCCCTGGAGAATTCCTCAAAAATGAAGATTTCAGGACCCCAACCCAGACATGCTAAGATTCTCCAGAAATGGAGTGCTATTATTTGTGTTTTCCTATAATGCTCCCCCAATGATTCTGATGTTCAGGTTTGAGAACCATTTGACTAGAAGTTATTGGACATATATTTGAAGAGCTAACCTATTGATTTTCCATAGTAATAAGCATCAAGTGTTAATAGATTGTCTTAAGTTTAATTATCCTACTATGAACAAATAATATGATACACTTGAATGAAAATTGTTTTAGTTCTTATTTGTAATTCATGCTTTCATTAAAACCTTATTAAGATGAATTTTAAATAGATCTAATCTCCTAAGTAAACTATTATCTCTAAAATGGGAGATGCAAAGCATAGTTTCCATGTTTGTATAAACACATGCTGTGAATAAGAATTCCAATTAAAATTGAAAATTTTATAAGAACTAGTGTTTTTCAGAGTACTAATTCTTATTTTGATCAAATTCATCAATTTTTATAGCTTAGTAGAAAGGGTATGTGTTATATACGTGTATATATTTTTATAGCATTTCAAGGAGTCTTAAAGGCCTCTAAATAAGCATTGTGCATAAATTTTCAAAGTATTTGAAAATAAAGAGGCACTTTCTTTACAAACCCTAACAGTTCTGTCTAAATTGTCCTTTGGACTCACTGAGACTTGCAGGACTCTATCTTTGCCTTCTAGGCCCTGTGCAAAATGCACAGGTGTCATGTGTGTCCTTACTCATCTGTGTATCAAAGAACAAGTATAAAATACAGTCATGAACTGTTATTTGTGCTAAAGATATGGTGCTAAACAAATCAGGCAATCCATGTTCTAACAGAGTTTACCATCTCATGAAGAAAGCAAACAATAAACAAGAAATTATGAGTGAAATAATTTTCACTGAGGAGAAATGACAAATGTGAGCAGGAAAAGTATCTCTGCTTAATTGATGTCAAAACAGAATCCCAAAAGATGAGTAGAGGTTGTTTAGTTATCTGGGCAAAGGGAGTTTAAGGCAGAGAAAGAGGATGTGGTTAGAGAAGGGCCCAGCATGCCTACTTTGTTGAATTGCTCTTAAATTGTACACAATGGTATAAATGATTGTGGGCTCTGAAAGCGGATAGCTGTCGTTCTAAATCTACATCAGCTACCATTACCAAGCCATGTCTTCGGGCAGATTAATTAATCTTTCTAAAAATTTCCTCACCTGTTAAGTGAAGTCTATAATAGTACTGTAGTGAAGATGAAAGGATCAAATAACAGCTAAGTAATTACAGAAAATAATATTAACCCTTGCTTATACATGGTGATATATAACCTTATCTTATTTAATACCTGAATTTCTAACTCAATTTCTAACTCACGAATTGGATTCCAAGTCCAGGGCTCTCATACAGCACTGCATTGTAAGGTATTATGGATGGGCTCCCGCAGAAAAGCTTTATAAACACATTATTGCTATTCAAGATTTAGCAAAGGAGAAAATTAGAATGGGAAACTGAAAATATCAGAATATTTGTTTCCATTTTCAAAAATGTTGGATATTGTTTATTTGAAAAGAAAAACCATTCTGTGAATTTTAAATGTTGGAAAAGAAAACATTGCCTGTGAATTTTAGAAAGTAAAGATGGATTTAAATGTAGGAGGTAGCAGGACAGGCAGCAGGACAGCAAATGAAATTAACTTCAATAAATGACTCAAAAAGTGCTCGCAAAATTACCTTAATTGTTCTTCTGCATAGGTTATCATTGGAATAAATATTAAAATTTGTTTTTAAACTGATTGCATTATTTTATGAGCTCCAAAAGCACTTGCAGGTAACCATCCCAAGCAATAATTTTTCAATCAAACCTCTTTATGCAGGAAGTAAACTGATCATTCAGAGGTCAGTATGACATTTACGGGTTTGAGAGATTTCTGTTTCTGAAACTGGCTGAGTGTGCACCACTAGAGGTAGAACTTGAGTAGAAGAATTTATTACCTAATATGGTACCATATCATTAATTAATCATTAGAGACAAATAGAAGACTCTATCTGATACCAGCCCAAGCTTCTTAACTTAAATTAATAGTTTCTAGGAGAATTAGATATAAATTAATAAAGTATAAGATTTAACACCCCCAACATTTTTAAAAATAGATAAACGGGTTATTTTTTATACTTCTACTACTCATACATTCAAAGATATTTATCGGCACCTAGTCTAGGCCATACACTGTATTCAGCGTTAGGATTTGTTATGAGTTGAATTATGTTCCTCCAAAATCTGCATGTTGAACCCTTAATCTCCAGTACTACAGAATATGACTTAATTTGGAAACGCGTCATTGTAAGTATAATTAGTTAAGATGAAGTCATATATTGGGCCCCTACTCCAATATAACTGGTAGACTTATAAAAAGGATAAATTTGGATACAGAAACACACACATACACAAGGAGAATATTGTGTGAAGATGAAGGCAGAGATGGGATGATGCTCCTATAAGCATCCTAAGAGTCCAAACATACCAAAGAGTCCAAACCACCAGAAGCTTGGAGAGAGGCATGGAACAGATTCTTCCTCACAGCCCTCAGAAAGAACCAACTGCCAATACCTTGATGATGGACTTACAACCTCCAGAACTGTGAGATAATAAATTTCTGTTTAAGCCACTCAGCTTGTGGTCCTTTGTTCAAGAGCACTAGTAAATTATTACATATCTGATTGGAGCAGGAAATCCTCCACTCTCATGGTGACTATCTTCCAGTGGCTGGCAGTCAATTGGTAAAATTTACTGTATCACAATTTCAAAAAACATTATAAATATTACTTTTTGTAATCAAAAAATGTAGAATTGTAGCTAAAATAATAAGATGGAAATAAGCCAATCATAAAGAATCTATTAGTCAAAAACATAATTTGTGCTTTGTGTTGGATTTCCTCCACATATTCTTTTAGATCTTGCTCCATCCTTCTCTGTCCTTGGTTGTTGAACTTTATCAATTGTATTAGTCAGGATCCCTTCCTTCTGTTTTCCAGGTGCATTTGACCAATAGGAAGGACTGAAAGGAAAGCAGAGAGCAGGGAAGAGCCTGTTAGCTTCTCACTAGTGGCCTACACGATTGATACGGCTAGGAGATTCTCTACCTGGTCATCACTTGATCAGGTGTCTCCTCTCAGTGAGTTCCAATAACAATTGATCCCTCTTTTTCTCCTTAGAATTAAGCATGGTAACAACTGCAACTTGGTAACTGTTCCATAATAATTGTTGCTAATTATCAGGGGCTTTATCCTTCTTACTGTTACTTTTAACCCTGCCCTCACTTTGTAAATAATCTCATCTCTGTAATCTCTTTAATGAGTATGTCATGCTCATAATTTTTGCCAGAGACATGGCTGATACAATAATTTTTCCAGGGACACTCTCAGGAAATTGACTTTTGAATTTGGATTTCAGAACTAATGTCTCACATATTTGATGAACACACAAATGAACTCTTTTCTAGGGGGCAATAGAACACTGGTACTCCATGGTTGCAGTGGCACCATGGTTGCTCAAATTATCACAGGTGGCATAAGATGGAGTGCAATGGAAAGAGGCTTTGGGAGATTAATTTGCTGTGGCACTTAATTACTACATTGACACTGTGAATTTAAAAATCTGGAATATATCTATTGTTTTTGACTGACACACAAACACACATGAATTAACTCAAAACCTGACATTCCTTTTCAAGTTGCAGAAAGCCTCTACGAAGCTTTTCTCATGTAGCTAGAATGTAGACATAATTATGGATCAAAGCTTGACACAAAGCCTGATTGTAAATGCTATAGAGATGCAATGCCAGCTAAATGTATAATTCATTCAGACTTCTTATGCTAACTTTAACAACACTCGTTAGAAAGAAATAGAACCTTTCAAAGAACAACAAGTGTTGGCGAGGATGCAGAGGAAAAGGAACCCTCATACATTGTTGGTGGGATTACAAATTGGTACAGCTGCCATGGAACACAGTCTGGAGGTTTCTCAAAAAATTAAAAATGGATATACCTTTTGACCCAGCAATTGCACTTCTGGGTATTTATTCAAAGAAAATCAAAACAATAAGTTCGTAAAGATCTATGGATCCTAATATTCATGGCAGCACAATTTACAATAGCCAAGATGTGGAAGCAACCTAAATGCCCATCAACGGACAATTAGATAAAGAAGTTATGGTTCATATACACAATGGAAAATTACTCAGCCATTAAAAAAATAAAATCCTATCATTTGCAATGACATGGATAGATCTAGAGGTTATTATGCTGAGTGAAATAAGTCAGACAGAAAGATAAATACCATATGATTTCATTTATATGTGGAATCTAAGGAACAAATAGAAGAAACTAATCAAAAACAGATTCACAAATAGAGGACAATTTGGTGATGGACAGAGGGACTGGGAGAATGGAGTGAAGAGTTAAAGAAGTACAAATTAGTAGTTGATAGATGGTCATGGGGATGGGGAGCACAGCATAGGGAATGCAGTTAGCATTAATATATTGGCTAGGTAGAAAATCAGAGGAGAGAAGGAGTAATTAGGGGCATCATTTTATAAACTATATAAATGTCTAACCAATGTACTATATACTTGAAATTAATTAAAATAAATAAATAAATTTACAAAAAAGAAATAGAACCTGGAAAATTGGGATGAGAATCTTTGGTCAGTATATATATCTGTCCACTTCCTGTAGATATCTGGAAGAAGAGCTGTATGTAAAATCTGCATTATTCCATAGTTAGTAGATAACAGTTAATGGTCTTGATATTGAAACGAACAAGATTGGAAAAATGAGTGAAAGGGGAATCTAGAAGAGAAGACTGTGAATACACATTTCAGAATGGACAGAGTGTGAAAATATTCCTGGCCCACATAAATTTTCTCAGCAGTTTTGATTACAGAGCTCTCACCAATCAAGTGAACTAAATTACCTGTTGTGTGGATATAAGTCAGATTCTATCCCTGGTTGTTAAATTGCTTGTTTAATGGACCCATTTACAAAGTAGCCATAGTGGCAGGAATGGAGGCTATACTTGGGCTTAATAACATAGACAACATACACTTGCCTTTACTAAGATTGATCTAATCACAACTACCGCTGAGTATCCAGCATGCCAACAGAAGTGAAGGTGAAGCCCTCAATATGACCATTTCCTGAGGAGTCAGTCATTCACCAGGTGAAGGTGATTACTTTGGACCCCTTTTATTACCAAGTCTTTTCTCAGATACATATTTACTTTTGTGTTTGCAAAACTCTATCAATATTACTACGTAGGTATTAACAAAATGCCTATTCATCATCTTCGTATCCTAAAAAAAAATCACTTTTGCTGAGGGGACAAATTTTAACATGAAGAAAATATATCAATGTGCTCCTCTCAAGGTGTTCCCTGGTCTTATCATATTCCCCAGAAAGCAGCTGGTTGACAAAGTGATGAACTGGCCACCAAACTCTCAAGAATGACACTAGGTAAGTGAAGACACCCTGTGAGTTTGTAGTGCTGTTCTACAGGATGAAGAATGTGCTTTAAGCCAGTAGATGAACTGCATGGATCTGAGAAACAAGGAGTGGATATGGGATTAGCCCTTCTTACTCTTATACCTAATAATGCGCTCAAAGTGACCTCATAATGCATGGAAAGCTGATGCTTCCACCAGGGAATATAGTCATTGCTCCATTGAAATAGAAATTCAGACTGACCTTGGGCTATCTTGAGCTTCTCATTTTGATGAACCGACAATCAAAGAAGGTGGTCAGTGTATTTATTTGAATAATTAATTCAATTACCAAAGAGAAATTTGATTGTTTCCAACTAGTGGGAGCAAAGAAAAATTTGAAATCCAGGCAACTCACTGTAGCACCTGTTAGTACAGTCATTTTTTTATTAGCTACCAATGGGAAATTGGGGCAACATAATCAAGATAGGATCACTAAAGACTCAGCTTCTTGGGTTACTTCATTTTGGAAAAATAACTCACCAACTGATGTTGGCAGAGAATAATGGGAAAATGAAACTGATAGCCAAAGAATGGAGCTATAATTTTCAACAAGCCTTTTAATGTAAGCTTATAATCAGCTATAGAAGCAAACACTATAATCAGATGTTTCATATTAATCATTTTTCTCCTTTCCATTCACCTTTATACTTTATGTGAAGGGCACTGATGCTCAATAATATTACAATTAGTTTCTAGTAAGACTCTAGATACAGTGACATCTCTCCAAGGTGATTATGTAGTTAACAAGATTTTGTATTTCTTCTATGTTTGGGGATTTTTCCTTTGTGTTTCAAATTTGTCTAAATGAAGAACAGGAATGAATGCTAATTGGGAAAAAAAAGATGGACTGTGCCAGTTATTCTGCACTTATTTTTACCCTTCTGGATCCATTCTTTGCCCTGTAATATACATAGATCTTTGCCTCAAAACTATAGTACCTGGTATCTCTTGCCCTATGGCGTCTTGTTGGTTTCAACCAATAGGAGGCACTACCAAGAGAAAAAGAGTAGGAGGACAAAGTTATTCAGCACTGATTTCTGCTACATCTCAGTTTCCTCCCTCCCAACCGATGATTTTGACAGTGGTTATGTTCCTCATTGTGTGTTCACTACTGTCATGCAGCCCATCTCCCACAGCTACAGCTATCACTGGGTTCTGATACAACCACTTTCTATCCTTATCCCATCAGGTGTTAAAGTAGTCATGGCTTTTCATTGTAGTGGGCCCCTGAATGCTTCACTGTACCCTTTTGCTGTGTTTTAATTCTGTCTACATTTCCATAATTAGTCCCTTCATTTAACTCATATCAGTTAACCCTTAGAATGTATCTTCTGTTTTCTGCTAGTACCCTGACTAAATTTATGGTTGATAAATGTTTTTGTGAGTGTGTGATTCCCTAGTGCAGATTAAAACCTACTTGTCCAGAAATAGAAATTATCTTTAAAAAAAAAAATTAAGATTCCATAAGACACTACTGTGTAGTATGTTTGACCAGCAGTGTTGATTACAGAGCTAAAGGGCTGAAGGAGAAGATATATTCCAAGGATAGATGCTTTAAGAATAATATTCTCAGTATTATGTTCTATAACTAATATATTAAATATTTAGAAAGTTGCTATATCATGACAAACTAATTACATCAAAAACCTATCTGCAATATGCTAAAGTAGGATGAATTGGTGAAAATAAATTACAAAGGTGATAAAATTCAGTATATTGAAATGAATATGAGGTGATCTTTTCATGAATCTCTCTATAAACCTATCAGACTTTTTAGATCGTGATAACAGCTATCACTTACTAGGCCCACTGGTATATTTGGGGGTTTTTATTACTATGCTACTTTAGAACAATGATAATGATCTATTTTATAAAGGCTGAACTATTTTGTTGTGTTGCCCCTTAAGAACATAAACGACTTATTCAAAATACTAACTGAAATCGTGTCTAATTTTTTTCTTTTTTCGGAAAAGAAAATATGAAAAAGAAACCTTCAGAATATTACATAGAATCAATGACCACCATATATCAACTCTTATTGGCCATAGCCTTTGCAACCTACCCGATTCTTTTATTGAGAAACAGAGTTTTATGATTCACATTTAACGTCCCAGTTTTGCTCTTTTGGACCTAAACACAATACTGTTGAAACATAGTCTGAATTTAATAAGAAAATGATAGATTTTAATGCTACCTCAGGAGAAAAAATGTGTAATACAATTGAGAAAGCCTCCTGTTTCTTCCTATATTCCAGACTAAGTCACTATAGCAAACTTGTCGGCTTTAGCCAACTTGTGTTTTTATGTCTCAGCAAAGATGTGCTTCAAAGAAAACTCCCTTTGATACCTGTGATAAAAGACTACTCAAAGCAAACTGAATGAATCATCAAATAACTTGTATTTTCTTTAAAAAAAAAAATGGAAACAGAAAACAGAGCTCTTACTTGCAATACACCTTTAATAGTATTTTGAATAGCCTTACTATTTTTTTTGTGTGGGAATACATCAGATTCAGACACGTTCTAAAAGAACAATCTTTTCTCTAAATAATAGATAGTTAAGAATTGAATTTAAATGAAATAACTTGGGAGCATCAAAGTCAGTCAGTTTGTATCAAAGAGTTTTTCTTAGGAAAAAAAAAAATCCCAAGATTCAAAAATCCACAGCTATTATTTTTCAGCATTTCTCTGTCCAAGAATGACTCATAATGAAAATTTTAGTTTCCATTGTGGGCCACAGACCCTATCCCCAAGTCCATTCCCCATTCCTCAATATCACCCAATGTGATATTGGACTATTTAGTCCATTCTCCTTAGATTCTGGCTCAGTTTGGTCCAAATCAACAGCCTATGCACATACATGCCATGTGTCAGTATCTGAATTGATATGTGAGAGATACTATAGAATCTAGAAATAAACCCACACATATACAAGTTACAACAAAGTACGCTGCAGTTTAAATTGAAAGGACAGCCTTTCAATAAATTGTGCTGGTCCATTAGATATCTATAAAGGAAAAAAAAATGAAAATGACTTTTACCTCACATCATATACAAAAGTAATTTGAGATAGCTCATAGTCCTAAATATGAAAAATAAAACAAAATGCTTCTAAAAGAAAACATAATACAATTTTTTTGACCTTAGATAGGCAAATTTTTTTAAACAGGACATAAAACCAATAACTATAAAGGAAAAAAATGTTGAAATAAAAAGTTTGTTATCAAAAAAAATAATAAACTGAAATAGCAAGTTACAGACTGGAAGAAGATATTCCTAATATTTAGGTCCAGTAAAGGACTTGAACTCAGAATTCTACAAGTCAATAAAAGACCAATAACTTAATTTTTCAAATGAGCAAAATTTGAAAAGAAACATCACCAAAAATGATATGCATAGTGATAATAAACATATGGAAAAACATTTGGCATCTTTAGTCACCAGAGACTTACAAATTGAAATCACAACGAGACATTACATCTCTCACAGAAATGGCTTAAATTATACATATATGTATATTTTTATTTTATTCACAATAGCAGTACTGACTCATATCAAGTATTGATGAGGATACAGAACAACTGGAACTCTCAGACATTTATGATGGGATTGTAAACTGGTACATAAACTTTGGAAAATGGTTTGGCAGTGTCTATCACATGGACACACACACATCTTATAACTGCAAATAAAATATATCTCAAGAAGATATGAGTGCTTTTGACCGCAAAAAGACATACACAAGACTACAATAAATGTTTGCGGCAGTGTTATTTATAAAAATAAAAAGCTGGAAACAATCCAAATGCCTAAAAACGATAGAACGAACAAATGAAAACTGTCAAGAGCAATGGAAAAAATAAGAAACGATTGCTACAGACAAAAACATGGATCTCACACACATTAAGATTGAGCTAAAGAGATTACTATTAGCAAAATCAGAGAGTTTGTTGTCTATGTTTTCTTCTAGAAGTTTTATGGATTCGGGTATGTATTTTGAGCCTATTCTTATATATAGTGTAAGAAGGTGGTCCAGTTTCTTTTTTTCCCATGAACTTATCCAATTTTCCCAGCATCATTTATTGAAGTGACTGTCTTTACCCTATTGTATAGTCTTGCCTCCTTTGCATACATTAAGTGAGCATATAGGCGTGGATTTATTACTGGGCTCTCTATTCTGTTCCATTGATCAATGTATCTGTTTTTATACTACTACCATGCTGTTTTGATTACTGTACTTTTGTAATATTATTTGATATCAGATAGTGTGACACCTCCAACTTTGTTCTTCTTTTCAAGATTGCCATGGCTATTTGGGTCTTTTATAGTTCCATATAAATTTTAGTATTATTGTTCAAGCTCTCTGAAAAATCCCATTGGTATTTTGATAGGGATTGCATTGAATCTATAGATTACTTTGGTTAGTATGGCCATTTTAATGATGTTGAGTCTTCCTATCCATGAGCACGGTATATGCTTCTATTTATTTGTATCTTCTTTAATTTCTTTTTACAATGACATAATTTTTTGAGAACAGATTTTTACCTCTTTGGTTAATTTGATTCCCAGGTATTTTACAGACAGCC
>NW_011888858.1:1106180-1111146 GCF_000151845.1 Pteropus vampyrus
TGTATACATGTATAGAAATGCAAATATTCACAGTTTTTTGATATAGAAAATTTGATTATCAGATGATAAAGCAGAATTGACATTTATTGAGTTCTGACTATGTACATGTGTGTGTTATGTCATTTAATTATCAGAACCATTTTTCTGAAGAATATATTCTCCTTTGGAGATGATAAATTGGATATTTAAAGAAGTTAAATAATATAGATAATTCACACAAGAAAGTAGTAGATCTAAAATTCAAATCTAGATCTCTGTGATTCCAAGATCCATAACCTTAAAAAAATAAAAATAAAAAAACTATTCTGCCTTACCCACACATCTTTTTAAAATATATCATAATGATTAGTTTATGAATAACCTAATCTTCGTAGTTCCAAGAATACTTGAGAGGCCCTTAAGGTCTCTGATATGTGGTAATTTGTAAATTTAAACATAAATTTAAATTTCCAGTCATTTAATTAGGGACTGAGTCTGACTCAGCATATAATTCTATGTGCTACAATGTCACTCTCTACTCATCACTTCAAATGTAATAGCTTTTATGAAACAGTCAGTCATTAAATATTTGCTATATGACTTCCATTTTCCAGGTACTTTTCCAGGTCCCAAATAATTTATATTACATGTATAACAGGCTTGCAATAACAGTAATTAAATATTTGTTAATGTAGTCCAAGTAAATGTCAAATATTTACTATGAATATTTTTCCTTTCTTGTCTTTTACCATGAAATTATAAAGGTGGTCAGAAATAAAAAATAAAGGCCTAATAGATTGTCTTTAAATAAACTTATTAATGGAGGAGGGGCCTCTGGTCAAGATGGCATAGACCACATTAAAATTATAACCAAACTACAGAACAATCATCACTGAGCATCACCTGAGGTCTGTCTGAACAGAAGTCCTACAACTGAGGACATACACAAGAGGTCGCATCAAGACCAGTAGGGGAGATGGAGACGTGAAACAGGCCAGTTTTACAACCGGGTATGGCAGTCAAGAATCAGGAGAGATATCTAGGCTGCAGCAGTCCCTCCCTCCCCAGAGGAGTGAGGGTCCCAGCTCCACACTGGGCTCTCCAGCCCAGAGTTCCAATACCAAGAAAAGAAGTCCCCACAACCTCTGGCTGTGAAAACCAACAGAGATTGTAGCTGAGTGAGACAAAAGTATGAGAGTTGCAGACATTCTTCTTAAAGTGCCCATATGTGGACTTACTCACTGATGGACACACTCACTCCGAGCTCTAGTGCTGGGGCAGCAGCTGGAAAGGCACCAGGGATACAAGGGAAGGAACCGAGTTGATTGGCATCAGGGAAAGTGCTAGAAGGGTGGTTTTCTTCCAGACAGAAGCACTGGGCAGTAACCATTGTACCCTTGTTGAGCCTTCCTTCCCGCAGTGTGTGGATACAGGTGGCCACCATATCTGAGTCTCAATCAATCTGCTCAGGTGAATCTCTAGGACATCTCCCCTCCCATCTTGGGAACTCACCCATGCCTCCTCCAGCGGTTTATTCTATAGAAAAGATCTGTCTTGGCTCATGCAGTGGACTTTCTTAAAATCTCTCAAAGGCTGACAAAATCCAATGCAGCATCTGGCCTCAGTGTGCTCTGTACCTTTTGCTGAGCAGCCCCAAGCTCATCACTAGTGGCAGCCAGACTCAGTTCCTGGTTTGGCCTCTTGAGGTACCTATAAGCCCAGCAATTTGCAAATTGCTTAGCAACTTTTAACAGGTGGCCCTAGAAGTGCACAGGCTGCAGCTGAACTTGGACCACAGCCGAGACCCTCCCAGGAGACCCTTGGGCTGACATCTCCAGTGGCCTGTTTCTATCAGCTAAAGAGTCAGAGCACCACCCAGGGCTGCATCTGAGGAGGACACACCCCCAAGGGCAGACTGGGCAAGCATCAGAGCCCTACTAAAGTGAATCCTGTTCATGAGGGTCAGCCCTTTACTGGTCAGTTCTCACAACCAATCAGCCCAAGGGTCAATCCCTCCCATCGAAGTGCTAACAGCAACCAAGGCTCAATAATAGCAGGAGGGCACATAAAACCCATACATGGGACATACCTTGAACATCTGACTTAAGTGACCAGGGAAGACTGAGGCACCAGGCCCCACAGGACACCTACTACATAAAGCCACTCTACTAAAACCAGGAGACTTAGGAGCCCTATCTAATACATAGAAACAGACACAGAAGGGCAGATAAAATGGGTAGACAAGGAAACATGTCTCACATGAAAGAACAGAACAAAGCTCCAGAAAAAGAACTCAACAAAATGGAGACAAGCAAACTACCAGATGCAGAGTTCAAAACATTTGTTACAAGGATGCTCAAGGAATTTAGAGAAAGAGTAGATGAACTCAGTGAGAATTTTAACATATAGAAAACATAAAAATAAAGATAGAAAACATAAAAGGGAACCAGTCAGAAATAAAGAATACAATATCTTACATGAAGAGTACATTAGAGGGAATCAACAGATTAAATAAAGCAGGGGATCGAATCAGTGATTTAGAGGAAGGGGTAGCAAAGGACATCCAATCAGAGCAACAAGAAAAAAGGAATCCAAAAAAACGAGGATAATTTAAGGAGTCTCTGGGACAACATCAAGCACAACAAGATTTGCATCATAGGAGTACCAGAAGGAGAAGAGAAAGAGCAAGAAATAGAAAACTTATTTGAAGAAACAATGACAGAAAACTTCACTAACCTAGTGAAGGAAATAGACATACAAGCCTAGGAAACACAGAGAATCTCAAACAAGATGAACCCAAAGAGTCCCACACCAAGACACATTATAATTAAAATGCCAAAGGTTAAAGACAAAGAGAGAATCTTAAAAGCAGCAAGAGAAAAGCAATTAGTTACTTACAAGGGAGCTCCCAAAAGCCTGTCAGCCGATTTCCCAAGAGAAACTTTGCAGGCCTGAAGGGACTAGCACAAAATAATTAAAGTGATGAAAAGCCATGACCTACAACCAAGATTACTCTACCTAGCAAAGCTATCATTTAGAATTGAAGGACAGATAAAGAGCTTCCCAGACAAGAAAAAAAGCTAAAAGAGTTCAGCACCACTGAACCAGTATTATGGGAATTGTTGAAGAAACTTGTTTAAGAAGAAAAAAAATATGTATCAAAAATATAAATAATAAAATGGCAATAACTACAGATCTACCAATAAGTACTTCAAATGAAAAAAAATTAAATGCTCTAGTCGAAAGATAGGGTGGCTGAATGGATAAGAAAATAAGACCCTTACATAGACTGCCTACATGACACTCGATTCAGATCAAAAGACACACACAGACTGAAAGGGATGGAAAAATATACTTCCTGAAAATGGAAATGAGAAAAATATATATCTGAGGTAGCAATACTTATACAAGATGAAATAGTCTTTAAAACAAAGGCTATAACAAGAGACAAGAGGCTATAACAAAAAGAAGTATCCAGGAATCCCACTTTTGGGTATTTAACCAAAGAAATCTAAAACACTACTTCAAAGAGACATGTGAATCCATATGTTCACTGCAGCATTATTTACAATAGCCAATATATGGAGCAACCTGGGTATTCATTAATGTATGAATGGATAAAGAAGAGGTGGTGCATATATATACCCATGGAATATTACTTAGCCATTAAACAAACAAACAAAGAATGAAATCTTTACATGTGCAACAACATGGATGCACTTAGAAGGTACCGTGCTGAGTGAAGTAAGTCAGATGGAGAAAGACAAATACCATATAATTTCACTTACATCTGAAATCTAAAACACAAAATAAATAACATAGAAACAAACTCATAGATACGGAAAACATTTTGACGCTACCAGGTGGGAGGAGTTTTGCAGAAGTGGGTAAAAAGGGAAAAAGAACTAAGTACAAATTGGTAGTTATAAAATAATCATGAAGATGTAAAGTATAGCATAAGAAATACAGTCAATAATATTATAATAACTATGTACAGTGTCAGATGGGTCCTAGATTTATCAAGGTGATTACTTCATGAGTTTTATAGATGTCTAATCACTATATTATACACTTGAAACTAATATAATATTGTATGCTAACCATAACTGAAAATTATAAAATGTTATTTAAAAAGTAATATAGAAAATACAGTAAAATGGGTAAAGGAAAAAAATAATACCAGGGTTCGATAAACACACACACACACGCACACATACATTTATTAAAATGTCAGCCATCATCAATGGCATATTGGGTCCTTTATTTCTCCACAGGATCCAAATCATCTGGGGTGTTCTCTTTTCCTTTTCTGTACTTTTCCAGCTTTAGGAACTTTCATTTACTCAACTTTCCTTCAAACCAAAACTTCCATTCATATGCAAATAATCCTTAACTCATTTTCTAGGACCTTGCTATTCTCCACTTCTTTTTATATGCAATAGCTATTAAAATTGTCATACCTTATCAATTAGTGTCTTCTTTTAACCTGAAAATAAATATTGAAAACATATTTCCTAGCATTGCAATTCAAAATTTTACATGAGTAAACTGAGGGTGAATTAAGGGTAAAGAACATATAGATGGAGAAGCTGTAGTGAAAATTAAAAACTAAGCCCTTTTTATAAAAAAAAGTTGTTTTAGAATGTAATAAGTTTGTTTCCCCATTTTTCTATGTCTAAAAATTACTTTATGAAAATTAATGCAAATGTCTCAGATATAAATTGAAATACAAGAAGAGAATCCCATAATTTTAACTTCTTTATGTTATAAATAAAATCAGTAAAATTGTAAAATCTTTAGGCCTGAACTACTAAAATCCTTAATAAAACATTTTTTAAAAATTCCTAAATATTGAGAACAGATTTGAATAACTAATTCTGATATCATACCCTAGCTGCCTCTAAACTCCATTTCTACTATAGGAACTGACGTCTTCACATCTTAACAGTTCTGGAACATGTAATATTATAACGAATGTTTATAGCAT
>NW_011888858.1:1111196-1116857 GCF_000151845.1 Pteropus vampyrus
CTTAGAAGGTACCGTGCTGAGTGAAGTAAGTCAGATGGAGAAAGACAAATACCATATAATTTCACTTACATCTGAAATCTAAAACACAAAATAAATAACATAGAAACAAACTCATAGATACAGAAAACATTTTGAGGGCTACCAGGTGGGAGGAGTTTTGCAGAAGTGGGTAAAAAGGGAAAAAGAACTAAGTACAAATTGGTAGTTATAAAATAATCATGAAGATGTAAAGTATAGCATAAGAAATACAGTCAATAATATTATAATAACTATGTACAGTGTCAGATGGGTCCTAGATTTATCAAGGTGATTACTTCATGAGTTTTATAGATGTCTAATCACTATATTATACACTTGAAACTAATATAATATTGTATGCTAACCATAACTGAAAATTATAAAATGTTATTTAAAAAGTAATATAGAAAATACAGTAAAATGGGTAAAGGAAAAAAATAATACCAGGGTTCGATAAACACACACACACACGCACACATACATTTATTAAAATGTCAGCCATCATCAATGGCATATTGGGTCCTTTATTTCTCCACAGGATCCAAATCATCTGGGGTGTTCTCTTTTCCTTTTCTGTACTTTTCCAGCTTTAGGAACTTTCATTTACTCAACTTTCCTTCAAACCAAAACTTCCATTCATATGCAAATAATCCTTAACTCATTTTCTAGGACCTTGCTATTCTCCACTTCTTTTTATATGCAATAGCTATTAAAATTGTCATACCTTATCAATTAGTGTCTTCTTTTAACCTGAAAATAAATATTGAAAACATATTTCCTAGCATTGCAATTCAAAATTTTACATGAGTAAACTGAGGGTGAATTAAGGGTAAAGAACATATAGATGGAGAAGCTGTAGTGAAAATTAAAAACTAAGCCCTTTTTATAAAAAAAAGTTGTTTTAGAATGTAATAAGTTTGTTTCCCCATTTTTCTATGTCTAAAAATTACTTTATGAAAATTAATGCAAATGTCTCAGATATAAATTGAAATACAAGAAGAGAATCCCATAATTTTAACTTCTTTATGTTATAAATAAAATCAGTAAAATTGTAAAATCTTTAGGCCTGAACTACTAAAATCCTTAATAAAACATTTTTTAAAAATTCCTAAATATTGAGAACAGATTTGAATAACTAATTCTGATATCATACCCTAGCTGCCTCTAAACTCCATTTCTACTATAGGAACTGACGTCTTCACATCTTAACAGTTCTGGAACATGTAATATTATAACGAATGTTTATAGCATCAGTAACAAATAGACATCACAAAAATGTTCTGAAAGATTTGATGATTCAAGTCATCAAGGTTTGACTACTCAAGCACACATTGTGGAAAATATTAGTAATAAGTTGGACATTACTATACTTATTTTACATTTTAATAGTACTTTAATTACATTTTATCTATGGATGTGTATATGATGTAATAGGTCCACAATAGGTGGACAAACCCTGTACTCTTTTCCTACACTTTTTACCCAGACTTATATTAGGTTTGGGCTTCAAACTTCCTCTTGGTTCTCATAATTTTTTTAAAAATCACTTCATGGTTTGGCCAATACAAGACATTACATGTTTAATTCTTAACCATGCTTCTTGTAATCCATCCAAATGAGGTTATTGCTATTCTCTATTATTGCATAGTATTGTGGTAAAAGCACAACTTATGGAGTTAGAATATCCAACTCAAGTCTCGGCTCATCTCCTTCCTATTCTAGCACCTTGGTCAAGCTATTGAGCTACTCCAAAGATGTTTTCCTTATCCAAAAATGGGAATAATATTTCCTTCACATTTAAGTGTAGCAGGATGACAAATTGAACTCGTACAACTCAGATTCACAGAGAAAATGTGACTTCTTTATTTTTGTCTACCAATAATCTAGTTTTCTCATAAACCTTAATCAATTGTAACGTGGAAAATAAATAATTAAAATTAACTTTGGATCAAACTCAGACATTCAGAAAAAGTGCTCTGTTTCTCAGGTTCCTCAGTCCTCTATCCCCCTTCTTAGATCTTTTCCATGATAGTTTCTGGGTATATGGAAGGAGAGATCTGGCTTGTTACCTCATGTTAAAGGATAGATTCAGGATCACTAGTCTTCCCTGATCTCTAGAATCATGGTTATTGTCTGCCTGACTATCCAAAACTGATAAAGATCAGAATTTGACTCTGAGCTGGTAGAGAGTTTGACGGTACACTCTGGTTAATTAAGCCTCATTTCAGACACTTCTAGTACTTTCAACCCCTTTGAGATCTCACTATGGTTCATATGGACATGGCTCCCTGGTAATCAAAACTTACAAAAGAGCTGCTTTGTCCCTGCTAAGATATTTCCTCTAGAAACTTACCTGTAAGCACTTTGGCCACATCTTGTTTCTTCGATGGCATTTGAGAACCCAGGGCGGCACAATCGATTGTGCAGCAGGTTAGTATACGGTGGTCGGCAAGGAGTACTCTTTCCAGAGATCCCAATTAGGATCATTGGCAAAAGCCCCATCTCACTCTTATTTGGTGTTATCGAAATTACTAAAACACCTCTGCCTTCCCCTTTCTCTTTCTTCTTCTTGGCACCTGCTTTATCAGCATGCAAGATTTTCTTTTTCCTTCTCCATATCAAATATTCCTTCCTCTAGAAAAGCAAGTCTTATAGTTTGCTATAAGAGAAAGAGCATCTAGGAGAAAGCAACTTCATTACCTTATGGAAGAAACTCAATGATTTAAGACTTTCTTAGTTTTTGAGGTGTCGCTGGATGATAAATGAATTTGGAATTCCTTTTATTTTTAAAATATACTGACTGCTCCAAAATCATTTTTTTTTTTTTTTTTATTTAGTTAAAACTTGCCTCCATTCTCTATTTTGCATTTCATATGTCACTATCATTCCAGGCATCTGAAACTCAGAGATAGCCAGAGCTAACGTCATGTGTTTAAAATAAAAAAGAGAAATAAACATTCAATATTTCTCAAATATCACCTTATTTCTTTCTTTCCATCTTTCATGAATTTACCACTAAGGTTCTGCTAAGTAAAATGGATTTCTGCACTTTTATATCCCAAACTCCTTTCAGGATCTTTCTCAGATATTAGCTCTTTCATGATCCCTGTAAGTAGAGGTAATCTCTATTATTGTCAGTATCTTTTCATACTTTTTTCTGTTTTACTTTTATGGTGCTTATCACTATCTCTCTTAAATTATTGTATGAATTATATCTGGATTTTTCTCTCTTACTAGATCCTAAGCTCCTTGTGGGCATGCACTATATATTAGATATAATCTGACATAATAGGAACGCATGTCTAGCTCTTTTATGATATTAAACCAGTCATATACATTCTCTATACTTAAGGTCATTTTATCTGTAATAATAATAATAATAATATCATCTACTTTGTAGCCTTGTGTATTTATGGTAGAAAATACCCATAGTATATGTGAAAAGATTTCTGTGTAGTGTCAATTAGCAGTTTGCAGTAAATAAACAATAATATAATCAATAATTAGAATGTAATGCGCTTTTTAGAATAGTCCAGTCCACAGAACAAATACTCAATTTCTGTTTTATTAATATTCAGGAATGATTCTAAACTTTGAAACCAAACTTTCATATTGAGAACACAATATAAGGAACTATGATGTGCAGTGAAATTAATATGATTGATATTAAAAACAATTTAATTTGAAGAATCCAAAAAAAAGCAAGAAAAATTATATACTTTTACATAAGACCTCATAAGATATCTTGTTTATTCCTTCTTTCTAAAGTCCAAATTATTGCAAGAGTAGTGACAAAAATAAAACCTTATGCTTTCCATAGAGCTTTTATCATACAAATACTATCTTGCTTATTGCTTTTTGCAATATTGTTAAGACATGTAAGTTAGATTGAAAAATCTAAAATTCAGAGAGGTTGGGGCACTTGCCCAAGATCAATTACTGACTAGTAAGTGATGTGACAGGGTTAAAACTCAACTCTTCCCAGTTTCTTGCTTCAATTCCTCCTTTATCAATCAAGAACAACAAACCTGCAAAGTTAATATTTTGCTAATGGGAATTCTGTTTTACTTAGACTATTTGAAAGCATGTTTTTCTATTTATGCCACTTATTAGAAATAATGATAATAGCAACATTATTTTTATGCAGGACTTGCCAGAAATAAATTTCCTGCTGTTCTGGGAATCTGGATGTACGTATACCTGCACCATCAATAACTGCCGATCCACCAGTTCATTTGTTACCCTCATAAAAGAAATTAAACTCCTGTCATCTGAGAACAGATTTTGGCATCAGAAATGCCTAGATTTTAGTCAATAAGGACCATTCACTATTTACTGCCTCAGGCCAGTAATCTACTTCTCTTTTCCTGACCAAATAATTACCTCTGCAACATAACACAAGGCTAATAGTTTTTTAAAAAAATATTAGAAGTACCAGTCAGAGGTGATTAAATGCCTTACTGGAGAAGGGAGAAGGTATTTTCTCTTTCTATTTCTCTTTTTTCACATTCTCTTTCCCTCTCCTCTTCCTTTCTTCTTTTCCTTCTTTCCTTTCTTCCTTTCTTCCTCCCTTTCTTTCTTCCTTTCTTCTTTCTTTCTTTTCACAAAAATTGCATCATTATAAGCAAACAGCAGCCATTATAGTAGGATTACAAAACCCACAAGGCTTCAAAATGAGACCTTCCAATTATTTTGCATTTAGACTTTTTTGTTTGCAAAGCTTTTCTTTTCCTTTCTTTTCCCTCCCTTCTTCCCTCTCTCCCTTCTTCCTTCCCTCCCTCCGTCTGTCCCTCCCTCCCTCCCTCCACCCCTACCTTTCCTCCCTCCTTCCTTCCTGCAAATTAAGTGTGGGAAACATAAAAAGATTTAAAAACCAATACCCTAAACATATAATGCATTAAAACATGAGAAAATGGTACCCACTTAGACTTAAAGACTGCCTTCTAGACCAATTATTTGTGCAAACACACCTGCTTGTTCTATCCAACAAAAGCAAACTCTGTCCCTTTATGTACCATCTGGAAGCAATCTCTCACAAAAGAGGGTGATTGACACATTCTATTTTTATTGTAAAATCCTAGCTGCTGTAAAAGTTGACATAAGTGGAGCCATTTTAATGGAACCAGAGTAGCCATTTCAGAGGACCTGCCTTATACTTCTTGTTCCTTGTTCAAACTGGGTCAGACCCCGGACTGGGCCAAACCAACATTATCTTACAAACAAGCGTGTGTAAAACCAGCAAGAAAACAGACATCCTGACCATAAGGACTCTCTATCTGAAGATGGACCCAGTAACCAATCATGTATCGCTAGAGTAACTCAGCTCATTAGCACCAAGAGGAATTTTTTTCTTCTATTCATGTATTTACTCTTTTCTTTTTCTCATAAAAATTCCTTGTCCTCACCCTGTAATGGGGACACTATTTGGGCTTCTGCCTAAATCTATGCGCCTTAAATTGCAATTCTTTGATCTAAAATAAACTCATTGCCTCTCATTTCAACTTTTTAATTTTAGGTTAACACTTCTTGACATAAAATTTTCAGAGGAAATTTGGTAAACATTATTTCTGGGTATATCTTTGAGGATAGATGAGATTAATATTTGAATCCGTAGACTGAGTAAAGTATATTATCATCAATGTG
>NW_011888858.1:1116907-1120339 GCF_000151845.1 Pteropus vampyrus
ATAAAAAGATTTAAAAACCAATACCCTAAACATATAATGCATTAAAACATGAGAAAATGGTACCCACTTAGACTTAAAGACTGCCTTCTAGACCAATTATTTGTGCAAACACACCTGCTTGTTCTATCCAACAAAAGCAAACTCTGTCCCTTTATGTACCATCTGGAAGCAATCTCTCACAAAAGAGGGTGATTGACACATTCTATTTTTATTGTAAAATCCTAGCTGCTGTAAAAGTTGACATAAGTGGAGCCATTTTAATGGAACCAGAGTAGCCATTTCAGAGGACCTGCCTTATACTTCTTGTTCCTTGTTCAAACTGGGTCAGACCCCGGACTGGGCCAAACCAACATTATCTTACAAACAAGCGTGTGTAAAACCAGCAAGAAAACAGACATCCTGACCATAAGGACTCTCTATCTGAAGATGGACCCAGTAACCAATCATGTATCGCTAGAGTAACTCAGCTCATTAGCACCAAGAGGAATTTTTTTCTTCTATTCATGTATTTACTCTTTTCTTTTTCTCATAAAAATTCCTTGTCCTCACCCTGTAATGGGGACACTATTTGGGCTTCTGCCTAAATCTATGCTCCTTAAATTGCAATTCTTTGATCTAAAATAAACTCATTGCCTCTCATTTCAACTTTTTAATTTTAGGTTAACACTTCTTGACATAAAATTTTCAGAGGAAATTTGGTAAACATTATTTCTGGGTATATCTTTGAGGATAGATGAGATTAATATTTGAATCCGTAGACTGAGTAAAGTATATTATCATCAATGTGGATAGGACTCATTCAATCCATTGATGACCTGATTAGAATAAAAGGCCGATTTAGATTTTTTTTTTCCTCACTGCTTAACTGTCACCAACTTGGAACATAGGTCTTATCTGGCCTTCAAGACTGGACTTGGACTATAATTTACACTATCATCTCTCAGGACTACAGAATCACACTGAAACTACACCATCGGCTCCCTTGGGTCAGGACTCTCTGCCCCCGTAATCATGTGAGCCAATTCCTTATAATAAATATTGATTCAACTTCTATAGAAAACCCTGATTAATACAAAGTTCTTCCTCCCAGGAATGTAAACAGAACCATTGAACAAGCCAAGTATTCAGTGATAATCTTAGATCCCAACAAGATTAAAAGTAATGATCCTGTGTTATTATCATTTAACCTTCAATTATATTAGAGCATCTACCTTCTAAAAACACAAAAACTATTCAGCAAATGTATAATAAAAACAAGGTTTTTAGCACAAAAAAAAAAACAAGGAAAGTCAAGTTCATATTTTCCTATGTACTTAGTAAAAGGTTGAACAAGTAATTAAAATAAATAAGATGTATATTACAAGGTCTGATGGTTGTCACAGTACCAAGCAAAGACATATTTACCATTTCCCAGTGCTCATGCAGCATTAAAAAAAAAAACAGAGATGCCATAGCTTTCTATGCTATGCCAGAGCAAACTTTGGATTTTATATTATGTCAACTATTAAAAGATGAAATAGAGACTAGAAAAGACAGATAACTAGCACTCTCCTTCCACCATTCTCTTCCTTTTTCCATGCAAGAGATACTAGACAAAAAAAAAAAAATTAGAAAATAAAAACAGAAGATTCTATACAGGATTTTATGTCATTGTGTGTGTGTATATATATACTTTTAGTTTAAAATATCCATTAAAGAAATGCATTGATGGGGAAAACATCATCAAAGCAATACAAAAAAAAAAAAAGATTTATTCCTGATTTGGATGCCTTTTATTTCTTTCTCTTACCTGATTGCTCTAGCTAGAACTTCCAACACTATATTGAATAATAGTGGTGATAAGGTATAAGCTTGTCTTATTTCTGATTTTAGAGGGAAGGTTTTTAGTTTTTCACCATTAAGTATAATGCTAGCTAAGGTTTTGTCATATATGCCTTTTATTATGTTGAAGTACTTTCCTTCTATACCCATTTTATTAAGTGTTTTAATCATAAATGGATGCTGAATCTTGTTAAATGCTTTTTCTACATCTATTGATATGATCATATGATTTTTATTATTTATTTTGCATATGTGGTGCATTACATTAATAGATTTGTGTATATTAAATCATCCTCGTGGCCTTGAAATGAAGCCCACTTATCATAATGTATAATCTTTTTAATGTATTGTTGTGAAATAAAAAGCATTCAAATTGCAAATGAAGAAGTCAAATTGTCACTTTCTGTAGATGACATGATTCTTCACATAGAAAACCCTAAAGACTCCACTAAAAAACTATTAGAAACAATAAAAAATATAATAAAGTACAAAAATACAAAATTAATGTACAAAAATCATAGCATTCCTATATATTAAGAATGAATTGCCAGAAAAAAAATGAAAAAAACAATTCCTTTGCAATAAGAAGAAAAAGAATAAAATACCTAGGAATAAACCTAATGAAGCATGTGAAGGACCTATATACTAAAAATTATAAGACATTATTAAAAGAAATTGAAGAAGACAAAAAAATGAAAAGATATTCCATGTTCAGGCATTGGAAGAATCAACATAGTTAAAATGACCTTATTACCTTATTATACAGATTTAATACAATCCCCATCAAAATCCCATCAGCATTTTTTAAAGAAATGGAACAAAAAAATCACCAGATTTGTATGGAAGTACAAAAGACTGTGAATTGCCAAAGCAATCCTGAGAAAAAAGAACAAGGCCAAAAGTATCATTTTACCCAACTTTAAATTATACTACAAAGCAACAATAATCAAAACAGGTTGGTATTGGCAGAAAAACAGACACACAGACCAGTGGAACAGACAGAATTGAGAGTCCAGAAGTAAACCCAGATTTATATGGGCAAATAATTTTCAATGAATGAGCCAAAATTATACAGTGGAGAAAGGAAAGCCTCTTCAATAAATGGTGCTGGGAAAATCAGAAAGCCACCTGCGAAAGAATGAAACTAGACTGTTATCTGTCACCATACACCAAAATTAACTCAAAATAGATCAAAGATCTGAATATAAGCCCCAAAACAATTATCTACATAGAAGCAAACGGAGGTACTAAACTCATGGTCCTTGGATTTATAGAGTATTTTATTAATTTGACTTCAAAGGCAAAAATAAATTAATGGAACTATATTAAACTAAAAAGCTTCTGCACAGCAAAGAAACCATCAATAAGACAAAGAGGCAACCATATATTCTCCGAATGGGAGAATATATTTGCAAACAATACCTATGAGAAGAGCCTAATTTCCAGAATATATAAAGTACTCACATAACTCAATAATAACAAAATACAAATAATCCAATTAAAAAATGGACAGGGACACTTCTCCCAAAAAAAGACATACAAAAGTTCAACAGACATATGAAAGGATGCTCAACTTCACTAGCTAATCGGACAATGATAATGAAAATCACA
>NW_011888858.1:1121624-1169016 GCF_000151845.1 Pteropus vampyrus
ATTTTGTAATAAATACAGATTCACAAAATGTTGGTACAGAGAGGTCTTGTGTACTCTTCACCCAGTTTCTCCCCAAGGGTTACACTTTACATAACTACAGAACAATATCAAAACCAGGAAATGTACATTATTATAATGTTTGTGTATTGTTCTATGCCATCTTATTGCAGGTGTAGATTTCTGTAACAACTTCCTTAATCAAGATATAGAACTATTCTCTCTCTACGAAGACCTCCCTCATGCTATTCTTCTATAGTCACACCTATACCACTCACCCTCAATCCTTAGCAACCATTAATTGATTATACATAGAAATATATAGTTATATCAAGAATATTATATAATGGAATTATATATTACATGACCTTTCAGACTATCTTTTTTCATTCAGCATAATACTCCTGAAATCCATCCAAGTTGTTCTTTTTCATTGCTTAATAGTATTTTATGATATGGATAGACCACTGTTTGTTTATCCATTCACTTATTGTAGAACATTTGGTTGTTACTAGTTTTTGGTTATTACAAATAAAATTGCTATGACCATTCTTGTACAGGTTTCTGTGCACATATGAGTTTTTATTTCTCTGGGATATCTGCCCAGTGTGATTGTTAGGTCATACAGTTAGTGTATATATAATGTATGAGAGATCTAGTTTCTCTATAAACACATCAGCATTTGGCATTGACACTATTTTTTTTAACAGACTTTATTTTTAAGAGCAATTTAAGGTTTACAAAAAATCTTATTAGGAAGTACAGAATTTCTATATATCCCATGCCTCCCCACATACTAACAGCTTCCCTCACTATCCATATCCCACACCAAGGTGGTACATTTGTGACGATCATGAATCTACTTTAACACATCATTATCTCTCAAAGTCTATAGTTTGAATTACAGTTCCTTTCTGGTATTTCACATTTTGTGGATTTTAACAAATGGATAATGACATGTATGTACCATTACAGTATCATAGAGAATAGTTTCACTGCCCTAAAAATCCTCTGTGTTCCACCTATTCTTCCCTCCCTCCTCCCAACCCTGGCAATCACTGATCTTTATATTGTCTCTAGTTTTCCCTAGTTCATTGCTTGGTATCTGGTAGGCATGTAATGTGTAAATAAATGAATTTACAATAAAAACAAAATCAAATGGTAAGTAACATCTTCATTAACCTAAGAATAACACTTGCTTTATCATATATTAATAAATTAACTAACTAGACTACATCATATGTACCACATTAGGTTCCCTGCTGAAAATGAGCTAAGGACTGGGTGCTTGTGTACTCATAATTTTAGTGCACATATTGTAACCTCTTGATTATGCCTTTGTGTGTGCAGGGAGGAAGAAAGAATCATTTCTGAAAATTCTTATTGTATCATTAAACACAGATTATGAGTTTAGAATAAAGGACAAAAGATTTTCTTAGTTTCCCCCTCCATTAGCAAATCAGTTCATACAGAGTATAGAATCAGTCTATGTTAATTATATTCAAGGAGAGGAATATAACAAAACAGGATAGAGGACTCTATCCTGTTTTTCTTTTTTCTTTCTCCCTCATCTTGGTTTTATTAGTCTTTTACTTTACCTCATGTAGTAACACTTAGTCTTCTCTAGGTCCCAGACCCAGATAAAAATCATTCCAGTATGTTGAGTTTTTCCTTCCTTCATGGGAGTTAGAGACAACATAAGAATTGGTAGGGCTGGAGGCTTGCCTTGGGCTAAGCTTGGGGTGACTCAATGTATTAACAAGACAGACAGTATTTTTTTCTAGTATTTTTCTCTCCTTTTTAGTAAAGTCCTAGAACATGTTGTTGCTAAAAAGGTTTCTGCCGCTTTGCTAGGACTAAACAAATGTTTTTAAATCTGAGCTTTGTATGATCCATGACCTCCAAAAGGAAGGTGGTAGATAGGGCACACCCTATCCCAACAAAGGGTAGGAGGGTAGATTTTAAATTCCTGCTATAGTATTTTCCTAGGAAATTATAAGAAGAAAATTTCTCTTTTTCCATATCTCAAGTTTCTACATTTGTGGTAAAGTTTACAGTACACAAAAGACATTCACATATTAGTGATTAATTTTGTCCTCATAAACCATTGTTGGGGCAAAAAAAAAGAGAAATTATTATTGTGATTCAAATTTGAGAAATGAAGAACCTGAAGCTTAAATAACTGTGCAAAGTTAGAAAGCCAGAACTTCTGGGTCCAAGGTAATACAAACTTTCCAGCACACTATACTGTCTTTTTGCAAAATACCAAAAATTTATGGATTATTTACCATGAAAAATATAAAAATTTTTGAAAGAAATGGAAAACAGTCTGATCAGTGAATAAAGTGGAAAATTCAAGCTTGAAATTACAGATTTGTGCATTATATTTTTGGATTATTTAAATACTATAGAAGCCTAATTTCTTTAGTTTAAGACTACATGAAACATTTTTAAATAACTAAAAGTCTCCATACTCCAAAAATAAACTAGTTCTTGTCAATGCAACAACAAGAAAAATAAGAACAGAAATTTAAAAAAATAAATAAAAGAAAGAAAGATATTTAAAAAATAACAAAAGGAAGGAAGGAAGGAAGGAAGGAAGGAAGGAAGGGAAGAGACAGAGACAGAGACAGAAAGAGAGGGAGGGAGAGAGCGAGAGCTGAAAAATTAGGCAAATATATTGCCTATTATTAGCATTAATTTGTTTAAAGTATCAGAAATTTTAATGATTAAGTCGTTTCACCCACAGGGAAGCTCTTAATTAAAATAAGTGTTTATTGCTCATAGATTGTTAAGAAGGTGACTGAGGTCAGGTACAAAGAATTGTTTTATATCCATTGAGACTTCAATTTGTGTCTCATCTCAGACATAACACATAGCCTGGTACAAGATCTCACAGGAAACAGAAGCACAGACCCAGCAAGACTTAATCATTTTGATATATAGTGTTAGACTAACATAAATTGATTATACATTAGCTCATTGCTATAGAGAAAAATCTATAGTTAATAATACGTTTTGCTCTCAGGGTTGAAAGTCACAAAAATGTTATATTCCTCTCCTTGAATATTAGTTAATTTTCTGTTAGTGACCACTTTGGGAAGTAAAAGACCACAGAACTCTAAAAGGTTCCCATAAAACTCAACTACTATATGTTTAAAAAAAAATAAAGTAGACTTTTATGTCAGGGTATAGTTTCTTATATGTAGCTTTGGTAACAACTAGTGACCTCAAAAGGAATTTTTTGTGCTTTAATTGGTACTTTAAATATACAAACCAAGTTATAAGCACCATAAAATCTAAAGTAAAATACTTATACAATTCCAATAAAACATAAACTAAAGTAACTGACAATTTTTATTTGGTCTTGTACATAAGAATTGGAATTTTAGAATCAGAAGATCTAGCATTGGTAGATTGAAGAGATGACTCCAATCCTTTGTCCCTCCTTGTACCCATGTGCTTTGCCATATAACTTTACAATCCTCTCCTATTGGCATGTAATATACACAATTTCCACCCCAACCACAGACAGGGTTGCTTTATTAACAAATATGATGCAAAGAAAAGATTAAAATAAGCTTCTACAATTAGGTTCATTTTACTTGTCATCTAATAATAATGCCATGAAAGGACATACTTGGACTAGCATGTTAAAGAATGAGAGACATATGGAGCAGAGCTGAGGTTTCCCAGTTTTCCCAGATAAAGACATACTTAATTATCTGATAATCATGTAACTCCCAAGCATGATTTCAGAGTTGCTGTTAAGACTAATTTACTCATGTAAAGCAATAAATTCTTATGGTTGTTTGTCACAGAGGTTCTGCATCTGTTTGTTCCACATTATTATTAAGGCTATAGGTACCTAATTAAAAAATGTACTAAAAACAGCGTACTGCTATAACAAAAATATAATATGTTGATTTTGGAACCAGGAGACAGGTAGTAAGGACAGCATTAAAGGAGACTGGAAAAACTGAAAAAGAAAACCGCATCAGAAAAAGTGAAGTGTGAAGACCTGTGTTATGAAGTTGTGTCACATTTAGTAAAACTGTCACATGTAACCTGAAAGTTAGAATGTATACCTAATGAACTTTAGGACTTGAGAGATGTCCAAGGAAAGTACTATTGGCTGCTTATAGCTGTTCATGGAGAGATTCTACATGAAAAATGTAGGCTAAAGAACTGGCCAGTTTCCAAGAAACATTTTGTGGAAATGTGAAGAGCCCAGGCCTTGTGAAAATTGTTAGTGTGGAAAATAAAATGATTCACATTCCCAGCTTCTCAAACAAGTAAAAGATTCTCATATTAATACATTGCCTCAGGATCAAGGATCTTTGAGACCTCTTCTTAAGACTTCTGAGATAATTAAATTTGTGCCTAGCAGACCTTCTCATCTAGACAAATGGACTCCTAGGAATCTTAATGGTGTTGTTTCATGGCAGTTTGACATGTCAAAAATACCAATAATTAAGTCTAGAGAGATAAGCATGTCTCAAAAACAACTGGGATACAGCTTATAAGTGCATGTTGTGAACTCAGATTTGATATATAGAAAACCTACAGAGTTTTCAAGATAGCTATACTTGCAAAGGCACCATCATCTTGTTCTAAAAGGGCTTAGTCATTCTCAGATTATAGAATCAAGGCTTAATCAAGGAACATACTCCATTCCAGGGTAGGAATATCTGATAACATTTTACCTAGAAGGATTTCAGAATTGATATGGACTAGTGACTGCTACAGTACCTTCTATTTTCTTTATTCATATGAAAGTGTGTATTGTAATTATTTTCTCCCTAACCAAGCAGTAGAAAAAAAAATAACCTTTATGTTTATTGATTTTGTGGTTCAGAAATTTGGACTAGTAATAGTGGATATAACATCTCTCTACGCAACTCTCTCTGGCATCTCATCTAGAAGACTTGAAGGCCAGGGGCTATAATTTTCTGAAGATTTGTTTTACTAAGATATCTGGGGATAGACACTAGTGGGGACCTTAGCTGGATCTATTGAGTGTAATATCTTTACATGGTCTTCCCATGTGGACTTGGCTTATCTATAACATAGTAGTTAGTTTCTATCAGAATTATTACTGATATTCTCTTTACAGATATAATCTGTGACATAATTTGAGTGTTTGGGGACAGATAATTTGTCTTTTTATTTTATAGTTCTCTAGATCATGAGAACCCACTTCCAAACCTGTTGAAAATTATAAAATTTTGTACAAGTGAGACTGATGCTATGACTGGATAATATTTGGTGAATAGAGATAAGCAAATTTTACATATTATAAATTATTAAATAATTGTAGATATGAGTTAAAACTGTACTAACTTATGCTAATAGACCTATTTTTCCCCACCCCTGTATCCACAACATTCTGCCATGTAACTTTTCAAGGCTTTCCTGAGGCAGGTGTAGAAAGGATTGATAAAACTCCCCTCTGTGAGCTTGGCCATGTCTCATACCTTGACCAATGAGTTGCTAGCAAAAAAAAGAAAAAAAAAAATGAAGCTTGGAATGCTCTAGTACAACTGCACTCACTCTTGCTATTGCTCTCTGCCATCAGCATGAGGATGACATGCCTAGGCCTGCCTGCAAGATGAGAGCCAAGCTGACCCAGTCATTCCAGCTGAAGCCTTCCAGATTGTCTAATAGCCTGCAACCCAAAAATAGAAGTAAGTCCCACCAAAACTAGCAGAACCATCTCACAAGTGTGAATTTAATAAAGGCTTATTGTTATGGGCCAATGAGGCTCTGTGTCTTTTGTTATAAGATTTTTATGGCAAAAAAAAAAATAGACTGATAACCACATATCATACACCAAGTAACATCTATTAAAAGATTAGAATAATGCTACTCTCGGGTTATACTGTACTCCCCTGTTATATCAGGAAAGCACATCAGGGGTTAATTAACTTTCTACTTGACCAAATCCTGCCCATGCACTATATTTATTGGGTGTATGTTTGAGAAGCAAAAATTCACTATTCAGGGGGAAATACTGATATGTATACATATCACACTCGCATCTTGCTGAGCTACAGAGAAGTGGTGAGCATCTGTATGAGACTGCCATTTGCACTGCCATCTAAGCAGAGCCACTCCACAAATTATTTGCAGAATGGAGTTAATGTTAACTAGAATATCAATGATTTTTGCACATCTGCCTGTGGAATAAAACTTACAACCTTATCATTTTACTGCAGGAAATTTCCTATTTAAAAATGAGAGACCAATGAGGCATTTTGCAATGAAAAGGGCTATATAAAAAAATAAGAATTACTTTACTGGTCACAAATGAACATCAACTGTAGATGTACCTTTGGCTATTAGTCTATAAAAATAACAATGCATATGTTAATAGCTAATAATAATGCACACCACTGTTCTTCATAATTTAGATATATTAGAGAAACTGAAGAAATGGTTTTACTATATCGAAAAATCTGAATGAAAAGAAAGAAATTTACTTTGTGAGTGTTAATTCTCCTATACAGATAGCTATTAGAATAACTCAATGTTACCCTAGAAGGCATATTATTTCTAATTTAAAACATCCATCTATATCAAACAACATTGATTAAATTAGGCACCAAATAGTAACCTAGGTGATATCATTTTCAGACCATCTAAAGCACCTTCTTAGATACATATCTAAACTCATGTATAGCTTTTAAAAAATCTTTGCATATTCCCTTGGGCCAAGAGAAATCCACTGGCATTAAATTTCCAATTGCTGCTTAAAATCATTAGAAATATATTCAAGAGGCAGTTTCAGACAAATTAATTAGAGAATGTGTTCTCAGACAGCCAGGGTTAGTGGCTCCAACATTAATCCACTGGGTAACATCAAGCAAGTTACTTAATCCCTCTGTGCCTCAGTTTTCCCATCTATAAAATGTGAATAATAATTGTGCTCAAGTTGTATGGTTGCTATGAAGACTAACTGAGTTAATACAATGCTTAGCGCATGATAAGCACGCAAAAAAATGAGAGCCATTAGTATATTAAAATGTAATCATACCGGTGAATTGTTTGACTATCTTTGATTACATATTAGAACATTTAGGTGTAGCTATTAGATTAGCAGTACTGGGTTTTAATCATTAATTCCCTGATATTAAATTCAATGTTTTGTTTTGTTTTTTGTCATGTGTCTCAGTGCAAAAATAATGAGGATTAGAGCAACCCAAATTGTTTTTGCTTTATCCAGAAACTCTTTTATTTTGGATCTTGAAGAAAAAAATGCTAACAGCTGTGGGAACAAAAATAAAAGAATTCTCATTTGAACTCTGATACTACCTTACTGTAGAACATTTGAACTCTGATACTACCTTACTGTAGAACACTTGTAGATCACTTTTCCTCAGTGCATGTGAAAATGAGAGATCTGTACTGGAGACTGCAGCAGTCTCTTTCAAAGGTGAAATTTTAAAACTGCTTATGTGTATTTAGAACAAGTGCAAGTTTTGGCATGGGACACATATGAATATGAACTCTAATTCTGCTCCTTGCTCACTGATACTCCTTTTTTAGAATTAAGATGTAAGACTTTTATAATGACACATACATGCACAGTACATGTCAATGGGTGGTACATATGAGCACAGAAACACTGATTGCTGAGGTACGTCATGGTCATAAAAGTCAGAGCTCTGGAATCAGATCTACTAGGTTTAGAGCCAAGCCCCCTCTCACTTAGGAGCTTACTAAAGTTTTTAAATCTCAGTTTTTTCATCTGAAAAAATAAGAATAATTAAAAAAATTTATTGATAGAATAGTTATAATAAGTAAATGAGACAACATGTGTAGAAAATGTAGTACTATTAACTATTGTTATTATTACTATTATAATTATTATTATAAATATACTACAGCTCGGACAGAAGCCTGTCGTCAAGCACGCCAGCCCCAGAGCCTCCTGGAAGAGGCCCTGACACAGGCCCAGTTCAGCCTCAGCCTGTGCCCTGCTTGGGGCCATCTGGCATGAGCCATCAAACAACCTGCAGAAGGCTGCCACCCGCACTGGGCTAGGAGGTGCCTCAATAGTCCAAGCCCCAAACCAAGGCTGTCTGCCACTAGTGCCAGGCTTGGGGCTGCTCCATAAGAAGTATAGGGCACACCAATGCCAGATGCTGCTCGTTTGGGTTTTGTGAACCATCAAGACATTTTAGGAAATTCCTCAGCATAAGCCAAGATAGGCCATTTGTGTGGAAAAGCCACTGGAAATGGCTTGGGTGGCCCGAAAGTGGGGTGGGGCAGGGTCTCAGGGAATCACCAGGATGGGGTAACCAGTGTTATCCAGGTTGGTGGAGACACAGATGTGGTGGCCATCTGCACATGCCTGCTGAATGGAGGGAGGGCTCAGTAGGGAACAATGGATTCTGCCAGCACTTCTCTCTGGAAGAAAGCTGCCCCTCCAGCCCTTGCTCTGAAACAGGGAATTCAGTTTCTCCACATATTTTCCTGTCACCCTTTGAGCTGCTGCCCCAGTGCTGAAGCCCAGAGAGAGTGAGTTCATTAGTAAGTCCATGCACGGGCCCTCCATGAGGAATGCCTGGTATCTCATTCAGCCACAATATGCACTGATGTGTACAGCCAGACTTTGTTGGGACGTCTCTTCCTGGCACTGGAACCCTAGGTTGGAGAACCCTGCATGGGGATGGGACCCCTCAGACCTCTGCAGCTGAGATATCCCTCCCAATTTTCAACTACCACATATAGGTGTGGGACCAGTGCATTCTGCATCTCCACCCCTCCTACCAGTATTGAGGTAGCCCTTTCTATAAGTCCTTAGTTGTAAGACTTCTGTTCAGCTGGACTTCAGGTGATTTTCAACAATGTTTATTTAGTTATAATTTTGATGTGGTTGTGAGAGGAGGCAAACACAATATTTACCTTCTCCATCATCTTGATCGGAAATATCATGGATTATTTATTACACACTCATGTAGATCGTCCTTTTAGGCTTTTTTTTTTTTTTTTTTTTTTTAATCAGAAAAATGTCATTCAGCAATAGATGCTTAAAGATCAGGAAAAAAAAAAAGATTAAGAATCCAATGAACAAATTTTAAGTGACAACCTGAGAAGCAATCATCTTTGCATGCTGCTAGATATATTTTAAAGCAATATATATGTTTTGTCATTGTTGTTGTTGTTGTTGTTACCTGGCACTTCTTTAGCCACATTTGCCCACTGAGGGAGACCATGTTCAATATAAGCAGATGGACACTGTAAGCACCAAGTCACTTTGTGTGGAGGTTAAAGTCCTAAAGTCCTCTGTATAGTTGTGACTAAATGTCAGGGCCTATTATAAACCCAGTGCACTTTTTATGCTCATAAGTAAAAGAAATCTCTCTTTATAAATTTTCCATCCAAAGGCTACCCAGACAGATGTCAAGTGATACCCTGGTTCCCAAATCTACTACAGAACCTTCACTAAATATAATTTTACTCATGTATATTTATGACATTTCCATAAATTTCTCTACATGTATTTTTTTCTTCATCTGAAAGGGAATTTTATTTTTATTTTTCTTCTTTTCAGTAAAAGCACAAGGTTTCTGTTATTTAAATTCTAATGTTCCACAGCGGAGTAGTATATGAAATCATAAATGGCTCCAGCAGTTATCAAAGCATCAGCCTCGACTTCAGCATTAAATCATCTATAAAAGCCAGTTATAGGCTCATATACATCCCCACTGTGAACATTATTTCTCTTATATGACAGGTAAAAAATATTTTTAAAAAACAGATTAAACAAACCATATCATCTAAAATTTAATAATAAAATATTTTGCTCATTTCACAAGAATTTGGAAATTCTGTACTTTCGCTGACTTCTTTTAATATGCATTAATTATTTAACATGTGTTGAGTACTCTAAAGATGGAATGTACTATATAAGTGCTAACTATTACTAATGATGTTATTATGTGAGGTTAGTTTAGAGGTATGGATTAGATGAAGAATAGCACAAAGGAATGTATTATGGAGAAAATAAAAGAAACGTGATTAGATGCATTTCATCTCCGAGAAGATTTGGTTTTCCTCCGAGAAGGGCTCTATTTACATTTTCTGAGCTTTGATTGGTCAAAATGCCTTCTTTCATATACTTAGAAATAATATTGGTGCTGAAAATTTGCATAATGAAAAGTGTTATGCTTCATACATAGGAGGAGGAAGTTACTGACCTACCATCGAGAAAAGAAGCATTTTAAATCATTTTTTAAAAATAGGAATATTAGGTTTATACCCATGCAGAATTTCTCAAGTACTTTCCATTTCAAACAAGCATACCCATTTTATAGATTACACACACACACACACTCTCTCTCACACCATTTTATAGATTACACACACACACACACTCTCTCTCACACACACACACACACACACACACATACATACACACACACACACACACACACACACCCCTTCCCAATGTTGGTGCTATAGTTAATATGCCTGGTATGAAGTTTTCTGGACTCTATGTGGTTTGAAACCACAGTCTATATTTTATTTGTACCATACTTAGTTAATAGTCAAGACTCCTTCTAATGAACAAACATTTTTAATCTTATGTATTACAATAAGGAATTCCACCTTTGTCCCCCTCAATATTTTGTAACTGAACTTCCATTTATTTCAAAATAAATAAGTATAAGTAATTTTCAAATTCTAGAGCATTATATAAGCAGTTTTATTTCTACAGGTTAGGATAAAGATAAAATACTTTATAGCTATCTTAAGGTATTGAATACTTGGACCAAAAATGGAGACATGCAATTTACAACAATTTTGATAACAGAGATTCATATGTGCTGCCAGTTTGATACAGGCATTTTCTGTTTTTATATTCATGTCAACTCTGCACTTTCTTTCTTCCCTTCTAATTATACTCTATTGTTTTTCTTGGGGAGTGAACTATGAAGAACACTTTTGTTTGCTGACAGAAATGGAACTGAAGAATATTTTCATGGAAGATTTATGATACATAGCCAATTACATCTGGATCGCAGATAGCAAATTAGTTTTGGATTTGTCTCATTCAAAAATCATTGACATGTGTGATTCATCATAATAATTTTGCATAGAAATCATAGCAGATCATAGCCTACACCACAAACGACGTTGCTACCACAATCCATCATGATTAAATAGTAGTCTAGAGTTAGATGAATGAGAACTTGGAATGATATATAAACATTGATAATTAGATGTTGATTTGAAGTAGGGAATGTGGCAACATGCATGGTACTGTTACCTTACTTTATACTCAGCAGATTGAGAACTGTTTGTCTTTGCTACTTTTGAATTGTATTAGATTCCTCATGAAAATTCTGCCTGAAAGTTATAAACAAAACTCTGTTAACCACTTATTTAAATATTGTTAGAATATTCCGTATTGAAATAGTTTCATGTGATTATCCATCTCTTATGACAATTTTAAGAAATGCCAGATGAGGTGAAAAAGTTTCAAATTTATAAAAAATTGCCCACAACAGGGTATGATCCTTCTCCAGGCCCAATTTACTTCCCGCGAGTTAGAAAAGCAAAGCAATGCAAAACTTAGCTTATGGTTCTTTAATAGATCTTTAATATCTAAACTGCAAAAAGTGTTAATCTCTGCCTCCTTGAAAACTCTCCTGATGATTCTGAAGTCTCCATAAGTTTGTAATTTATTTATTAATTCAATAACTATTTAGTAACTATTCTACTATATGCTAGGTACCATTCTTGGTATTGTGAATGAAACATTAAGAAAACAGACAAAACTTCTGCCTTCATTGAACTTACACGTTAGAAGGTAAAGTAAGCAAAATAAATGTTGATGATACATTGTTGTTAGAGAAAAAGAAATCACAAAAAGCGTTTAGATAATATGAAACGGAAAATGATTCTAGAAATTTTGAAATGCGCTACTATAGAAATGTGCAGATGTAACTAAAAAATTCTTGTCCTTTCTTCATTGCGTACTCTAAAAAAATAATTGAGTCAACCATGCACAAAGCCTTTTAAGTGAGATCTGTCTTTTGGACCTGCTAACTGTCCATTGGCTTTGCTCAGAAAGAGCCACATTTTATTGAATTTCTGTTTATAATGTAGGAAGGATTATAGTTAGAGTGCCTAACTTAGATAGATTGTCTTTAGCACTGGAAAGGACCTTAGAAAATGAGTCCTGTCCCCTCATTCTATCGCGGAATAAATTTTATACAGTTAAATAAAATTACTTGTTCACAATTTTGTGACTAATAAAGTCACATTCCATATTCCCTGCTGTCACTCTACTCATGCTCCTGCCTCTCCCTATCTAATGTGCTGGACGCCATGCTGGATGCCCCACTTGCCCCACTGCAGCCCTCCATAGCTGGTTAGCACTTTTCAGTACATTAAACCTTTACACTTTACATTAAACCTTTCTGCAGCCCAGAAAGGTTTAATGTAAGGGTGCATTTCTTCAGAGGCCCTAAGCACTAAAAAGATAACCGATGGTAGATTCTCAATGTACTAAAATAAAACTATCCTAATATGTAAAATATGTATAAATAAAAGTTATATTTCCATGATGATACATTTGGTTTATTTGCAATATTAAGCACATAATTCTTTCAAAAACTATCATATTAGCTCCGATCGACTAGTGTTCTAGCTCTAAAATCCCCACATGTGACCCCTTCATGCTTTCTCCTTCCCCTGGCTGAAAGGAAAGGACTTAAGAGGATGTAGAAGAGGCCAAAGCCACAAGATGGAAGAGGTTTTGGTCTCTGAATTTCTTCATAGAAGTCTATTTGCCATATACCCAAATCGAATAGGTGTTAGCAAGAAATACATTTCTATTGATCTGAGCCACTGAAATTTTGGGAGTTATTTTTTATATCAGGTTGCCTAACTTGATTAATATATATGGATTATATTCACCTATTGAAATGCAAATCAGTTACTCTTCTAAAAGTCTCATAAACTTTCTTAATTTATATTTCCATTTCCATATTCTGTCAATTAACAGAATTTGGAGTGCTTTTCATATGAAGTATCTTTAACTATATTTGAGCCTTTCTTACTTGGAGTATATTTATCTCCTAAAATGTCTTCATTTTCTAAACAATCGGTCCATAGTACAGAATTGACTCTGTAAGATAATCTACAGTTACTTGCATATTTTGTTATTTTATAAATGGCAAATATTTTTATTAGTAATAATATTAAGATATGCAAAAATTATAGAGAATCATACAACTTTCCATCTACTCCACTCAGCTTCAGAAATAAAATATCTTCATTATAATTAAAGCCTATGGTGAACCCCTCCTTAATTACCTTTCTTTTAGTCTTTTCAGATAGAGTCACTCTCTTGAATTTAATGTTTAACAACTCTATGTATTTTTGTCATTTTAATGCAAATATTTATAATATACAGTATTGTTTATCATGTGTTTACATGATCTAAATGTATATAGAATGGATACTACCACATGTATGCTTCTCGACTACTTCTTTTGGTTAACATTATTTCTTTAAATTTCATCCTTATTGATACATGTGACTCCAGTTTATTCATTTTCACTACTTCATTCCCTTGTATGCCTATACCACATTTTTTTCTTTCCATTGATGGACTCTTAGATTGTTTATAGGTTTTTGCTATTAAAAATATTTGCTATTTAAACTTCATTATGCATGTCTCCTTATGTACATGCACAAGAGTTTTCATTCAGTACCTTATATAGACAGAATTTCTGGATCATAGGAATTATCAGTCAAGACAAACTAGTTATGCTGCAACAACTAATAACTCTAAAATCTCAGTTACTTAACACACAGCAGTTAAGGACTTGCTCACACATATTTGTGAGCTGTCCTCCAGCTATAGGCTCAATATTCAGAATGCTTTGAGTTTATAGTAACTCTATAGCACCAAGTGCTCACATGATTCCTGGAGCACAGCAAGAGAGTGCATGGAGTATTGTGTAATAGCACTTATATACTTGACTTGGAAACAAAACATATCACTTCTACTCACATTTCATTGGCCTACGCAAGACTTATACCTACATATAATATTAAGACAGCAGAAGAATTTAATCTTTTATGGTCTAGACAGGCAAGAAGAACTAGATGTGTACCTTTAATTGCATTCAATATTTTATTTAACATTGATATAAATTAATATTAATGCAACATCTTATTAATAATTGTGAAAGTTCCTGAAAATTTTATAGTAATTTACATAAACAGTGTCATTTGGAATAGTAGTGATACTCTACATCAATGTCAATAATTGATTTTGTCAAAGTCTTCATTTTAGTCATACTGGTGGGCACGAAATAGCATCTTGTTGTGGTTTTAATTTGCCTCTTCATGGCTGTTAATCAGGATGACCATTATTTCAGATATTTTCTCTTCTCTAAAGTATTGCTATTAGCACATTTTTTTTATTGAGTTATCATTTTCTCTTTAATGTGTAGTTTTTTTAAATATATATATATACATATATATATATATGTATATATATATATATACTAAATGCTAACTGCCAACTTTATGTGTTGCAAGTATCTTTACAGAATTTGTAGCTCATTATTTCACTTCTATTTATGGTGTTATTGATGACTACAGATATTTAATGTTGTAAAATTTATTATTTTTTATCTTATAACTTTTTGTTTTTTGTGTCACATAAAAAATTCTTTCCTAATCCTGGATCATAAATATAATTTTTGCTAAAAATTAAAGTTTTCATTTTGCATGTAGCTATCTAATCTACCTAGAACTTATTTGGAGACTAGTGTGGTATAAAGATTTTTCTATACCTATAATCAATTTTCACAGTACCATACACTGAATAGTTCACTTTTTTCTCCAGTGTTGTACAATAGCACTCTGTTTTATATAGTTTCCAAATAAGCATGAGTCTATCTCTTGACTCGCTGTTCTGTTTCTTGGACCTGGTGTTTATCCTGTAACCAGTTTGCATTGCTTTGATTCCTAGTGCTATATAAGTGCTGCTGTCTGCCTCTTTTCATTCATTCATGTAATGAACAAATATTGAGTTCACATGCACTGTGTGTCAGGAATTTTTCTAAGAGCTAGGAATTCATCAGAAAACCAAAGAAGCAAATTTCCCTGCTCTCATTAAGTTTTTGATCTAGTAGATGAAATAGATAATAAAAAGTTACAGACAATACTAATTATATGTGAGCTGGAAATTGATATCTGCTGTGGAAAAACTAAATAAAACCTGGCATGAAGACAGGAAGTATCAGGGGTAAGAAAGTTTCCCATTTGAACAGACACCTGAAGAAGGCAGAAGAGACAGTTGTTCAGATATCCAGGGAAAGAGCAAATTCAGAGGGAAACTCAGTACAAAGATTCTGAGTTTTTCCATTTACTATTTATAAGCATTATTATATACTTTACAAGTGCTTGAAATTTTCTAGGACTAATTCCAGGGAAACTCGAGCTTTATGTGCTTTCCTACTAATTCCTTTTTTCCTATGAAGAAATTCCAGGCCCAGTTCTTCAGCTGTGGACAGTGGGTGATGAGGGGCTTTTCTGGTCCATTCTTTAGTGAACAAAAAGACTGCCACATTTCTTCAGGTGATCCTGGATCATTGAGACATGATGATATCAATGGTTGTATGTCCGGAGCAGCCGATATCAGTTCAGGAAATTATTTTCAGACCTGGTTGACCACAGGTCATATATGAAAAGGAGAAGAAGTTTCAACACTTAATTTTGTTTTTCAACATCAATTCTGGCCCACATCAAAATTACAACCAAATTATAAAATAACGTGGAGAATCACCTGAAGTCAAGCTGATGGTAATGCTTACGTCTGATAACATAAAGGAGCTGGTAGGAGGGCCAAAGTCATGAATCAGGCTAGACCCGTACCCACAGGTGGTGGAGGATCACTGGGAGGGAGAGCAAGGCTGCAGAGGCTGCCTTGAAGAAGAGGGGGGTCCTGGTCTCATTTGGGGGCTCTCTGCCCAATGTCCCAGCCCAGAGAAGAGCAGATTCCAATAACTCTGACTATAAAAACCAGAGGAGAGTCCGGCCATCTGGGTGAGATAGGAGATTGAAACTAGACTTCCCTTTGAAAGACCCACGCACAGGCTTTCTGACCTGTGAACACTCACCTGGGGCACCAGTCATGGGTCAGAGGCTCCCACAAGATTCTTACCAGGAAAGCCTGCATTATCTGGTGCCAGAACTAAGGCTGGAAGGGCAGCCACCACTATGCCTTAGTCCAGCCCCCCTATTGGGCAATCTACAGACTGCACCAGCTTGACTGTGCAGACTCCTCCCACAAAGTCATTAGAAAGCTCTGGCCAGAGAGAATCAGCCCACCACACAAAAAGATTGCCCAGGGCTTTTGTTGCACGATGGCTGTCAACCGCTGCTCCAATTCAGGGCCACTCATTCCCAGGAGGTGGCCAGCGCTGTGAGCCGCATTTTCAAGATAGGGTCAGGCAGGTCACTGCTGCCAACACAACTTGGGCAGATCTCAGGGATCTGTGGGCCAGTCCCAGACAGCAGCTGGTCTTGCTGTGATCAGAGACCTCTGCAAGCAAGAACGCAGGAACTGTTAACAAAGTTGCAGCAAGACTGAGACTGTATTGATCTGACTGCCATTATCTCTCTGAGACCCCGCCCCACGCTACCCACAAATTGCCCAAGGCTGCCCATTGACAGAGAATTGATTGATTTCCCAATGCACACAGGCAACAAACTTTGGCTAGCACAGGGCAGGTACTGCACAGACCTCTGCTGCCTGCAAGAGTTGCAATGTTCTGTCCGGGGAGAGCAGAGGTCTGTGAGACTGCCCTAGACAGCAGCCGGTTTGACTGTGATCTGTGACTACAGCAGGAATGCCCTGGCACAGAAGTTGCAGCAAAACTGAGGCTGTATTGACCTGATGGCCCTTATCTCCTTGAGATCCCTCTTCACCCAAGCTACAAAGTGTCTGCAGCCCACTGACAAGCAGCTTCTAGTGCCCTATTTGGTACTGGGGTTATACAGTCAGTTCAGGCAACAAACCTTGGCTAGCCCAGTAAGAGCATTTTGAGGAAAACAGTTGTGGACAGACCACTGCTGCCTATAGAAGTCACAATATCTCTTGAGGGGATTGCAGGGGTCTGTACTGGCCTGACTACCCTTGACTCCCTGAGCTCCTGCCCCATCCAGTACACAAAGGGCCTGCTGCGCATTGATAGACAGCTGCCCCTGCTCTGGGGTAGCACATTTAGGCCCAGGGTTGGCAACAGTTGACCTTGCTACAAGTGGAAACTTGTACAGGGAGCCACAGAGAAAATGTTGGCACGTAAAATGACACTGCAGTGGCAGGGGAAATTTACTCAATAAACCCAGGAGACTCTCAGGATCCCTGTGCCACCCGACATGCATATCACCCAGAGACTCATCCAGTTTCAGAGAGGTACAGGCAATTGATAGGCAGTATCAGGCCTTAAGGAGCACTGGTCCCTCTGCTAAACTGCCATAGGTCAGGAACAGGGGATATCTAGACTGCTGCCTACAGCGTTGTCTCTTGCACTTACCTATGGATCCACCATAGGCAACAATCATCTGCAGATCACTTCGTGGTTCCCACCAGGTAGTCTTGAGCAATCAAAAGCAGCAGCTGACCTTGGCCTACTGGGGAGCCCCTCCCAAAAGGTCACAAAACCAATGCATCTGAAGGCTGGCACGAGACCACAACAGAGCAACTCTGAAATAGCTCCATTAGCAGTATACACAAAAGATGGTTGCAACAAGTACACAAGCCTGCTAGGGCAAATCCTATTCAGTAGGGTCAGCCCCCACACAGCAACTCTTAGCCTGTGCAGCCAATTCACACAACTAGTAAGTCTGAGCATTAATCCCATCCACTGATATACTAACAACAATGAAGGCTTGATGACAACAGAAGATCATACACAATCCACACAAAGATCACGTCCAGAGCCCCTGGCATAAGGGATCAGGGAGAGTGCGCCACTGGGCCACACAGGACACCTTCCACATTAGGCCATCTGACCAAGGCTGAGAGATGAAACAAAAATTCCTGACACATAGAAATGAACATAGAAAGGCTAATAAAATGAGAAAACAAAGAAACATGCCACAAATGAAACAACAGAAGATAACTCCAGAAAATAAGCTAAATGAAATGAAGGCAAGTAACCTATCAGACAGAGTTCAAAATAAGGATGCTCAACGAACTTATGGAGAAATGGATGAACACAATGAGAACATCAACAGAGAGAGAGTAAGCATAAAAAATAACATAGAAATGATAAAAAAGAACCAGGCAGAAATGAAGAATACAATAACTGAAATGAGCAATACACTAGAAGGATTCAACAGTAGATTGGATGAAGCAGAAGATTGAATCAGTGAATTGTAAGACAAGGTATCAGAATACACTCAATCAGAACAATGAAAAGAAAAAAGAATTTTAAAAAATGAGGATAGTTTAAGAGACCTCTGGGAATACATGAAGCATAAAAATATCCAGATCATAGGAGAATCTGAATAGGAAGAGAGAGAGCAAGGGATTGATAATCTATTTGAAGAAATAATGACAGAAAACTTCCCTAACCTGGCAAAGGAATTAGACATACGAGTGCAGGAAGCACAGAGTCCCAAACAAGAAAAACACAAGCAGACCTACACCAAGACACATCATAATTGAAATGCCAAAGATCAAAGACAAAGAGAGAATCTTAAAAAGCAACAAGAGAAAGGTAGCTAGTTACTTACAAGGGTACCCCCATAATAATGTCTGCAAATTTTTTAATGGAAACTTTGCAAGCCAGAAGGGACTGGCAAGAAATATTTAAAGTTATGAAAAAACAAGAATCTACAACCACGAGTACTCTACCCAGCAAGGCTTTTGATTAAAATGGAAAGTGAGATAAAGAGCTTCCCAGACAGGAAAAGGCTTAAGTAATTCATGACCAACAAGCCAGTATTACAAGAAATGTTAAAGAGACTTCTATAAAAAGAGAAGGAGTAAAAAAGAAAATAGAAATAACAAATATGAATAATAAAATGGCAATAACAATGTACCTATCAGTAATCACTTTAAATGTAAATGGATTAAATGGTCCAATCAAAAGACATAAGGTAACCAAATGGATAAAAAAACAAGACCCATGCATATGCTGTCTACAAGAGATCCACTTCAGATCAAATGACACTCACAGACTGAAAGTAAAAGGATGGGAAAAGATATTTCACGCTAACAGAAATGAAAAAAAAAAAAAAAGCCAGGATAGCAATATTTATATCATTTAAAACAGACTTTAAAACAAAGTCTATAATAAGAGACAAAAAAGGGCATTGCATAATGATGAAGGGATTGATAAATCAAGAGGACATAACCCTAGTAAATATATACACATCCAACATAGGAGCACCTACATTCATAAAGCAATTATTGACTGACATAAAAGGAATGGTAGGAGATTTTAATACCCCATTGACACCAATGGACAGATCTTCCAGGCAAAGAGTCAACAAGGAAACAATGGGCCTAAAAGACACACTAGACCAGATGGATTTGATAGATATTTTCAGAACATTTTACTCCAAAGCAGCAAAATATACATTCTTCTCAAGTGCACATGGAACATTTTCTAGGATAGATCACATGTGAGGACACAAATCAAGTCTCAGTAAACTTAAGATTGAAATCATATCAACAGTCTTCGCTGATCAAAATGGTATGAAACCAGAATCAACTACAAGAAAAAAATTGGAAAATACATGAACACATGGAGGCTAAATAACATGCTATTAAACAATGAGTAGGTTATTAATGATATCAAGAAAGAAATCAAAAGATACCTAGAAACAAATGAAAATGAAAACACAACGACAAAATCTATGGGACACAGCGAAAGCAGTCCTAAGAAGGAAATTCATAACAATACAGGCCTACCTCAAGAAACAAGAAAAAACTCAAATTAACAATCCGACCTTACACTTAAAAGAGCTAGAAAGGGAACAGCAAACAAATCCCAAAGTAAATAGAAGAAAGAAAATAATAAAAATCAGAGCAGAAGTAAATGAAATACGGTCTAGAAAAACAATACAAAAGATTAATAAACCAAGAGCTGGTTCTTTGAAAGGATAAACAAAATTGGCAGACCCTTAGCTAGACTCATCAAAGAAAAAAGAGAGAGGACTCAAATGAATGTAATCAGAGATGAAAGAGGAGAAATAACCACGGACTCCACAGATATACAAAGGATCACAAGAAAATACTACAAGCAATTATATGCCAACAAATTGGACAATCTGGAAGAAATGGACACATTCTTAGAAACACAATCTCCCAAGACTGAATCAAGAAGAAACAGAAAATCTGAACCAACAGATTATCACCAATGAAATAGAATCAGTAATCAAAAATCTCCCAAAAAACAAAAATCCTGGACCAGATGGCTTCATAGGCAAATTTTACCATTCAAAGAAGAATTAACATCTATTCTTCTCAAACTATTATAAAAATTCAAGAAGAGGGGAGGTGCCCTAACTCCTTTTATGAGGCCACCATTACATTGATTCCAAAACCAGGCAAAGATATTACAAATAAAGAAAAGTATAGGCCAATATCGCCTATGCACATTGATGTAAAAGTCCTCAACAAAATATTAGCAAATCGAATTCAGCAATACATTAAAAATATCATGCACCGTGATCAAGTTGGATTTATTCCTGGGATGCAAGGTTGGTACAATATCTGCAAATCAATTAATGTGATATACCGCATTAACAATTCAAAAGATAAAAACCATATGATCATATCAATAGATGCAGGAAAATATGTTTGACAAAATCCAGCAGCCATCTATGATAAAATCTCTCGGCAAAGTGGGAATAGAGGGAACATACCTCAACATAATAAAGGCCATATATGACAGACCTACAGCCAACATCATATTCAATGAGGAAAGGCTAACAGCGTTTTCCTTAAGATCAGAACAAGACAAGGATGCCCACTTTCACCACTCCTCTTCAACATTGTATTGGAAGTCTTAGCCACACCAATAAGACAAGAAAGGCATCCGAATTGGAAAGGAAGAAGTAAAACTCTTGCTATTTGCCAATGACATGACACTATATAAAGAGAACCCTAAAGATTCCACCAAAAAACTGTTAGAACTGATCAGTGAATTCAGTAAAGTAGCAGGATACGAAATTATTATTCAAAGTCAATGGCATTTTTATACATCAGTGATGAACTTTCAGAAAGAGAAATTAAAACAATTATCCCATTTACAGTTACATCAAAAACTATAAAATAGCTGGGAATCAAATTAATCAGAAGGTAAAAGACCAGTTTTCAGAAAATTATAAGTCATTGAAAAAAGAACTTGAAGAAGATACAAATAAATGGAAGCATATACCGTGTTCATGGGTAGGAAGAATCAATATCATTAAAATAGCCATACTACCCAAAGCAATCTATAGATTCAATGCAATCCCTATCAAAATACCAATGACATTTTTCAGAGCACTAGAACAAATAACCCTAAAATTTATATGGAACCATTAAAGACTCTGAATAGCCATGGCAACCATGAGACAGAAAAACAAAGTTGGAAGTATCCCATGACCTGATATCAAACTATACTATAAGGTTACTGTAATCAAAATAGCATGTTACTGGCATAAAAACAGATACATTGATCAATGGATCAGAATAGAGAGCATTAATATGTTGGCTAGGTGGAGGGCCAGAGGAAGGAGGGAGCAATTGGGGCGGGGGGATGGGGATCATTTTATGAACTATATAGATGTCTAACCAATGTACGGTATACTTGAAACTGATTAAAATAAATAAACAAATTTTAAAAAATATATGTAAAAGTTAAATAACATTTTAGAGTATAAACAAATTTCCTTCTCATTTTAAGAGAAGAAAATTTCCAGACCTATAACCTCGTTCTTTAAAACTCTTCTTTAGGCTTCTCTTGTCATTTGCTTTTCTATACCCACATTATATAAAAATTCTTTAGGGAAAAATTTCTCATGCATGGGAAAAGTTTACTACAAATAATTATCAAAGTCTATAGTAAATAATTCAACTTCTAAAATAATACTTATTTTCTACATTGATACTCTATGAATTAAAATATAAATATAATATGTATAGAACTTTACTTTCCTACATAGGAAATTAAGGAGTAGTTTATAAGGAAGGTTGCAACTGAGCATCAGCATCCTGAAGTACCCAGCTGGAGGGTTTGGCGAACTTCTGCAGGGAATCAGAACAAAGCTGTTCTAGGGAGGTAAACCTTGAAACTAGCCTCATTGAATCATGAGTCCAATCTCTCCAGGGTGACTTTGACTGACTCTGTGAGTTTGCGCAAGAAAATTAACCACTTTGATTCTCAATTTTTTCATCAGTAAAGGGAATTACAATACACTTGCTCCTTTTAGAATTATTGAGAGTAATAAATAAGATAATAGATGTAAGTATGTTTATCAGTAACTAGCTCAATACAAGTCCATAAATGTGAATTAGAAACTTCATGCAACCCCTGTTGCATGTGGTTAACCTTGTTTTGCAGGAGTTAATTCATTGAGGCTTAATCCAAATTCTCTCCAGAGACATCAAGCTCTGATGGATCACCATAATTCCCATTATTCTCCTGCTAAAAGTCCTTTGAGGATCCCAGCAACTGTAAGATAAAATCTGAACTTAAACACAGCAGGCAACCCATTCATCATCTGGCTCATGGGCATTTTTTCAACTACACCTTCACCTCCCTTGCATATACACCCTATGGTCCATTCACACTCAGGGTCTTTACCGATGCTGTTCCTGTTTTCTAGAATGTCCTCTCCTCTTGTTTCTTAAGACTGCTAAAATGTTACCAGCTCTGTGTCACTTTCTCTGTTACTTACAGGCACAGATAAGATATGATCCTGTGCTATTTAGTCATTATTTTCCAAGTACAAGACATTCATTTTTGTGTGTCCTGCAGCTTTTAGGTCAGGTCCAATTTAATTGGTTTGAACATGATTGTGAAATACAGATGAATTAGGCAGTGCAGAATCTTTTAAAACATGTGACCTAAAAAATTGGAAGTGTCCTATTAGCCCAAGATAATATTATTATTGGCTAAAGAATTTGGGCTGGCATCCATTTATGATTCTCTGGATATTTTACAATGGCTTTAAGAGAGCACTGTGTGATTCCTACAATTCAGTATGAGATACTCATCATTATTATTGAACAAAACATAGTATGGATTATATTTGGTCTTAAATGCAGGTAAGAGTACCTATCAAATAAAATCTGTAGAAATCCACAAGAAATTTATTTTTAGTGCTCCCTCTTGCCTATAAAGGTTTTCTACTGATTTGGTGAGCATATTAATTGCTTTCTTTGTAAGGCAATCTATGCCTGGGAAATAAACTGGCTGACCAGCCTATGAACCCAAATCATCTATTTTTAGTATTGATTTAGCACTGACTCACTTAACCTATTAAACCACCTAATTTTGCCAGGCTATATAGCAAGGTAAAATTTCTCTTATATTTATTGCACCTCCCAATAGCCTTATAAAGTAAAAGGTCATAAATGACAGTTGCAGAGCTTGTGCACCAAACTTCTCTACCACAGTCATTATACAGCCTTCTCAGACACTGGCCAACTGAGCACTCAGATGTAAATATATACTGATAATTACATATGTCTATATTTTGGGGCCATTTTCTTTCATTTCTTTCTTTATATCCTGCCATGTATTACAGCAAAATGTTGTTATGATCTTCCTACAATTATATTTTCTAGTATTTGAGCATTTTACAATGTTAGGATTATTTTTTATACATTTCAGTTTCAGGTCCACAACACGATTTAATCCTCCTTTTTCCTCTACCACATGTATTTTCAGAAATGATACTAAGAAAACCTTGCTTCTTTGAAAAAACACCATTAAGAAAGTTCATTCTAGTTGTTTTTGGTAGACATTACCCATTTAGTAGACAATTTTCTTGAGATGTATATATTGATGTGTACATCTTTTTGAAAATTCATCATACAGTGACCCCAACATCACTGTTTGACTACATGCCATAAAAAGAAATTGTGAGGATTATAAAGTCTGTAGCTATCATACCTGACTCTCATCCATATTCCCACTGCACCATCTAGCAAGCTGTTTCCATTTATTACTCTATCTTCAAAGCTCTTAATTATTTCTGTTAGTAGCAAATCTTATCCTGGACTTTATCAAGGCAAGTTTATGAGATTTATGATGGAAAGTGCTATAGAAATTAATTATGAAATTCCCACATTCAGTGTTTTCACCATGGTGATAAGTTGTCATACCTCTATGTCTTTGCTTGAGCCATTTGACAACCTAAGTCCTGACTACGACTTCATGGATCTAACTCAGATTCATTCATCCAAACTCGGCTTAGTGTCACCTCTTCCAAAAGGACATCTTTGATTCACAGGCTGATTTTGATACCTTTTTCTGTGCTCTCATATCACCCTGGGCACACCTCTGTGGTAGGAATTAACACTCTATACCTTAAAGAAGTCCTGTCTTGATACCCACCACTCACCAGTCAGCAGAGAGTAAGCTGACTAAAACCAGGTATTTCATCTTATTTGGGGTTGTAACCTTAGCACAATGCCTAGGACACAATAGGCACTTAATAAATATTTAATGAGTAAAGACAAATGAATTTTAATTCTTCTTTCTCCATTTCAGATATGTTCATTACTCAAGGTACATAAATTTGTTTAAACTTGTTTTGCCCCATATGAAATTATGCATAATGCCTAGCATGTATTAAGAGCTCCAGAAATATTTTTATAAGAAATGTATGAATATATAAATGAAATATAAACTCCTTAGGTATGGTTTTTGCTCTCAAGCTCTACATAGTAGTAAGAATATAATATTATTGCAAAATAAAATTAATGTATTGTTGATGATCTTTATAAATAATAAAGTACAGGTGCAAAACCTGAAGAAAAAAAACTAAAGTAATTGACTTTATAATATCTCCTGTTCTAAGATTCCTGTATCTTTTAGCCAAATTATGTTCATTGTACACAGAATCTACAAATGATTACACAGAATGCTTACATTTTAAAGCATGACTGTTATGGAGAAAATAGTTTGACAAAGATTAACAAAGCATCTTTAAAACTTTTTTTAAACCTGGGAGATTTTTGTGAACAATTGGCTTTATGAAAATGAGATATTCACAGTTGCCAGTTAGTACAGTGTTGATGAAAGGCAAGCATTAGGGAGCCCATTGTTTCTTTATTGCACCTGACCACACATAATCCTCATTCTACCTTTCTACCTGGCTGTGAAGACTGGTCCAGTAAAAACATGCTGCAGATGAATTGCTCAGAGGATGTCAGAAGGGAATGTTTCAGTGCACATCCTAATGCTATTCTGCAATTATTATTTTTCATGAGTGTTCACATCCTGGTAATATATCCCTAGATTCTGAACTTAAACACAGCAGGCAACCCATTCATCATCTGGCTCATGGGCATTTTTTCAACTACACCTTCACCTCCCTTGCATATACACCCTATGGTCCATTCACACTCAGGGTCTTTACCGATGCTGTTCCTGTTTTCTAGAATGTCCTCTCCTCTTGTTTCTTAAGACTGCTAAAATGTTACCAGCTCTGTGTCACTTTCTCTTTTACTTAGAGGCACAGATAAGATATGATCCTGTGCTATTTAGTCATTATTTTCCAAGTACAAGACATTCATTTTTGTGTGTCCTGCAGCTTTTAGGTCAGGTCCAATTTAATTGGTTTGAACATGATTGTGAAATACAGATGAATTAGGCAGTGCAGAATCTTTTAAAACATGTGACCTAAAAAATTGGAAGTGTCCTATTAGCCCAAGGTAATATTATTATTGGCTAAAGAATTTGGGTTGGCATCCATTTATGATTCTCTGGATATTTTACAATGGCTTTGAGAGAGCACTGTGTGATTCCTACAATTCAGTATGAGATCCTCATCATTATTATTGAACAAAACATAGTATGGATTATATTTGGTCTTAAATGCAGGTAAGAGTACCTATCAAATAAAATCTGTAGAAATCCACAAGAAATTTATTTTTAGTGCTCCCTCTTGCCTATAAAGGTTTTCTACTGATTTGGTGAGCATATTAATTGCTTTCTTTGTAAGGCAATCTATGCCTGGGAAATAAACTGGTTGACCAGCCTATGAACCCAAATCATCTATTTTTAGTATTGATTTAGCACTGACTCACTTAACCTATTAAACCACCTAATTTTGCCAGGCTATATAGCAAGGTAAAATTTCTCTTATATTTATTGCACCTCCCAATAGCCTTATAAAGTAAAAGGTCATAAATGACAGTTGCAGAGCTTGTGCACCAAACTTCTCTACCACAGTCATTATACAGCCTTCTCAGACACTGGCCAACTGAGCACTCAGATGTAAATATATACTGATAATTACATATGTCTATATTTTGGGGCCATTTTCTTTCATTTCTTTCTTTATATCCTGCCATGTATTACAGCAAAATGTTGTTATGATCTTCCTACAATTATATTTTCTAGTATTTGAGCATTTTACAATGTTAGGATTATTTTTTATACATTTCAGTTTCAGGTCCACAACACGATTTAATCCTCCTTTTTCCTCTACCACATGTATTTTCAGAAATGATACTAAGAAAACCTTGCTTCTTTGAAAAAACACCATTAAGAAAGTTCATTCTAGTTGTTTTTGGTAGACATTACCCATTTAGTAGACAATTTTCTTGAGATGTATATATTGATGTGTACATCTTTTTGAAAATTCATCATACAGTGACCCCAACATCACTGTTTGACTACATGCCATAAAAAGAAATTGTGAGGATTATAAAGTCTGTAGCTATCATACCTGACTCTCATCCATATTCCCACTGCACCATCTAGCAAGCTGTTTCCATTTATTACTCTATCTTCAAAGCTCTTAATTATTTCTGTTAGTAGCAAATCTTATCCTGGACTTTATCAAGGCAAGTTTATGAGATTTATGATGGAAAGTGCTATAGAAATTAATTATGAAATTCCCACATTCAGTGTTTTCACCATGGTGATAAGTTGTCATACCTCTATGTCTTTGCTTGAGCCATTTGACAACCTAAGTCCTGACTACGACTTCATGGATCTAACTCAGATTCATTCATCCAAACTCGGCTTAGTGTCACCTCTTCCAAAAGGACATCTTTGATTCACAGGCTGATTTTGATACCTTTTTCTGTGCTCTCATATCACCCTGGGCACACCTCTGTGGTAGGAATTAACACTCTATACCTTAAAGAAGTCCTGTCTTGATACCCACCACTCACCAGTCAGCAGAGAGTAAGCTGACTAAAACCAGGTATTTCATCTTATTTGGGGTTGTAACCTTAGCACAATGCCTAGGACACAATAGGCACTTAATAAATATTTAATGAGTAAAGACAAATGAATTTTAATTCTTCTTTCTCCATTTCAGATATGTTCATTACTCAAGGTACATAAATTTGTTTAAACTTGTTTTGCCCCATATGAAATTATGCATAATGCCTAGCATGTATTAAGAGCTCCAGAAATATTTTTATAAGAAATGTATGAATATATAAATGAAATATAAACTCCTTAGGTATGGTTTTTGCTCTCAAGCTCTACATAGTAGTAAGAATATAATATTATTGCAAAATAAAATTAATGTATTGTTGATGATCTTTATAAATAATAAAGTACAGGTGCAAAACCTGAAGAAAAAAAACTAAAGTAATTGACTTTATAATATCTCCTGTTCTAAGATTCCTGTATCTTTTAGCCAAATTATGTTCATTGTACACAGAATCTACAAATGATTACACAGAATGCTTACATTTTAAAGCATGACTGTTATGGAGAAAATAGTTTGACAAAGATTAACAAAGCATCTTTAAAACTTTTTTTAAACCTGGGAGATTTTTGTGAACAATTGGCTTTATGAAAATGAGATATTCACAGTTGCCAGTTAGTACAGTGTTGATGAAAGGCAAGCATTAGGGAGCCCATTGTTTCTTTATTGCACCTGACCACACATAATCCTCATTCTACCTTTCTACCTGGCTGTGAAGACTGGTCCAGTAAAAACATGCTGCAGATGAATTGCTCAGAGGATGTCAGAAGGGAATGTTTCAGTGCACATCCTAATGCTATTCTGCAATTATTATTTTTCATGAGTGTTCACATCCTGGTAATATATCCCTAGATTTGACTGTAATCTTGCCACTGAGCTCGCCTGCAGGTCTCATAAACTTGTTTTAGTGTAGCCTTAAGTCACAGATTCTGTGGAAACAGACAGATAGTACTACCCTATAACATCCGTTAGAGAACACATCTGCACTTACATCTCTTATTAATAAATGTTTCCATAGGGGAACCACATTCCGCAGCATGAAAATACACAACATTACAAAGCCACTGGCTGGCCACATGCCTATTGCCTTTGTAATTGGATTAGCCATTCCTAATACACACTAGATTTTCTTTTGTCCTTGTATGCCCTTGATTCATAGGTTATGTCATATTGAATCATAAAAATAAAGTTCGTTTATACTTTGAATGATTTAGAAAGATTGGGTATAAAATATTTGGTAATTGGTTTTGGAAGTCTGGCTTAAAATCTGGAAAATAGATTAATTTGAAATGACAGGAAGTAGAAAATAATACGCTGATATAGAAACAATGGTAGTCTGCATCACACATGTTAGGATCCACATTCTGACTGTTCCCAAAAGATATGTGTTACGGGAAGTGTAGTGGAGTTAAATGGCGGCCACTTAAATATTTGTCCATTTTTAATACCTAAACCCCGTGAACATAACCTTATTTGGAAAAAGGGTCTTTCCAGATGTAAGTACATTAAGGACCTTGAGATAGTATCATCTTGGATTATACAAGGGGGCCTTAAATTCAGTGATGAGTGTCCTTACAAGAGAGAGAAGAAGACAGACATAAAAAGAAGAACATGTGAAAAGAGGCAGAGTTATGCAGACACTAGCCAAGGAATGCCTGGAGCCAACAGAAGCTAGACAAGACAAGGAAGGATTCTTGGCCTTCAGCCTTCAGAGGGAGTGAGGCCCTGCCAACACCTTGATTTAAGACTTCTGGACTCACAACTATGAAAGAATAAATATCTATTGCTTTAAGCCACCAATTTTGTGGAAATTTGTTATGGCAGCCCTAGGAAACAAATATAGGCAATTTGTAATGAAGGCACAGCACCTGAAAAGAAAGCACATACTTTGTAGGATGGGATTCGGTCAGGGAGGTGCAAGGTCATTGAGAAGCAAAAGACACGTAAGCTTTAGGAGCCTCACTTACTTAAGCCCTTCCCAAGGAGTGGATACCAATAATGTTTTAATATGATCAATGGTTTTATACAATTTAAATAAGATGTTTTAACTACAATTAGTTAATATTGCTTTCTCTTTCCACTCCAATTTCTCTTTGATGCACATTTCCCCTTGTTTTGATGAATTGGTGGCCCCCAAATGATTTAGGGATCCAGCTAATGGGAAGTTGAAATAAGGATACATTTTATTTGGGTTTATTAGGTTATATTTATATGTTTCTCATTTACTTGCATGTTGAAGTTATTGTTAACTGTTCTGCTGTAGGAATAACTTCCAAGAACTCTCTCTCCTGACAACTGACCTGCTGAGTTAACCCTGAAATGTAGGACCAGACATAGCATCATGATAGGGTCATGTTCTGAGATCTCTGACTTCAGAAGTACATTGATAGAGGGGGGAAAACAAGGCTTGAAATGTACAAAGCCAGAAGCTAGCCCGAAAATAATTCTTCTAGTCATCAGATGTGTAAAATTGTATGCTCAGTTCTCAGTGATGCCTAGTCAAAATGAAATTTCTCTTCTGTTAGGAATATACATAATAATGCAGCATATATGATTACAAATACACTCTACACTATTTTAGATGGAAGTCACAAGGACTAGAATATAGTAGTTTTCCTGTGTTGTAAGGCCTAAACCATAATAGTCCTTCAAAAAGCAAGAACATCTGTGTACGAAGTCACATGCCTTCTGCAACCCATCTTTCAATAATAAAAAAGAGATTACCATTGTCCATACTAGAAAAAAGCCTCTATATATAAGTTATCTTTACAGAAATTGATATTATAAAATTGTCATCATATGAAGAGGTGACTGAAAAGCATGCAGCCAAAAAGTATGGCTAATAAACATGATTATAGAGTTGTACCAGGCAATACAAAATGAAAAACATGATGTTATTTTTTGAATTTTATAATATTTCTGGTATTCATTAGCTTAAATTATTTTTTAATTTATTGTAATTTCTCATTACAAATGAACATTCATTCACCTTTGTGCCAAATTTTGTATTCTTTTCCTTAAAGAGGGCCCCGCAAATTGTGTTTTGTTCCTCACAAAGCCTCGATTGGCCCTGGCTGCCAGCATAGCAGGTTAGGTTTTTAAAGTGTACTAAGGTTTATGAGAAGAAAGTCAGAGAAATGTGCTCTAGGGTGTATACGAAAAGGAATTATCTTCTTTGAAATATTTTAATTTATCTTGAATACTTTTGAATATAGCTTATTGTTTTACACTAATATCGATGTTATAGATTATTTTTTCTTGAGGTTCAGTGTCTTTACATGCATTATTCAAATTTTCTCTTCCGAGATTTGAAATGCATGCAGCACAGGTATTAGTGCCAATTTTTAGATGAGGATATAAGCTGTGAAGGTTATCTGACCACCACAAGTTCACATACTTGAAACAGAACTAGGACCCAAACTTAGCTTTTTGACTCTTAATGTCTCTGGTCCTCCATGTGATGGCTAAATGTCAGCTTCTTAGGAAAGAAATTCCAAAAGCAAAGCCTCCTGGATTTTATTTCTGAATGCATAAATTTATATCTAATGAATTTATAACCAATTCTTCAGGCAACCATTTTAGCTTTGTTTGCCTTCTGCTAGAAAAGCATCACTGTTAGAAAAGTGATCTGTATCCGATAGTATACTGGTACTCATGTGTTTCTCATGTTGAAAGAAATGTTTAAGAAATTATTTGTTGTTTTTTGTTTGCTTTTCAAAGCTCTTCTACAAAAAGTCACATTTGACATCTCTCAATAAGAGAAATATGCTCTCATTCCAAAATCTAGCCTTATAGAGTTCTCCTTTAACTGCTTCTCGTGCTTCCCTCCCACCACTGTGTCACGCCTGGAGAGGACATGCTCATGAGCAAAACTAACACAGTTCCGAAAGGCCTGTGTGGAAAGAGGCAAAACATTGTGCCCATCGCCTTTGGCAGAAAGATGAAAGATCAGAGAAAAAGAGAATGGTCACTAAGAACCATCTAAAGAAAACATTTTACCCATAAACATACAGCATGTAAAGTTATGACTTTGTTTAAGTGGGGTTGTATACAGAACACTGGACTGAAAATCAGAAAAAAAAATTCTAATCCAAACTTTGCAGCTAAACAGGCTATGCTACTTGAGCCACATCCCCTGCTCTCTGAGCTTCAATTTCTTCATCTGTAAAATGAGGTGTCTCTACTGTATGATCTCTAACTTTCCTGCCAGCTCTAAAAGGCCATGGACCCCATTTTACACACTGAATCACATGTATGTCCAAAAGAAGCATGGTCTTGGAGAACACTAGATATTATTTATAGGGAGAAAGAAGGCAAGTAGGATGAAGAATGAAAGGCTGAAGGGTGGGCGTTGTCGCTGTAGACAAGAGACATTGCTATATGCTCTAAATTAAGAAGCCATCCTAGAGAAAAGCCTCTGTGCACAGATTTGCAGTCTCCTGGGAGACAATTGAAGGAATTCCACAGCATGCCAGTGCTGCAGCAAGAGAGCAAAGAAGAAAGAAGCTCCAACATCAATGCAGGAGATGCAAGAAGGACTAAGCCCAACATTTGTTTCCTTGTCATTAAAGGAATAAATGCCCAAAGTGTCTGTTGTATTAGCATCATATAAATCTACAATTTTCTAAGATCATTTGTGGTAAGCCTAGTAAAAGGAGTGGATACCAATAATGTTTTAATATGATCAATGGTTTTATACAATTTAAATAAGATGTTTTAACTACAATTAGTTAATATTGCTTTCTCTTTCCACTCCAATTTCTCTTTGATGCACATTTCCCCTTGTTTTGATGAATTGGTGGCCCCCAAATGATTTAGGGATCCAGCTAATGGGAAGTTGAAATAAGGATACATTTTATTTGGGTTTATTAGGTTATATTTATATGTTTCTCATTTACTTGCATGTTGAAGTTATTGTTAACTGTTCTGCTGTAGGAATAACTTCCAAGAACTCTCTCTCCTGACAACTGACCTGCTGAGTTAACCCTGAAATGTAGGACCAGACATAGCATCATGATAGGGTCATGTTCTGAGATCTCTGACTTCAGAAGTACATTGATAGAGGGGGAAAAACAAGGCTTGAAATGTACAAAGCCAGAAGCTAGCCCGAAAATAATTCTTCTAGTCATCAGATGTGTAAAATTGTATGCTCAGTTCTCAGTGATGCCTAGTCAAAATGAAATTTCTCTTCTGTTAGGAATATACATAATAATGCAGCATATATGATTACAAATACACTCTACACTATTTTAGATGGAAGTCACAAGGACTAGAATATAGTAGTTTTCCTGTGTTGTAAGGCCTAAACCATAATAGTCCTTCAAAAAGCAAGAACATCTGTGTACGAAGTCACATGCCTTCTGCAACCCATCTTTCAATAATAAAAAAGAGATTACCATTGTCCATACTAGAAAAAAGCCTCTATATATAAGTTATCTTTACAGAAATTGATATTATAAAATTGTCATCATATGAAGAGGTGACTGAAAAGCATGCAGCCAAAAAGTATGGCTAATAAACATGATTATAGAGTTGTACCAGGCAATACAAAATGAAAAACATGATGTTATTTTTTGAATTTTATAATATTTCTGGTATTCATTAGCTTAAATTATTTTTTAATTTATTGTAATTTCTCATTACAAATGAACATTCATTCACCTTTGTGCCAAATTTTGTATTCTTTTCCTTAAAGAGGGCCCCGCAAATTGTGTTTTGTTCCTCACAAAGCCTCGATTGGCCCTGGCTGCCAGCATAGCAGGTTAGGTTTTTAAAGTGTACTAAGGTTTATGAGAAGAAAGTCAGAGAAATGTGCTCTAGGGTGTATACGAAAAGGAATTATCTTCTTTGAAATATTTTAATTTATCTTGAATACTTTTGAATATAGCTTATTGTTTTACACTAATATCGATGTTATAGATTATTTTTTCTTGAGGTTCAGTGTCTTTACATGCATTATTCAAATTTTCTCTTCCGAGATTTGAAATGCATGCAGCACAGGTATTAGTGCCAATTTTTAGATGAGGATATAAGCTGTGAAGGTTATCTGACCACCACAAGTTCACATACTTGAAACAGAACTAGGACCCAAACTTAGCTTTTTGACTCTTAATGTCTCTGGTCCTCCATGTGATGGCTAAATGTCAGCTTCTTAGGAAAGAAATTCCAAAAGCAAAGCCTCCTGGATTTTATTTCTGAATGCATAAATTTATATCTAATGAATTTATAACCAATTCTTCAGGCAACCATTTTAGCTTTGTTTGCCTTCTGCTAGAAAAGCATCACTGTTAGAAAAGTGATCTGTATCCGATAGTATACTGGTACTCATGTGTTTCTCATGTTGAAAGAAATGTTTAAGAAATTATTTGTTGTTTTTTGTTTGCTTTTCAAAGCTCTTCTACAAAAAGTCACATTTGACATCTCTCAATAAGAGAAATATGCTCTCATTCCAAAATCTAGCCTTATAGAGTTCTCCTTTAACTGCTTCTCGTGCTTCCCTCCCACCACTGTGTCACGCCTGGAGAGGACATGCTCATGAGCAAAACTAACACAGTTCCGAAAGGCCTGTGTGGAAAGAGGCAAAACATTGTGCCCATCGCCTTTGGCAGAAAGATGAAAGATCAGAGAAAAAGAGAATGGTCACTAAGAACCATCTAAAGAAAACATTTTACCCATAAACATACAGCATGTAAAGTTATGACTTTGTTTAAGTGGGGTTGTATACAGAACACTGGACTGAAAATCAGAAAAAAAAATTCTAATCCAAACTTTGCAGCTAAACAGGCTATGCTACTTGAGCCACATCCCCTGCTCTCTGAGCTTCAATTTCTTCATCTGTAAAATGAGGTGTCTCTACTGTATGATCTCTAACTTTCCTGCCAGCTCTAAAAGGCCATGGACCCCATTTTACACACTGAATCACATGTATGTCCAAAAGAAGCATGGTCTTGGAGAACACTAGATATTATTTATAGGGAGAAAGAAGGCAAGTAGGATGAAGAATGAAAGGCTGAAGGGTGGGCGTTGTCGCTGTAGACAAGAGACATTGCTATATGCTCTAAATTAAGAAGCCATCCTAGAGAAAAGCCTCTGTGCACAGATTTGCAGTCTCCTGGGAGACAATTGAAGGAATTCCACAGCATGCCAGTGCTGCAGCAAGAGAGCAAAGAAGAAAGAAGCTCCAACATCAATGCAGGAGATGCAAGAAGGACTAAGCCCAACATTTGTTTCCTTGTCATTAAAGGAATAAATGTCCAAAGTGTCTGTTGTATTAGCATCATATAAATCTACAATTTTCTAAGATCATTTGTGGTAAGCCTAGTAAAATCCTATTTGTACAAAGTGGGCCAAGAGCTGGGTCATTCCAAAAAAGTGAATTTTCTGAAAAAAAAAAAAAGGTCTGGTCATGTTCTAAGTGTCAGGACTAATCTTGAGGCTTTTTACATTTCCACAGTGGCCTGAATACTGACTGCTAAGTGAGTCAAGGGAGCACCTGTCACCATGGAAGAAACTGAAAAGTAGGCAGAAGAGATGTTTCCCAGAATCTCTGCTTTCTTGTTGCCTGTGAAATGTGTCAATTCTTTCATTTTGAAGAATCTAGGGATATGGCATTAAATTGGTAAGAATTGTGATATAGTAGAAAATTGTACAGCACAAAACCAATGCTGTTTTGCAGTCTGTTTAACCTTTGGAATAATACTAAAGTGCTGAGAGATGCTGCCACGTCAGTGTGCCTGTGAGACAAGTGGAAAATTACTGCTCCTATTTTCTCAGAAAAAGAATTACATAGCTCTTCCATTAACATAATATTCTTTAAAAATATGATTTGGCCAGATGTGATATAGAAGCTTTTTATATATCTATAGGTATATAGAGATATATCACTCTAAAATGTGAACTAAAATCCTTAGAGATTGAGAACTAATTGATTTGATTGAATGAATGAATGAATGAATGAATAACTGACATAATTAATTGAAAAAATATCTTTCTTACACTTCATAACAATCTTTATAAAATTTTCTACTCAGCATCCTGCTTTTGTAAGTAAAATATGTTAGATGAATATTGTCATTTTTTGATGATTGAAATGTTGAAATGCTTTAGATATATCTGTAGAAAGATTTTTTTTTTTCATTCTGTTGTCACAAGGATGAAAAAAACAACATAGATTTGGACTTGAAATCTACTCTCTCTCTCTCTCTATCTCTCTATCTCTCTCTATCTCTCTCTCTCTCTCTCTCTCTCACACACACACACACACACACACACACACACACACATGATTCTAGTTAACTGCCATGCTAAATAATTGGTTTCTAGGTAACAGAATTTTATTCTACTGGCATATTCGTAGCAATATTTAGAGCTTTCAGCCTTGTTCTCTTCTGATATTTTCATTATCTTAACCCATTTACTTCCAAATTTCAACCATCAGTAATATGCCAGTGATGCCTGTCCAAATTTGTATCTGCAGGCCAGATCTCACTCCTGAGTTCTAGACCCACATTTCTATCTAACAGCCATTTCCAGCTTGATATCCCAAAGATTCCTCTTACAATATTTACAAAAGTAAACCAGACATAGCCCCTCCTAAACTTCTCTTCCATCTATATTTTTTACATCTTTTTGTCACATGTATGAGAAATCTATGAATTACCTTAGATTCTGCCTCTCTCCATTGCTTTCTATATTTAATTAGTCATTTCATTGGCTATTTAATTAGATATATTTTCACATTGATTTTATTTATCAAGGTATAATCAACATATAACATTATATTAGCTTCAGGTATACAACATAATGGTTTGATATCTATATAAAGTAATGAAAAATGATCACCACAATAAGTCCAGTTAACATCCAGCAGCTATTTGGTTATATTTAGTCAGATTCACTTCCTATGCAATAATAAAATCAACCCCCTTTTCTTCATCTATTCTGATACATTACTAGTTCAGTTCTCATCATCCCTCACTCAAACTTACTCCAATTAAATCCATCTTCCACATTATGACAAGTGGAATTTCTAAAATCAAATAAAGTATATTGTTCTCCCATTTTAAAGCCTTTAAAGATGCTTTATAATATATAGGATAAAATTAAAACTCTTTAATTGCACATAAGGTTCATCATAATCCAGTTTTTATCCACCTTTTTGGCTTTTCTCCTTCCGATTCTCAATATGCTAAGTTCTCTCATATCTCCACACAATAGTCTCTACTAGAATTGTCTCCCCGAAAAATTCTTCCTTATCATTCAAAGTTCATTTCAACCATCCTCTCCTTAGAAGACTGATCCTCCAGCTAGCTTGTCAATCCTCCTTGGTGTTGTCTTTATATTTGGTATATGTTATTATTATTGCACATTCAAACAGTGTCACTGTTTATCTTGTATTTGATCCCACCTTCTCCAACCTACTCATGTGCATTGCTCCAGCAAGTCTCTTCCCTCTCTCTTCCATCATCTGTTTTTCCCTCCTAGTAAATTATTCCTACAAGTATAGATTTTGTAAAATCTCTCTGCTTAAAAAAATATATATCTTATAATCTCGTACGCTCCTCTAGCTACAGTCCTATGTTTCTACACTCTTTTGCAGCAAAACTTCTTGAAGTATGTACACTCGTCTTGATTTCTTACCTCATTTATTATAAACCTTTTTTTTTTTACTCCACTGAAACTGCTCTTGTCAACGACACCAATAACCCCCCCACACACACAGTTCTCTGAATTTGACTAAGTCAGTTCTCTGAATTTGACATAGTCATTGCTAAGTCAGTTCTCTGAATTTGACATAGTCATTCTCATTTTCCTTTTCAAACATGTTTTTCACTTGGCTTTTAGAAAAACACTAGCTTCTCCTACCACACTGGCTTCTATTTCTAAGCCACTGTGACTATTATGTGTCAACTTGGCTGGTCTAAACAATGCTGAGATTGCTGGGTAAATATTATTTCTGATGATATCTGTGAGGTTGAATTGGTAGGCTGAGTAAAATGATGTCCCTGAGCTGAGTAAAAGGATGGCCCTTCCCTGCGTGTGTGGGCTCCTTCCTTGAAGAACTAAACAGAACACAAAGTAGGAAGATTAAATTCACTCTCTTCCTAATGATAAGAGCTGAAACATGGATCTCTTTCTGGTCTCAGTGCTCTTGGTTCTCAATACTTCAAACACAAACTGAAATCTATAAGATGGACTCTCCAGCTCTTAGGCCTTTTAATTACACTGCCATCTTTCCTGGGGTCTCCAGGTTGTAGGCAACAGATTATGGGATTTCTCATCCTACACAATCATATTTGTGTGTGTTTGTGTATGCATGTATGTGGGTGCATTCTTATTGGTTCTGCTCCCTGGAGAACTCTAATACAGCTGTGTTTGTTGATTTTCTCTTACCTCCCTGACCTCTTAATGTGAGAGTATACCAATATTCAGATGGACCGCTTCTCTTCTCTATCTACACCTATTCCCTTGGCAAGTTCATCTAGCCTCATGCTTTAAGTTCTATCTTTTCACTGATAACTCCCATACTTATATTTCTTCATCAAAACTCTCTTACCTGGACTTCAGGCTCACATTACCTGTTTACTTGACATGTCTACCTATCTCTTGAGTATTTCTAATTTTACATTTCCAAAACTAAACTTATATCTCCTCCATCTTGCCATCTTTCAAATCTCAGCTAATGATAACACTATCCTTACATTTGCTCAAGACATACTTGCCTCCTTTTTTCTCATATTTCATAGCCATTCCATCAGTGTATTCTGCAAGCTATACATTAAAGATATATTCCAAATATGGCCACTACCCATCAAGTTCATTCATAATGTCCTCTTCCAAGTTACACTTGGATTATTGCAAAAGCCTTCCAATCCTTCGCTTTGCTTACACTATTTCCTCCTATGGTTTACTATCAAAATAGCCAAACTGAAAACCCTTCAGTGGCTCCCCAACTCTTTCAGAAAAAGGCAAAATCATAGTAAAGACTAAAAAGGACTAGCCAGTCTGGCCCCCATTACCTATGTCCTATCTTTCTTTCCTGCTTTAGCCACTCTCTTGCTCCATGAACAAGTTAAGATAATCATGCTTCCATGTCTTTGCATTTATTCTACTCTGGGCATACAACACTCTTCCCTTAGATATTGGCATGGCTCACTCTTTCACCTCTTGCAAGTCTCCATTTAAATGCCACTTTTTCAGTGAAACTTTTCCTGGACAGCTTATTAATCATTGCAGCCCAATCCCTCCTACCTACCACCACAGTACTCCTTCATCCCTCTTTTGTTTGATTTTCCTATGGAGAAAGTATCATCCTCTGAATTTCTGTACATTGTATTTATTTGCTTATCATGTTATCCTCCACTAGAATGCAAGCTCCTTGAGTTCAGAGCTTTCTGTTGGTTTTATTGACTTTGTTTTCCAGTGCTTAGAACCATGTAGGCACTTAATAAATATTCATTGAATAAATGATGAGTATATTTGGCTATAGATCATGTCACCTAAATAGAAATATAAGGAGAAGTTTTAATAAAATTAAAATTAGTTTAATGAAAGCTACATAGTGAGTATGCTCTTCAAAGAGGGAGCTAAATATAGTGAACACAAGCAATAATTTAGTATGCAGCAAATTCATCAAACAACAACAACAACAAAATCCACTAATTTTGTGTAACACACTGTGTACAACTCCAGTAAAGTGGAGGTATATGGGAGAAACTACAAGAAAATTAGTGTGGATGGAAGAGAAAATACATTTTTATGGCTCTGCTGGCTCAGTAGGAAAGTCTTACTTATATAATAATTGGATGTAGAATGATTTAGAGAAATGCATAATCCCCTGAAGTAATATACAAAGCAATAAAAGAAATGGAGAAAAGAGGACATGAGGGAAAAGAAGAAGAAAAACTAAAAGCAAGTGATTAAAACAGTATGACTGAGATATAGAACTAGTTAGTTTTAATTGGATAGGGAGATATTACCAACTCCATATGAAAGAGGTCAAAATTAAAATCATGATAATATACGTTTCTAAATAGGTAATACATTTATTTTAACAATTTAAAAAGACTTTAAATATGAAGTTGACATAGTGTGTATATTAATCAAGAAAGTGCTCACCACTATAACAAAATACCCCAAAACCTGAAAAGTCTAATCTAATGAAGATTTTTTTTCCTACACTTTCATCACAGTCCAATAAGTATCACTGGGATCTCTTATTCATAGAATTATTTGGGAATCCAGGCTCCTTCATCTAGAGACTCTATAATCTTCTAGGTCCTTAGAGTGCCCCAGTAGATTTTCTATATCTAGTTGGGTGACAAAGGAAAAAAGAGTATATGGAGTAGTTTATAGGTCAGTCCTGGAGGTAGGTTCAACTTATTGACAAGAACTCAGTCACACTGCCACACAAAACTAAAAGAGTGGCTGTGAAACACAGTGTAGCTAGATGCCCAGGAAAGCCCAGTAAGCTACCTGTCAAGAAGTGTAAAGGGTCTGAGATTGAAATTTTAACCAGTTTGCTAATAAGTTTGCCTGACAGATTTTGATGGATACTGGTGAAAGACATGAAATTTCCGGATCAGAAACAAAGCATAAATTATTATACACAATAGCAGTAGCCAGAGTATTAGCATTTTTTTTTTTTTTTGCCAGTTCCCAGAGCCCAAAACCCCACAGGGTAATGTGAAGAGAGTCAAATAATGCCTGCAATGGAGTGTGCTACATGAGAGGAAGAATTAACTTGGAGAACACAAATCTTTTATAATGGGAGTAAGCATGCCTGATCTTTGCTCTAGGGAGAAACACTATTCCTATCCTCTATTGTTGAATGTTTTACAACATGTTTGAAAAGATGGTTTGGAACAAGCAGCAATGCCTCACATGTAGGGACAACTGCATGTAATTAAATAATTCTCAAATATATTACTTACGGTAACTTGAGGAAGCTATAGCTAATGAGTTATTAACATCTTAACATATCTGGAACTATGTCCTAAAACTCTAAATATTAAATTGTTACCCAGATTCGATCTAGATTTGGAGAACCTACGTTCCAACTATCTCCATGAAAGTAAAGAAAAACAGAAGTAGTTGCAAAATTGGGGCATTTAAAAGTATATGCTTTGTGGCAGACAAATTTTCAAAGGAGAAAAAAATCAGATTATACGTAACCAATATTATGCTTTTTGAATTATTATTCTATGACTTAATAGATATTTAAAAAATAACTGAAAATTTTGCATTATCGCCTCAGGACTTAAAATGATAAAGCATCCATGAAGCAAGCTTAGGTATAAAAAAATATCATCTAGGAAAAGCACATTATCCATGTGATGAGATGCTGTGGTGACCAAAAGAAAAAGGGACATGTCTGGATATGATTGAAGACACATGTTAATTTTAAAAACTTGAAATCCTTTGGGGGTACCTTAGTCTACTAGGAAAAGTACTAATCTTAGAGTCAAAACAAAAAATTTAAAGCTCATTCCAAAATCAATTTGAAGTTCAATTTAGTTTCTGCCATTTGAATTGCAGTTTTTAATCTTTTGCTTATTGATATTTCAACAAATATTTGCTGAATGCTTACTATATGACAGATGCAGTGCCAAGTGTCAGATACTAGGGAATACACAGTAACTAAGATACAATTTCTGCCTTTAAGTGGTTTGCAATCTAATTTCTATTATAAACTCCAAAATACATTTAAAACTAAATAAATGAAGAAAGGAATAAATAAAGAACATGACAATTTAGTGTTGTGATGCTGCGAAATAATATGCACAAGGTATCACAAAAGTGCATAATGGGGGCCTTTACTAGTGAGGAACATATTTCTGGTGGAAATGACCAGTCATCAAAGTAAAGTCCCAGAGGCTGAGCAGTGTGGGCTATGCAAAGTGGCCAAAACATGTATAAAGCAATGCAGTGGGATCTCCCTGTTTGAGGTGCCAAAGAAGTCAAGGGAGTAACAATGACAGATGAGTAAAGTTGGAACTGCTACCTTGGCTTTTAAGCTCCTGGATGTCCTCGCCTCTCCTTTTTTTTTTGATTTTGACCTTATCTACTTCAACCCTCTCCCTTACTCATTATGCTTAATCCAGACTAAATTTCTTCTGTTTCTCAAATACATTCCTCGTTACTGCCTCAGGACCTTTGCACTTGCTGTTTCCTGTGTCTAACATGCTCTACGCCTGATCTTCATATGCATGGCTTACTCACATGAATAAAATGTCATGTCATTAGAGAAGCCTTGCATGTTCAATTTATCTAATATAGCCTATTGCCATTGCAAGTTGGTGTGTCATATTACCCAATTCTATTTTTTTATATAGCGTTTATCAGTACCTTACAAATTGCATGTTTATTTTTATGTATATTTATTGTCTATATCCACTCATAGAAAGATTTTGAGAATAGGAAATTTAGCTCCCTTGTTCACAATTCTAGTCCCAGTACACAGAATAGTATATAATAGTAGCAAAATATTTATTGAATATTATGTATTTATTGAATAATACATAATAGGTACAAATATTCATGGAATAGATGAATCAAAAATGAATGAAAGGTATGCCACAATCATATTTATTATATTTATAATTTGAAAAGGAACCCTAATTTCAGTGAGGGGAGAGGTATATTAAAATAAATATTAGAGGAAAGCAATTTGGGCAAGCAATGATGAGGTTCTGAACTAAAATATTATTAGTAGAAAAGCAAAGGAGAGGTTGTCTACTCCTGAAAAGAGTAGACAAACAGACAGATAGTAGGGTCATTTGCTTAGATATAGATCCAAAGAGAGAGAGAAAAAAAAAATGGATCCAGTTTTGGAACAAGTATAGAAATAGAAAGTGCAGATTTAGATCAGCCAGGAAGAAGACTCCCAGGGGCTTATGACTAGTCCCACTGGGAATATTCAAGCAACTGCATTAAATGTTGTTTGTACCCACAAAATGTGTTTATTAATCTCTCACTCTATCTGATACTTGTGGAAAACTTTTCTTTATGAGATTATATGAATTCAATTTCTACTTAGGAAAATTGAAATCATTATTATTATAGTTTTATTATTACTAACCTGTAGCTAGTACAAGTTCCTTCTAGAATAGACATAATTCACAAAAATGCAGCATAATGCAAAGCTCTCCCTATTTGCTCTTTCTCAGATAGGTGTCTGAAATATAAATATTATGGAAATGAATTCAGCATTTTCCATCCATAATCAGTTTCTTATTTAATCTCTTAGCAGATTTCTATTGGTTCTCATTTCTTCTGATTCAGTTCATCTTTCCTACACAGAGAATTATCTTCGTAAAAAGTAAACTACAATTCTATGATTGTCAGTGGAATTATTTTATCTGTGTATGAGTGTGAAGCACAGTCAATAGCAATTGATAGTCAATAGAATCCAAATTTCTGAATTAGGAGATCTTGAAAAGTCTGTGCTTATGTTTAATGCCTAAATTTGAATTTTGATTTTCAAGAAATTTGATATACAACAAAATGCTTTGAAAATATATAAAATGTTATTATCTATAACTGCATAACTGGAATAACTGCCCCACCTCTAAAATTGCTAAAGCATAGTATAGTTAGTAAATATCTCCAAGGATAAACAAATAAATAGCTATTTTTATTTTTTAAAATGTTCTTTTTGAGGAAACATTAACCTTCAAACAAAATAAGATGTAGACAAAAAATTTTTAAATAGCTTCCAAAAATAGGGTGAATTTCTACTATTTCTTGCCTTAAACTACAACTTTGAAGTTAATAAACATGTATTATTCACTATATATCTGAATAACTTCCAGGAAAAGCACAAATCTGGCTGCCCATACTAAGATACTTTAATATAAGTAAGGCAGTCCTAGAGAGTAAGGTCCATAGCAAGCTTTTAAGACCCAAGTCCAGAAAGAAAAAAGGTTGAATAATCTTCCTGAAACTTCCAATTTATTTGAAAACCACAATCTGCACCTTCATACAACTTTTCTGGTTTGTTTGTTTGTTTTGCATCTTGCATTCTCCTTTGTATTTTGCATTTTGTTGTTATATCCAAAGGGTAACATATCACTGGTAACTGGAAAGTTGTCTGGGAAAAAAAAAGGAAGAAAAAAATGTCTTACAAATGAAGGAATATGCTAATTTATCTTAATTGGAAAAAAAAAGTAGAAGCTTTTACTCCAGTTAAGTCACTAAGAATAATACCAAAGACTCCTGCACAGAGGAGTCAGGTCTTTTTCTTTTTCCAAAGGCTTTTACAGCAGAGCAATCTGAGACACAGAAAAGGATGCAGGGCATGTTCTGATAACTCCTAAATGGCTACCCATGAGAAGTCTTATTAATTAACAAGAGATATTTATGGATGTTTGATCAGAGACTCACAAAGCTCTAAGAAACCTTCATTTACACTCCAGTTAAACTTTCAGGAGTGACCCTTCTCTCTGAAGAGCAGTGACTGAGCTTGTTAAAGGTGAAATTACTCATATAACCTTGGCCAGCTTGAATTAAAAATTCGAAAGACTCTTGCTTATTAACACAAAAAGAGTCAGAGAAAAGGAACCAGAGGTAGTCAGCCAGAGGCCTATATTATTTTATTATTTCTTACAACTAAGAAGTTGTTTATATTTCAGAAAATCTAGAAAACTGTTTTGTTTATAATTCAGAAGAGAAAGAGTGATGGATAGGTGGCTTGTGAAGAAGAAATACCAGAGAATTGGGGGGTTCTGTTTGTTGATTAGTGCACTACTATATATATATACACACACACACACACACACATATATACACATACACATATACACACACATATATGTATATATATGCACATATATATGTTAATACTCATGATACAATACTAAAAAAGAAAATTTTACTGTATATGAACTAAAACTTAAATGTATAAAGTGGAAGTGGAGTACTTGAAAAATTTTATTTGGGTACTAAATTTCAGTTATGTATTGTGATCATGAGGACTTCTTTGATTCATATTTGATTAGAGTATAGCGATGGCACATACTATTGCCAATTAGATTTTTTTAAGTGGCCATATTAATTAGTCTTGTGAATATAAGAGTAGTTTTGTAGAACTCAAATTATTCTGATCCTATCCTACATCTTAATTTCAGAAATTTGGTTCTTATGAAGTATTCCCCAATGGCCCTAACACACACACTCACACACACTCGCACACACCTACCCCAAGGGACCTCTCCAACAAGCTTCTATTTCTGATCTGCTGTGACCAAGTGATTTGTACCATCACTGCCCATAAGGCCTCAAATCCACTCTCCTTGCTTCCTGACCAGGTATTTTCCCCTGGTGTACCCTAAAGCAGCAAACGGCCCCGCCCCCTAATGTCAAAATTCTACATTACTTTTACTCATTACTGTGTTCCATACATGAAATGAGAAGAATGCCTCCCTTTCTGTAGTAATCAGACCTAGGCCTGAGACCAAGCTGAGGATGAGCTATTGTACCATCCTATCCTCTCACACTACACACACCTCCTGTCTGTTCTTTCATCCTTAACGTAAGCACACAAAAGCCATCATACAGATCTACTCACACAGCTCAATGTCTGTATGTTTTCTCCTGACACCCAAGAGGCACAGGGCTTCCCTGAAGGCTCACTCTACCCTTCCCTACTACTGTTGTACTCCTCTTTGGTTGGGAGTTAATCAACCAAAGCTTTTAAGAAGAAACAGATTTTGTACTAAATCCCAAGAGACTAGAAAATAATGAGTCGGAAAAGGGAGGAGCCCAACTATTCTTGACCTTAGGAATAGCTCCCATATAAGGCATTCTCCCCAAATACTCCTGACAAGTAGAAAGTAGTACATTTAGCTCAACTGAATTGCAAACATTTGAACAGATTCTCTTGTATGCATTTCTGATACACTTTATATTTTCTGCCAACTCATAAGAACCTTCTTAAAAGGTTTTAGAACAGGGTCACAGAAAGCAGTAACCCATAAAAAGAAGTTCATATTTGTTCACATATATGGCTAAGGAAATGCATCACAGATCAATTGTGAATCATTATTTAAAAAATTTAGGCTGCAAAACCTTAGAAGCCATAGTTTCCCTATAATACAGAGATGCATTTTTATTCACCTTTCTTATAATGGTCTCCATTAGAATAAGAACATATTGAATGACAGTTCTAAAGAGAACTAGTCAATACTTTCATTTTTCCATATGAGTTATCCTAGAGCTTCTATTATGTATTCCATTAAAATTTCTATGTAAGTTACAGCCACAGGCCAGATAAACATATAAATTGGCTTTCTTTGGACAATGAACATTACTTTAAAAGACTTCCCTTTTATTGTTTTTATTGTCAAAGGCTCCTAGGTAAATTAAGTGTTCACTGTAGTAGGTTACTTATTCTAAGTACCTGTGTTAGGAATATGGGCCCCTGTTCAAGGTAACTGTATACTCCCTGCAGATAATGCAGTTTGAGCTTATTTTATTAATATTATTTTCTTTGGTTTAATTCTATGGCAAAGCATTAAGGGAACTTTTTCAATCCATCTTCACTACACAAAAATTATATAGTCAAGATTTGAAATCTAAATGCCTATGGAATACAGGCAGCACATATAAGTAGGATTGTGTGGTATAAGAAACAAAGCAATATTATAAAGAGGGGACTGTGGGGAAGGAGTTAGGGCAAATTCCATCCTAAGGAGACAGATACTACTGACATTTAGTCATTTGTTGCCATGAAGCAATGAGGACCCAGTGAAGGTGGGTGTACCAATGTTTAAGAAAAACTAAAAATGAGTATGTTCTGTCTGTCTGTGGATTTCCCAATTTAAAATGCTGACTGAAAAACTTTTGAAACACTGAGTCAAACACATCATGCTTTCAGAGCAAATTCAAAGGACTGCCAGTTAGATATATCTTTTCTTTGATTGATCATATATCTAGGTGTAATGGATAATTTCATGTGTCAACTTGGAAAAGCCATGGTATCCAACTATTTGGTGAAACACATCTGGATGTTGCTGTAAAAACAATTTTTTCATGAAATAACATTGAAATCTGTAGACTTTGAGTAAAGCAAATTACCCTCCATAATGTGGAAGGGCTTCATCCAATCAGTTGAAGGTCTTAATAGAAAGAGACTGCCTTCCCTGGAAGAAGGAATTTTGCAAGCAGATTATTTTGGGACTTGAACTGCACATCAGTTCTTCCCTGGGTCTCCAGTCTTCTCAGCTTTCCTGCAGATTTTGGACTTTGCAGCCTCTGCAATCATGCGAGGCAATTCCTTAAAATAAGTCTCTTTCTCTCTCACTCTCTCCATGTGTATATGGACATAAATTATTAGAAATGAATACAAAATGGAGATCGAACTTGAAAATTCCATGAGCAAACAAAACCATTTAAGCCACATAACTGAAACAATTTGTCTTATTCTGCAAAATAAATGAAACTTAATTTAGGTTATTTCTTGTAAATGCCTCTTATAAGCACAGAAGAAACTCAAGTGATCCTCTTAAAAAATGGTATAAGATAATCACTTTTAACCAATCCCCTTCCATCTGGAAAACCCCATTGTAATAACCAATCATTGTAAAGGCTAAACAACATTCTCTTTTTCTCTTTATAAACTGTCCTGTGCCTTCACGCCCCTTACCTTCATATCAGTTTTCAATTTGAAAGCTCCGAGTTCGTGAACCGTTCTTATATATACAATAAACTCTTACTAAATGTTATGTATTGATTTGGTGTTTTTAATCTTGCTATTTCTGAACTTTTGAATATATAGATATATAAATATAGATGATATAGATGGATATAGATATATAGAGGTAGAGGTAGAAGTAGAAGTAATTATAGAGAGACATAAATATAATCTCCTATGAGTTCTTTTTCTCTGAAGAACCTTAACTAGTACGCCAGTTTTATTTGCCTGGAACACTTTTATACTTATTTTTCTAGAATAATTTAG
>NW_011888858.1:1173266-1174448 GCF_000151845.1 Pteropus vampyrus
GAAAAAGGCAGGGTATATTCCCATTAAAGACTGGGCAGAGAAATAATCCATCAAACACCATGAACAACCAAGGTGACAAGGAAGCTCAGAAAGAAAATGAAAAATCTCTAGAAAATACAGATATAGAAATATGTGATTTAAATGACAGAGAATTCAAAATTGCAATTCTGAAAAAATTCAACAAGAAGCAAGAAAATTCTAATCGATAGTTCAACGAACTCAGAAACAAAATCAGTAAACAACAGGAATACTTTACCAAGGAGACTGAAACTCTAAAAAAGACAAATTGAACTTCTGGAGATGAAGAACTCAATAAATGAGATGAAGAATTAAATAGCAAGCTTAGGAAATAGAGCTGACCAGATGGAGGAAATCATTAGTGATACTGAAGACAGAAATTTGGAAATGACTCATGAAAGAAGAGAGAGATCTGAAAGGGGGCGGGGAGGGGAAGAACTTGTTAAGAACTATCTGACATCATTGGAAAAAGCAATATGAGAATAATGGGTATACCAGAGGAGAAGGGAGGTAGAAGGGAACAGAGAATATATTCAAACAAATAGTCAATAAGAATTTCCCAAACCTATGGAAAAAACTGGATCCTCAGATCCAAAAAGCAAACAGAACACCTATCTCAATCCAAAAATGCCTTCTCCAAGACACATTATACTAAATCCATCAAAAACTAATGACAAAGAAAGAATTCTCAAGGCAGCCAGGGAGAAGACAATGGTAATCTATAAAAAAAAAAACCCAATGGATTATCACCAAACTTTTCTACAGAGATTTACAAACTAGGAGGAAGTGGAATCACATATTCAAACTATTAAAAGAGAGAAACTACCAGCCAAGAATAATATCCAGTGAAGTTCTCCTTTAGATATGAAAGAGAAATTAAGACATTTTCATACACATAAAAACTGAGAGAATTTTCTACCACAAGGCCTGCATTACAAGAAATACTGAAAGGCATCATTCAATCTAAAACAAAAGAATGAAAAAATACAAAACTATGAGTGGGATGACTAATAGACAGACACAAACCAGAAAATGCAAACTTTATTAAGGACAGGGTATTATAAACTTAAACATTACATATTCGCAATATTAAATATTACAATACTTAAAGGTCAAAAAATTAAAAAGAGAAGCAGACAGCAGCTACTGCAACTTAGAAATGAA
>NW_011888858.1:1174498-1207032 GCF_000151845.1 Pteropus vampyrus
AAACTATGAGTGGGATGACTAATAGACAGACACAAACCAGAAAATGCAAACTTTATTAAGGACAGGGTATTATAAACTTAAACATTACATATTCGCAATATTAAATATTACAATACTTAAAGGTCAAAAAATTAAAAAGAGAAGCAGACAGCAGCTACTGCAACTTAGAAATGAACTCACAGCATAAACAAGGATAATTTGAGACAACAAAAACAGAAAAGGGGATAGAATGCAGATCTGAATCTGCAAAGGGAAATGGAGATAAGATGCAGGCAGAAGAAAGGGACTAACATATATATGAAAATGTGTTTTATATAAACTGTGGTAACCACAGACACACAAAGGAATCCAGAACTGAGACACAACATAAAACAAGAGGAAACAGAGGGAAAAATTATAGAACCAAATTAAAATAACAGACAGAAAGACAAGGACAAAAAGCAATGGATACACCAAGCTACCAGAAAGCAAATAATAAAATTGCTATTAGAAAACCTCATATTTCAATAATCACCCTAAATGTAAATGGAATAAACTTACCAATAAAAAGGCACAGAGTCTCCGATTGGATCAAAAAACAAAACCTAACCATATGCTGCCTTCAAGAGACACATCTCAGCTGCAAGGATAAATATAGACTCAAAGTGACAGAGTAGAAAATGATACTCCAAGCAAATGGCATCTAGAGAAAAGCAGGGGTAGCCATACTTATATCTGATGAAACAGACTTCAAGATAAAAAAGGTAACAAGAGATAATGATGGATGCTTCATAATGATAGAGGGGATCATATATCAATAAGACAAAACACTTATTAATATATATGCTCCCAATCAGGGAACACCAAAATACATAAAGCAGCTATCAACAGAACTAAAGGAAGAAACCGACAAAAACACAATTACAGTAGGAGACCTGTCAGCTATGGATAGATCATCCAAACAGAAAATCGATAAGAAAATATCAACTCTTAAATGACACATTAGACCAATTGGACATAATAGATATTTACAGAACACCAGATTATACATTCTTCTCTAATTCACATGGAATATTCTCAAAGATATATCACATGTTTGAACACAAAACTAGCCTCAACAAATTTTAAAAGATTGATATCATACCAAGCTATTCTCCAACCACAGTGCTTTGAAACTGGAGATCAATTGCAAAAAGAAAGCAGGAAAAACTACAAACATGTGGAGATTAAACAAAACGCTACTAAAGAATGACTAGGTCAAAGAAGAAATAAAAGGAAAGGTCAAGAGATACATAGAAACAGATGAGAACGAAAATACAACATATCAAAACTTTTGGGATACAGCAAAAGCAGTAAGAAGAGAAAATTCATATCAGGCCTATCTCAAAAAACAAAAAGATCCCAAATAAACAACCTAACATTACATCTTTAAAAAGTAGAAAAAGCAGAACAAATGAAGCCCAAAGTCAGCAGAAAGAAGAAAATAATAAAAATTAAAGCAGAATTAAATAAAATTGAGAAAAAAGTTAATACAAAAACATAATGCAAAAAGGAGCTGGTTCTTTGAAAAGATTAATAAAACTGACAAACCCCTGGTTAGACTCACTGAGGAAAAAAGAGAAAGGACACCAATAAACAAAATGAGAAATAAAAGAGATGTTACAACAGATACCACCAAAATACAAAGAATCAACCAAGAATGCTATGAAAGATTATATGCCACTAAATTCAATAACCTAGAAAAAAATGGACAAGTTCTTAGAAATACACAACCTTCCTAGAATGAATCATGAACTGAAAAATCTAAATAGACCAATCAGCAGTATGGAAATTGAAACAATTGTCAAAAATCACCGAAAAAGTAAAATTCCATGACCAGATGGCTTCACTAGTGAATTCTACCAAACATTCAAAGATTTAATACCTGTTCTTTCCAAACTTTTTCAAAAAATTGAAGAAGAGGCAATACTTCCAAACTCACTTTATGAAGGCAATAAAACCCTGTTATCAAAACCTGGTAAAGATAATACAAAAAAAAAAAAAAAACCTATGGGCCAATAACTCTGATGAATAAAGATGTAAAACTCCTAAACAAAATAGTAGCAAATCAAATACAATATATTAAAAAGATCATACATCATTATCAAGTGGGCTTCATTCCCAGGGCACAGGATGGTTTAACATATGCAAATCAATCAATCTGATACACCATATAAACAAAATAAAGGATAAAAATGGTATGATCACATCAATAGATGCAGAAAAAGCATTTGACAAGATACAATATCCATTTATGATTAAAATACTTAACAAAATGGGTATAGAAGGAAAGTGCCTCAACATAATAAAGGCTATATAAGAGAAAACTTCATCTAACACCATACTTAATGGTAAAAAAAAAAACTAAAAACTAAAAAATCTTCCCTCTAAGATCAGGAACAAGACAGGACAGTCTACTACCACCACTATTATTTAATATAGTAATGGAAGTTCTAGATAGAGCGATAGAGCAAGAGAAAGAAATAAAAGGCATTCAAATTGGGAATAAAGAAGTTAAACTATTACTTTTTGCAGATGACATGATTCTCTATACAGAAAACCCTAAAGACTCCACTAAAAAAAAAAAAAAATTAGAAACAATAAACAAATACAATAAAGTTTCAGGATAAAAAAAAAATCAATGTACAAAAATTATAGTATTCCTATATACTAAGTATGAATTACCAGAAAAAAGATATGAAAAAAAAATTTCTTTGCAACAGGAAGAAAAAGAATAAAATATCTAGAAATAAGCCTAATGGAGCATGTGAGGGACCTATACACTGAAAACTATGACATTATTAAAAGAAATTGAAGAAGACACAAAGAAATGAAAAGCTATTCCATGTTCATGGATTAGAAGAATCAACATAGTTAAAATGACCTTATTTTGCAAAGCAATATACAGATTTAATGCAATCCCCATCAAAATCCCATCGGCATTTTTTAAAGAAATAGAACAAAAAATCATCATATTTGTATGGAAGCAAAAAAGACTCTGAATCACGAAAGCAACACTGAGAAAAAAAGACAAGCCTAGAGATATTACTCTACCTGACCTCAAATTATATTACAAAGAGATTATAATCAAAATGTCATGGTATTGGCAGAAAAACAGACATACACACCAGTGGAACAGAATCGAGGGTCCAGAAGTAAATCCCCATTTATATGGGCAATTATTTTTGGTAAAGTAGCCAAAACCATACAATGAAGAAAAGAAAGCCTCTTCAATAAATGGCGCTGGGAAAACTAGAAAGCCACATGCAAAAGAATGAAACTAGACTGTTATCTGTCACCATACACCAAAATAACTCAAGTGGGTCAAAGACCTGAATATAAGATCTGAAAACAATAAAGTACATAAAAGGAAACATAGATACTAAACTCGCAGGCCTTAGACTTAGAGAAGATTTTATGAATTTGACTTCAAAAGCAAGAGAAGTACAAGCACAATTAAATGAATGGGACTATATCAAACTAAATGCTTCTGTATAGCAAAAGAAGCCATTGTCAAGATAAAGAGGCAAGCACTCGAATGGGAGAATATATTTGCAAACACCTCTAAGGGCCTAATATCTAAAACATACAAAGAACTCATAAAACTCAAAAATAAAACAAACAAACAAAAAAATCCAATTAAAAAATGAGTGGAAGACTTGAACAGACAGTTCCCTTAAGAAGACATACGTATGGTTAACAGACATATAAAAGGGTGCTCAACTTCACTAACTATTAGGGAAACGCAAATCTAAACCACAATGAGATATCACCTCACACCTTTTAAAAAGGCTGTCGTCAACAGGACAAGTAATAACAAGTGTTGGAGAGAATGTGGAGAAAAAGGAACCCTCATTCACTGCTGATGGGAATATAAATTGGTGCAGCCACATGGAAAACAGTATGGAGGTTTCTCAAAAAATTAAAAATAAAATTACCGTATGACCTGGCAATTCCTCTTCTAGGTATTTATCCCCTAAATTTGAAAACGTTTATCTGTAAAGGTATAGGCACCCTGATGTTCATAGCAGCATTATTCATGGTGGCCAAGCTATGGAAACAAAGTATCCTTTGATAGATAATTAGATAAGGAAGATGTGATTCATATATACAATGGAATATTACTCAGCCATAAGAAAAGATAAAATACTGCCATTTGTGACAACATAGATGGATCTTGGGATTATCATGCTAAGCAAAACAAGACAGACAAAAAAAATTGAGAACCATATGATTTCACTCATATATGGGATATAAAACTGAAAGCAACAAACAAGACAAAGAGACAGAGACTCGTTGATATAGACAACAGTTTAGTAGTTATCACAGTGAAGGAAAGAGAGAGAGGTAGATAAATTTAAAGGGGTCAAATATATGGTGACAGAAGGAAATATAAGTTTAGATGAACACACAATGTAATATACATATGACATATTATTGAACTGTATACTTGAAACCTATACAATTTTTTAAATCAATGTCACCTCAATAAATTTAACAAAAAAGATAAAAATTAAAATAAAAAATAAAAATATTAAAAATGTACCCCAAAAAGTTACCAGTTTAGATAAAAAATTATTTGGCCACCCTATTACACAGCTTTAACTCCACCACCCAAGATGACTACATGCTGAATTCTACAAAGCAAAATCTAGCCAGTCACTCTGATCTAGCCCATTTGTCCCAGGGGCTACCTTCTCTAAGACTATAACTGGTTTCAAACCAGTTTCAGAAATATTATCATTATTCTATCATTACTCTCACCCTCTGTATCTCCCATCAAAACTACCAATTATAAACATTTCTTATTTGAATTATTCTTTTTATTTTCCACTTGTGATTTATATATATATATTAGTGGTAAGCTACTTCAGATCATGTTTCTTTTATTTGGCTTTTGATCTCACAATACAGAACTCTTGGCTCTTATTTTGTGAACTGCTCTTACTCATGACTTTCTCCTGTTTTCCCTCCTCGCACTTTATTTCTCTCTGTATCGCTGTCTCAAAAGGGGTGTGAGGAGTGGGAAGAACTTTGTTCCCCATAATCATTCAGGGCTTCAACTAATTCTGTCTACCTAGTCCAGCATTCCTAGGGATTCCATGGAATCCTCTAAATCTGGCTGGCAGATACAAGGAGGGGAAAAGCCTGAAGACTGGATCAGGCCTAGGAACACATTGCTTCTGCCCATATTCGCTAGACAGAACCCAGTCAGATGATCCACCTAACTGAAAGGGTGTGTGGGAAAGATAGTCCAGCTATGCACCAGAAAAATTTAAAAAAAGGAACTTGAGCCTGATGAACACACATGTTGGGCCACAGCTTGTCTGCAAGGTTTCCTAAAGGCCAGCAGTATATGATAATATGCAATTTGGTAAACACTACTCTGATGAGCTAAGCACATAGCACATAGATTACATATCGCATAGATGCATATCCTTGTGCTCCAGCTTAACCACAGAATTTAGAACCCCAAAAGAAGTAGATGGATTGCATATCCTTCACTTAAATTTCTATCACATCATCCAGATTTGAAATTTCTAGAAGAAAACTTGTATTATAGTTGAAGAATAAGCAGAAAATGAATAGGACTGCAGTTATGATGCAATAGAGAATTGATCTTTATAAAATAAAGTACTTATTTTATAAATGGAATTTATAAATGGAATTTCAATCCATTACAGAAAAGTAACATACCAGAAGTATTAAGTAAAGCAATTTACTATGATTAGAAACCATCTGTCAGAACAGTGGACAATTATGCTAATTCATTATTAATAAGTTCAGCTTTCTTTTTCTCAGAGAGGTTAGGACAAGAAGAGATACTGATCCCTGCCTAAAATGAACATAGCATCTATAAAGTTAGAAGCAATTGCTTAAGATTGTATATCCGAGAAAAAAAGGTTCCTAATATTAATGAGAAACCAAGCTTCCTCCGATTCTCTTAATAAAATCATATCTTTGGTAATTATTTCCCTCAATTTGTCCTGATCATTAGTTCTAAAGGTCAAATCCTGGGATTCCTACAGGTTGCTTAAATTTATTTTAAGAATTACATTTATTAAGTTCTACCTAAGATAAAAATAAAACAAACTCTGTACTTCCTAGTTCAGTATACCTCATTAGCTTAAACAGGATTTTTTTTAATTCACTTTTTGCTCACACGGAAGGAGAGAGATGTGAGAAATGGGTCAGATTTGTTGATATATTATTGGATCACAATTCCAAGGGGCAGGAGCAGGGATGGGGAGGGTATGGTGATGGTACCAAGTGAAAGTCAGACTACATGGCTGGCATTCTCTTTGGATGTTCTCCCTTCCACAAGGCTAAAGAAGGAAGACTGGGTTTAGGGATGGTCCTCAATAAATGAAGTCCATCTTTGTCTTCATCTAGCTCTACTGCTTTTGAACTTCTCTTCTTGCTAGCCACCATAGTCCAAACATAGTTTTCCATCCCAATTGGAATGTTAAATCCCAGGTTTAGACATAAAGGAGGAGAAAAGTATAAACTTTCCACATGTTAGTTTTATTGAGTCTTCCCATTGGTCTTGCCTAAGATCAAATCTGAAGTTTACAGTAATAAAATGCGTGACCTAGCCTGTTTTTGTCCCTCATGAATCATGACCATGATGAGCAACAGTCACAGTATAGAATCAGATATTTAGAATTCTGGGTTCCTGACATCACATAATATTATATTCATAAATTTATCTATTGCAACTTTAACAAAAATTTCAAGAATTACTTTTCCAAGCATTATGATAAAAGGAAGAAAATCTGCCCTAAAGATAATGTTAAGCAGAAAAAAAGTATATAGCAAAACTCTCTACTTATATAAAATTACACTTAAAAATTATTTTGGCTACAAGTTTTACATTTAAATTTACAAAGTTTTTTCCAATATCAATTTATCACACATTTAAGGCATACTCCATCCCACAAGTATTTAAAAGTCCCTGGGTAAGTAGCTATCGCATTGTTTCAATATGAAATTGATGTAGCAGCACAATTTTTGCTCACCATTACCTTGTCCCAATGTCGCATCAATTCCCAAGTGATAAATGTAAACTGATTTTAATCACTATAGTCAAATGGGCATATACTTCAAGAAGCTCCAAGGAACTTATTATCTAAAACCATAAAATCAAAAAGCTGGGATTTCCCACAGAGATCATTTATCTATTTGGCTCTTCCAATGGAGCCTCTAATGGGAAATAGTATAAATTTTTAACCTTCAAAATTTGAGGCTGCAGATTTTTTTACCCCTTTGGCAGCTAGAAATGCATTTAAAACCACAGCAAATGAAGAATTTAGATACTGGAAGAAATAAAAACCAAAACATACAAGGTCTGAGAAATAACTGATACAAATGATAATATATAATAAATGCACCATTCTTTCAGAGTTTGATCATGGAAAGAAAAGTTAGAGGCAACAAAAAGCAGAGGTTGTGGGATATCTCAAAACTGGGGAGAAAAGATAATAGAGAAAAGTGATATTTAACATTTTAGGGTAAATGCTGGTGAAACATAAACAACTGAAGAAGAATTTTAAGCTTAATTTTATACAAATGAATATATCCTTAACAAAAAGAAACACCAAAAATCCGCTACTCTGGATTTATAATATTATAACTGTCAAATAGGTTCTTGCTGGAAAACATTTCTAATAATTTAAAATCGTCACCTTTCCCATGCCCATTCAGAGCTTGAGACTTGAGATGATCTTAGGCAAAACCCTCCCTCTACTATTTAAGATTCTGGAGGTGAAAATTCTCTGCCATTTAGGCAGGATGGAAAATTTCATTTGTCTGAACTTAAGCAAGCAAATGAAAGTATAATAATATTCTAATATGTTGAGGCTGTTGCTACTAGTGTTGGTGTGGAGGAACACTGAGGGAAAAATTATACCAATCTGTACTTTTTCTCCTTTTTGTCATCTGCGCTACATCACTGTACCTCTGCACTGGCAATCACAGAAGCCAGCAAAGGCCTCTATGGTTTAATATTTATGCTCATCTTAAATGGTCTGAATGAAAAAATGCAACTTTTCATACCTTGAAAAATAGTCATTCACCTTAACTAAAATGATCATTATCCCTGATAGCCAGGTCACTAAACATAGCGAATTTAAAACTAAGGAGAAAAAGGGTACTGCAATGTCAATTTAGCAGCATATCAATGTTTTTAAATTAATGCAAATGCCTAGATAATATTGTAGCACATTCAAAGATATATACATAACTGGAATGGACTTTCTAAATAGACTTGTTCTTAAGCGTTGTTTATATTGAGCAGATCATTTTGGTTCCATTTGCTAGTGGTGTTTTATTTATTTTAATTTCAAGCATTTGAGAAATAATCTTGGCTAATAAATCTTGTTCTTATTAGTTTGAACACAGCACTTGAACTGAGTTAGTGTGTTTTACTCATATGAATGTCACCTTGTGAAAGAAATGACTATACTTTTGTGAGATACAAATTTTAATGTTAAGTCTAGGAATTAATTGTGATAAAGTGTTGTAATGTAAGTAAATGTGAATCGCAAACCCAAAAAGACCTACAAACAACCCATAGAGAAACAAAGAGAAAGACTAAAAAACAATACAAATTATAGAAAATTTAATTTCAAATTAGGTTATTGGTCAGTATATCTATAGATCAATGAAAAGCATATATTAATACTCATCAACATTGCTCTGTATTTATTTATTTATTTTCTTTAACCTGGATTTATAATATTATGGAATCACAAATTACAATTACCCAGTAGTTTGTCTTGAAGAGTATAATATTTGGGAGATATGGAAGCATTTATTTACAAACATATGATTATAGGTGCATAACTATAAAAAATATTGAGTAATTTAGAACTTTTTTCAGCACTCTTTATTTTGGAAAGTTTAAATAAAAATAAAATAAAAGATGAATACAGGATGTAATTTTCCAAAATGGATATTAATAATTATTTTGTTGGAAAGAAATTGGGCAATCTGAGTCAGTCAAGAGATGTGAGATAGGATCTTTGCTCTACCACATTCTAGCAATGGCTTTAGGCAAATCTTCCTGAGCTGCGATTCCCTAACCCCTGGTTTGGAAATCTTTTTATTTCCATGATTCCACTTTCCTAACTAATAACAAGGATACAATCATAAGTATAAATTAAATTTGTCGAGTACGTACTGTGTGTCAGATCCTCTTCTAAGCATTACATATGTATTAATTTATATAATACTCTTAACATGATAGAGGTGTTAGCTCACATTACAGAGATATTCATATTACAGTCTATAAATATATTGAATTAACATGTTATACACCTTAAAGTTATACAATGATATATGTCAATTATATCTTAATAAAAAATTTAAAACTATAAAATAAAAGGCTCATTCTGGTTGCTGTGTTGAAGACACATTACTAAGGGCAAGGGTAAAAGCAAGGAGATCAGTGAAGTGAAGACTGTGATAATCCAGTTTAGAGATGATGGAGGCCAGCGCAAGGGTGCTGCTGTGATTTGGATTCTGCTGATTTTTCTAATGTTGAGCTAATGTGATTTCCTGATGGATCAGAAGAAGGATGAGAAAAAAAAAAAAAGAAAAATCAAGGACAACCTAGAAATTTTGGACTCAAACACCTGAGAGGATAAAATTGTCATTTACTAAAATGTAGACTATTGTATCTAGTGCAGATGTGAGAGGGAGATCAGGAGTCCACACTCATAAACCTGTGTTCTGGTGCTTCGCCAATGATCTGCAAGACACCAGCCATTCAAAATTGGTACCTTTGGAGCACATAGGTGTTATTATTGTTGTACTTGGCAAAATGACCCCTTACAGCCACTAGGACTACTTGCGCTATCCTACTATTCTTTCAGGCTTCACCATCCCTTACTCACTCGTCGCTGTAGCTCTGGATAATGCACTGAGTACCCAGGGGTCATAACTGCTCACCTGAGAGAAGTGGCTCCGAGCTGACAAAGCTGCTATTCAGGAACAGTGCCACCAGGTACTGGCATCTGTAGGAAAAAGGGGCTGAGAAGGAAGGGGAAAAGCCACTCTTCATTTAGCATCATTATACATGTATTTTTGAAGAGCTCAAAAATAATGTTCCTTGTGTTTCAAAATTCAGAGTTTCCCAAAACAGCTCCTCAAATTTTACTTACTTTCAGCCCTTTTTCTAGGATTAAATATTCTCAGGAAACTGAACTGAAAACAGATTTGAGTAAAAGCCGTAAGCTATGCTCAATATCGCAATCATTAGGCCTTATTTTAGGTCAAATTCAGCTGTTCCCCAAAAAGATAAATAATATATCCCACTCATGTAAATAAATTTTTCTAGACTTAATCACTAATTAAATATCACTATAAATATTCAGGTAAGGCTAAACCCCAGCAGTGCAGGTTAAGTTCTTTCTCAGAAGCATCTTTAGCCTCAAAATGCAAACGGACTTTTATTGGGCTTGTATCACCAGTTTTCCAGGCATGGTCAAATGTGTTTAAATTCCATCAATTAACTAATACAGGACTCACACTTATTTCTACCTTGGTAGTTTAGCTCTTTAATCCTCATTTTGCAGATGAAATTGTGCCAGATCTGAGATTCAAACCAAAGCCTCTTTGACTCCAAGATTTATGAGTTTAACCATTAAACCAATTAGAAAAGCAAAGATCAAGAGAGATTGAGAACTGTGTGGGCAGAAGTGGCAGGAAATGAAGTGTATTAGTATTGTCATCTAATCAAAACTTATATTATTATCCTTGAATTAGACAATTAAAGCTTCAGTTGTAAATGTTTGAAAAACATTACAATAATCAGTGAAATTGAGATCAAGATGATATTTTCCACATTACTAGAGAAGTTACTAAGAAATGTGCTTAGGGGAATGGTCTTTGTAGGCACACATGCATGGAATAGAATTCCAACGTCTCTTCTCACTAATGGTGTGACCTTGGGCACACCACTTACTTCGCTGAGCCATAAAAGACAAGTGTTTCAGCTGACTTATAAAATATAACTTTATTTGGCTTATAAGAAACATACCTTTAAAAAGCATAGTAAAACCTGAGCATATACCAATGAAGCACACTAACCAAATATAAAAATATGTGGGGCTAGCACAAATAAAACCAAAATAGACTGGGCAAAAGTGAGTAAATGTATAACAGGACTTTTCTGGTTAACCCAAAACTGACAGTTAAAACCCAAAGCTACAGCAAAAAGATAATACATATATTACATTCCAAAAAGATCAAAGTAAATAGCAGCATCCAGACATTGTTCCCAGGGCTTAATATGAGAGGAAGTTAAATGGATTTGCTGCCCACAACTATCATTCAAACCACTCCTCAGCCTTGTCAGTCTGTGTAAACAAAAGCCAGAGAGGAAGTGAGGGGAGGAGAATGACATAGACAGAGAGAATGAGGGAAAGAGAAAGAACGTGATTGAAAGAAAATTGATGGAAAAAGCAGAATAGAGAAGTATAACAGAGGAGACTTACATGTCCACCTGGTATTATATGAGAAAACGTGTGAGTTTCCAGCAAGTCCAATGGACACCACAGAAGGTAGCACAGAATGACCTGTCCTGAAGTTACTTTCAAGGTCATCCACTGAGTAAAGAGCTCAGCAGCAAGACAATGAGATTTACTGACAGAGGAGAGAGAAGAAAGAGAATGGAAGAGTTTGAGTGAGAACTCCTCCTCCACATAAGTAATCTGTGCAGTGAGTGGGCTTTTTAATGTTAGAATGACCAGAAAGGATCTTTATGGAATTGCTATGGTATCTGTGTGAGATAACAATATTAAGTGTCATGAAGAAAAGGAAAAGAGTGATTCAATAGAGCATGGCTAACATCAATAATTGGAGAAAATAAAATATGTACTTATTAGTAATTCACAGAGTTTATTTAGCCTGTTCAATCACCCTAAACAGATTCAAAGATAATATAGACTAGGCATAAATCAATTAAAGATCCCATAACTAATGAAAATGGGTTTATCATAAACCTCTAGATACTGAATGCAATAATAGTAAAATACCATAAAGAAAAACATGGACTCTAGGGCCATATCATCTGGGTTGGAATTCTGATGAGTAACACTGAGCAAGTTACTTAAATTTTCTGTGTCTCTATTTCCCTATCTGAAAAGTGGATTTAATAGTAGGAATTTCCTCCTTGGATTTTTGTGAGGCTCAAATTATATAATACAGTAAGCACTTTAAACCGTGTCAAACACACAGAAAGCACTATATACATGCTAGCCATTAGCAGCAGCAGCATTATTATTAATGCTAGCAGAAATGGAAATACATCTGTGCATGGAAACTTGCATAGAATACTGTCAATATTTAGCAGCTGAAAAAAATCTAGACAACAAATAAATAATAAATATTTGCATGGCTAGAAGAACACAATTACTATCAAATAAAAAATAGTAATAAAGAAAGTAAAGTAAAAAATGTGACAAAAGTCATGAGCCTTCTATATAAAAAGCACAACAGAGAACAAGAGTAAACCATCAAAAGAAAATAAATAGTTGACAATGTGCAAAAATACATTATACATATAAAATTATCAATATCAATATAATCAAGAATAAACAAAATAATAAAAAGGGGCTTTTAAAGTCTAATAAATTTAAAAAATATGGGAAATTGTAATCAACACTAACTCAATTATTGGATAAGGGATACCCTCACACAGTGCTGCATAAACTAGTGCAAACCTTTAGAATAAGAAGAGTAATACAAAGTAAATGCACAAAAATATTAACAATGATTATTTCAAATATGTAATTTTTTTCCTTAATTCTATTTTTGGAAATTTTCATTTTCTATAATAGGTATATATTACTTATAAGCAGAATTTTTAACTTGTAATTTAAATTTCAAAAACAGAGTTTGGAAAATGGAAGCAGCCCACAACCAAGCCATCTTTATGCTGTGTACATGTGCCTGTATATGCACAAATGTGACATTATTCAACAGGTATTAAATTTGTATTGTGTGAATTATATTCCTATGTCTAGGTTGGTTTCATTGTGTTGTTGCATTGAAAGGAATCTTTTAATCATTTTATTGCATTTCTTTGTAAGATAAATATTTACCAGGGATTCATTGTTGTTTCAGGTGAGTTTGCTATAGTGTAGAAAAGATATATTCTTATAGGTCAGTCCTTACTCACCATATTCTTTTCCCTTTTATTTGTGACACACAGATTGAATGTTTTCATTAGTCTGAAACTCAGATCTTTGCCTCCTAAACCTTTTTTTATCTCTGCCTTGTCTTGTCACAGTTTATTAAAAGCACATTTTGTTCTTTGAAATTAGATTCCTATCTCTTCAGCTTGATGGAATATTTGTCTTTTCACTTGAGAAATGTAGATTACAGGATAATTCAGTAATACTTTTTCAATAATAATTAAGTAATACTTAAATAAAACTGCTATATTGAATACAATTTAAAGGTAGTCTAAATAAATTAGTCTAAAATATATGCCTTGCCTTCTAGTTTCTATAACCTTGTATATAGATAAAGAATATGAACATAAATTCAGAATTGAAATTTAAATTATATGCATTCGTATACATATACACAAACACACACACACATCTGTAGAGAGAATTCAAATTGAGTTTCATGGAATCAGAAGGAACAGATGATATAAGTAAGTAATAAGAACTCTTAATTTATCCTTATTTTATTACAGCTCCCTCCCCCCTCATTCTCTCCCTCTCTTCCTCCCTCACTCTCTCCTGTATATATTGGAATGGGGTGATGGGTGTGGGGTGGGTGTGTGAGTGTGTAGGTGTGTGGGGTAGGTGTATGTTAAAAAAGGATGTTTAGGCTATAACTTTCTATCCTTGTATCAAATCTAGAGTAAAATGCACTAAAATTGATTCAGAGAACTGTTGTTAAAAAAAAAAAAGTAAAGTATTATGTCAATTATTTTAAAGCTTCACCAAAAATGAACAGAATAAATTTTGGTGCGACCTTGACAAATGATTTCACTTCTCTGATCCTCAATTTATTTCTTTTTTGAAATAATAAATTGTTTTTTTAAACATATAATGCTTATTATAAAAAATGGAAGTAAGCAAAAACAAGTAATCATCACTAAAATTAGAGAACAATACAACATACATTTGTTCACGCATGTATACAGAAGGTACAGAGAGATAATCCCATTCAAATTAAAACATACTACAATACTAAACAGCAGAGAATTTATTTTTTTGAAGTTTAGAAATTAAAATATAAGAAGTGAGAATGAAATGCTGAATTTCAGATAAAATGTTTTTGTTTCAAGAGTTAATATATACTAAATGACCCCTTTAATGTTTAAAAAATGAAAATAAAAATATAAAAATGTCTTTGCTCATTTTTTTGCCCTCCATGTTACAATACTGGAGAATTTAAGTGACTCTCTATTCTGAAAGATGAGAAAGTTAGCATTCTTTCTTCACCACTCTTTTCTGTTAACTTTGTTATCATTTTTCTTTTGACAATGTTTGAAAAATTTTGGTTCTGTTCTAATGTTCTAATTTCTCCAGTTGGTAAATCTTAGAGTACAACATTTACATGTTCACATCAACTTTGTCACAGCTTCTCCATTTCTCTATCCCTTTGTAAATATCACATACGGTTGTCCCTCGGTATGCACAGGACATTAGTTTCAGGACCCCTGTGGATATCAAAATCCATGGATGCTTAAGTCCTTATATAACTGACTCACATCCCCCTCTGTACACTTTAAATCATCTCTAGATTAATCACAAAAATTAATATGATGTAAATACCATATAAATAGTTGTTACATTGGTTAGAGAATGAGAAGAAAAAAGCCTTTACATGTTCAGTACAGACACAACCATAGTAGGCCTAACTATATAGTAGATGTCAGCAACAAGGTAACATTTTTTTTCGAATATTTTCCATCTACAGTTGGGTAAATCCCCAGAATTTATGGATACAGAGGGCCAATCGTAATGCGGAAGAGCTGAATGTTAGTTTATAAAGGACTTCTGGTTGCTATGAAAACAACAATCCATGTTGTGTTTTATACTTAGAAATTGTTGGGAGCATTTTGTCTAATTTAACCTTGTCATAAGCAGTTCCAATAGATGGATAACACTTCTAATAGACATTTCCAACATAAGGGGTTATAGTGAGATTTATAGTTGAAGTAATTAAATGTAGGTACAATTTGAGATTATTTCTCTTTCCTACACTAGCTTTGTTTTATGGCTTTACGCAATTATCTAAAACATGTTTTACAAACCTTGATATCTATGCAAATATAGGATTTTACATTTAGGATAAAAAAAGAAAATTTTCCTTATAAAATAATTCAACCACAAGAGTACTTATTTCTTTAAAGGGTACTTTTAATCTAAATAAAGACATATATACATACATACATACATAAAATACTCATAAAGATAGAGAATAGGAGATCAGATTGGTGGTTGCCAGGGGATAGAGGGGCAGAGGCAGTGTGGAAAAATAGGAGAAGGTGGGTTAAAGGTGCAACTTTGAGTTATAAGATGAATATGTTCTGGAGATATAATGTACTGCATTATAAATATAGTTAATTATACTTGTATATGTGAAAGTTGCTGAGAGTAGATCTTAAAAGTTCTCAGAAGTTGTAACTATGTGAGGTGACAGAGGTGATAACAAATCTAATCATGGTAACCATTTTGCAATGTATACATATATCAAATAAAAACTAATAAAATAAAAGTTAATCATTGCTATTCTCTGAATAAAGCATTGTGCATATTAGGGAAAAAATGAATATTTTTAAGAAACTCAAGAGAGAAAATATCACATATGACAGAAAACAGAGTAGTCCAAAATAATCAATAATCAGACATGGAAACTTCGCCTCAGTATTAGTCAGGGCATAGACTTAATTTATCTTCAGCTTCCTAAAATATTTTTTTTTCTACTTTTCTAATCAACATAAAGAAAGCAATTTATAACACAGCCCATGAATAAAGTATTTCCTAAGTGATTTACTTCATAATTTCTCTTTAATAAAGCAAGTCCCCTTCTTAAATAGAAATTTATATTCCGTATTTCACATGTATTTTCTTCTTAAGAGGAAGCTTATATTATTCTGTAACCATATTACTGTATTTTCTAAATACTTGTATAGTTAAGAATAAATTCTCTTGCCAAAATCCATCTTAGCGGTGTATAAAATTCTTAAAGTTTCTTTTCTTCAAAATTTATTAACATGTTCCCACTTTCATATGACATCAGATGATGCATTATTCCTTCTACAACAGCTTCTGCATCCATCCTGTGGTTGGTTACATTTGTGTGTGTAACTGGTTCAACAATAATCATTCATATATTAGCATTCCATTCTTTCAAGTTTGAGAAAAGCTTTCCATTCTTCTTGATTTTTTGAATAAAGATATGGGCTCCACTTTCTTACTGTAGAATGAATAGGTCTTGTGACATTATCTCTTGGCATTGAATACTGCTATGTATTCAATGTGATTGTTGATATACCCTGTGTAGTTGGTTGGATTGTTTTTTTTGTTTTTTTTGTTTTTTTCTACCTGGGTGACTCAAATTTTTTTTCTTTTCCTTGAAGTTCAATAACTCATCCAGAATGTGCCTCAAATTAGGCTTTATTTGGTTAGTTTTACTTTTATTTTGTAACATGGAATAACCCTTTGAGCTTCAGATTTATTTTATCCTTATTTTAAGTAAAGTTAATTCAGTAATTAAGTATATTTTTTCTTCCGTTTGTTGTGTTTTCTGCAAATTTCTGATGTTCGAAGTTTTATAGGTACAAATTCATAAAGTACAAAATCATAGCCTAAAATAGGTGCACTAGTGAAAACTATATAGAAATATATAGATTTAATGGTAATAAGTTCTTAAATAAATACATCATATTTTCCGCTTCTATTTTAGTTTTGAAATGCCTTTTAAAATATTATTTCTATATTATTTTCAATAACACATCAACTTCAGTCTCTGTGACTTTATGAGTTTAAATGAAAATTTGTACAAACTTATTAAACTTTAATCATCTTAAATTTTCAGAAAAAACAACAAATAAGAGAGAAAAAATCACTGAATGAAATTTTTCTAATGCGAAAGATGAAATAAATTTGCAAATTAAAAAAGGATTACGTTTCAAAATAAAAGTAAAACTAACCAATCTAAATTGAGGAATATCCTAGGTAAGTTATTAAAATTCAAGGAAGATGTAAAGTAGGCATCGAGATTTTTATTTTACAGCTAAGGAAACTGAAACTTAGAGAATTTTAATTGCATAACGGCACAGGGATAACTGCAGAAATGGTGGAAAACCATGATATGACTTCAAATCCACTCTCCTTCCACTACACAAATCTCTTTGAAACTATAAATTCTATGGTTGATATTACTTTCATTGTTTCTTTTCTTGTTATTTTCCTCCTATCTTGGGGAAAAGTTTACATTTTCATAGTTTACCTTTTCTCCTGACTTCTGTGACTTAGATTCTAAGTTTTTCTAAGGATAACATTGGATGAGGCTTTTCAATAAAAGGCATTGACATGAAAATTATATTTTCATAAACCCAATTAATTGGAAGAAGTGGATGGTATAGTTCCTTTCATGCTAATTGTATAGCTGTCCTCATTTTTCAAAATAGATATCCTTAGATATTCTAAGCCTTATAAATGAATAAAAATTTTTGTCTACCTGGATGCTTTTTATTGAGAAAAAAATAAAACTATGACACATCTTTTGCTTTTAATTAATTATTTCTCCATTAATTTGCTTCATAAATTCATATTTACATATTGCTTCAAATTTGTTCAAACTACTCTACATCTACCTTGCTTTTCCTCCCCAATTGTCATATGTTCTGATGTTTTATCCTTCAAAAACGTGTTAAAATACTTTCATAGAATCCCCTTACAGTCAAAAGTAATACTGTATTTTTTTAAATATCTTTAGTATTTGAGTTGACCTATTTTGGTTCTTATTACCTTCTACCTTGCATACTTCCTATTTTAGTGCAAGTATTTGAAAGCAAATAAAATACATTTTACTTTCCTGAATCCTCCATATTTTCAGTATGCCTTTAATATAGCAGTGTCCAATAGGTGCCCAATAAATACTGATTGAATGCTCAAACTGGCATTTATTAGAGTTGAAATATATCCTCTGAAAACTAAAATATTACTGAATGCTTAAATGCTAATTTAAATATTAATTCTTTTCAAAATCATACTTTATAATTGTAATCCTAATACTTTCTATTATATCATAAAATGTCCTTAATTTACTGAACTCACTAGTATAAAATATAACCTTTTTATAAGAAGATGGAAGACTTTACTAAATATATATTTAAACATATTTTGGGGAAATATCTACTTGAATATAGAGTATATTTTATCAAAATTGTCAACTGCTACTCTTCAAATATTATTTTTAATAATGAATGGACATTCATTTAACAGCCAGTCAAGAGTAGTTGTGTTAAATCTTAACCTAAATTAAATAACAATTTCAGACACTCAAACAGGTTGTCAGTAAATCTTTAATTACTGTTGCTCTCATGCCAGGCTTTTCAGAAATTCCTAGAGAAACATACATGTAGATGTCTGCTTTAAATTTTGTGTTAATTTTATTTAAATTTTTAATTTAATTTTAATATTGGGATAATTAATGAATATAATTTGCTAAGTTCTATTGAAAGTTGCTTTCATAATCTGAAGACAACTTTGAATATGGACATTCAAATGGCCCATAAAGGATAAAAAAAACTGCCAAAGAAATGAAAATTCTGATACAGTCAAACGCTGGACCTAGAGTTTGCCAAAAACCTAATCATCTCCCACAGTGGAAAAAATAAAATAAAATATGTAAGAAGCCCTGATTATCACTTCTGCCTGGAGAACAGATGCTTAGACACATCTAGATTTTATAACACTTTCCTGAAATGCATAATTTACCATAAATTAGAATTTTAACTTTTTAGCATATATATTTTTTATTTTTTCTTAAATTTATCAAAATATTTAAGTTATTATTAAATAACATGTACTTTCAGACCTTAAACACAGGTTTCATCTATACCACTAATTGGTTTCACTACTACAAAAAATAAATGCGTTTCACATCATTTTTTCAGTAGAGAAAGTTAATTTGGAGGGAACAAAATTGCAGACCCAGGATGCCTATTTATCACTGTACTTTTGTGCTGGGCCCTTTTATTTATGAAATAGAGTATCTCATTCCATTCTCAGCACAACCTTGGAAGAGTGCAGGGCAAGTCTTATCATCATTTTACATATGAGGATACTGAGGTCTGTAAATGTAAAAGTGAATTGCTCAAAATCATACCAAAAAAAATTCTACAACAAGAGTTAACAACCAATTTTTAGTTCAGTACTTTTCTATTGCCTCTCTCTGCCTATAAAAGGCTCAAGGAACAATCATTGCAGGTAAGGTTTCAATCAATAAAAGCTAAGGCTTATCCATGAAATATTTAAATAATTTCCCATATACTTATTGAGTATTTGCAATGTTCATGATATTGTTTATGATGATCTGGGAAATACAGAAATCACATTTTTATGCTTATGTATATAATTATCTATTTATTTATTTGATAAATATTTCTTGAACATGTACCGAGTATCAGGCACTGAGAAAAATACAGAAATAAATAAAATATAATAATTACCTTCACAGAGATTACATTAGAATTGTGATGTCAAACATAAAAAATAACTATAGCCCATGCAGTGAGTGTCCTGATAGACATGTTTATAAAGTTCTGGGAGATCATAGTTGAATAATTACCTCTGCCTTAGAGTTCAGGAAATGCTTCAAAGTAAAAATGGTTTTAGCTGCAATTTTAGCCAAAAAAAAAAAAGCACTTGAATACTTATTATAAAAATTAAAGCTTATTAAAAAGAAAAAAAAAAACTTAGTGAATCCTAAAAACATGACTTGAAATAAGGATATCTTTATTACCAAAAAGAATAGCTTCCCATAATAAAGTGCCTTGTCTGACTATTAGAAAGGGTAAACAATATGTGAGGTATATGGAAAGTGAAAAAAAAGGAAGATGAGAGGGCATGAAAATGCAATATACAAGTAAGACATTTAAAATACAAACTAATACTCCATCCTTCTCTTTTCAACAAAAATTTTCCTATGAGAGACAAACCAAAATGACTGTTTCTTAGTAATCTTCTTTATTATTCTTTGAATAGTCCCTACCTTTCTTGGGACCTGGCAAATTCCAAGCAAATAATACTTTGTGGTAAGACTTTCTCTGGCTATCAGACCATTTCTCATAGTACTTAAGCTTGTGTTAATGCAATTTGTTGAGAGTAGTTTGAATATTGTTGCTAAAATTGAAATGTTAAGTGGGTAAATAAATTTTAGCCCTATGTTTTAAAGTAAATGATGAGTTTTATGAATTCTAGGCCATCCTTCATCTGCTTGGATATGCTGGTGACTCTTGTCTTCATCGATCTAGTTCTATAAGACTTAGTGCCTGGTACATGCATCTGTTCCATCACATTTGTTGAGATCATCAATGAATAGCTGAATCTACTCTAGTTGAAAAGGAAAAAAACAAATAGTTTGAGAATTCATGGTTTTTGAACAATGGTCTGTACCTATCGGAAGTCCTTCACTGCTGGTTCAGTGTACTTAGAAAAGTGAGAATCCTTCAGTTCACATCTTTGGTCCACCCCTTTCTTCCTCATTGAGTCTTGGTAAAATAGGGAACAGTATCAGTGTTTGCTTAAATATCATACATATTTTTTTATAATAGCCTTCCTGACAGGTACAAGATGATATTTCATTTTGATTTTGATATGCATTTCCTTGATGATTAGTGACATTGAACATTTTTTCATGTATGTGTTGGCCATTGTGTGTTTTCATTGGAGAGATGTCTATTCAAGTCCTTGGCCAATTTTTTAATCAGATCATTAGTTTTAATTTCTGCTTTTACTATTTAGTTGTAGGAATTCCTTTTATGTTTTTGTGATAAAAACAAACGACGAGTGTTGGCAAGGATATAGAGAAATCAGAACCCTTGCGTACTATTTGAGAATGCAAAATGGTGCAGCCTCTGTGGAAAACAGTATGTAGGTTCCTCAAAATATTAAAAATAGTACTGCCGTATGCTCTAGCAAATCTATTTCTCGATATTTATCAAAAGAATTGAAATCAGGATCTCAGAGAGATATTAGCAATTCTATATTCATTGTAATACTATTCATAATAGCCAAAATACAGAAATAACCTAGATGCTCATCAATAGCGAATGGATAGAGAAAATCTGGTATGTCCATACAATAGAACATTATTCATCCTTTAAAAAGAAAATTCTGTAAAACATGATGACATAATGTCCTTGAGGACATTTAAAAAGAAAATCCTTTAAAAAGAAAATTCTGTAAAACATGATGACATAATGTCCTTGAGGACATTATGCTAAATGAAATAAGCCAGTCACAAAAAGACAAATATCACATGATTTCACTTACAGGAGCTTTCTAAGGTAGTCAAAGTCATATAATCAGAGTGGAATGATGGTTGCCAGGGTCAGGGGTTTAAGAATGGGGAGTTACTAATCAATATATATAAAGTTTCAGTTAAGCGAGTTAATAGGCTTTAAAGATTTGTAGTACGATATTGTACTTATGGCCAACAATAATGTATTTGTACACTTAAAAATGTGCTAAGAGGGTAGACCTCATGTTAAGTGTTCTTTCTACAGTAAAATAAAATAAAATAAAAATATCAAACATATTTTATATAGGTAGGTGCCTCTATGAAATGATCTACCAATCAAGAGGTTTTAAAAAATGCTCTTTTAAAGTTGCCCTTAGAATAGAAAAATTAGGCCTTACTTAGATTAATACACTAAAAAATTTCATGTTTTAAGATGGTACACTGGATTATTTCATTGTTCTTAACATAAAAACTGATCTCTTCTAATGCTTAGCCAAAATATCAAAATAATATGAAATTTTTAAAAATACTCTGATACTATAGTTCTTATTTTTCACTAAAGTAACATATGCAGTAAACATTATTGCCTCGCATGGCAACCACTGCACTAGAAGTGTTGGAGAGTATGAGGATGAATAACACTGAATCTAAAGACACAGTCTAGAGGAAGAGAGAAAATGTTGAACAGACATCTAAAATGAAATCTAACTCATACTATAATAACACTGTGAGTAAATTGCTTCATGTATACAAGAAAGGAAAAAACTAGCTCTGATTTGAGGCACAGAAGGTTTCAGGAGGGAATTATTTCAATTAGAGTCTGAAAGAGCAGGAATTTGCTAGGTGAAGAACAATAGACTCTGACCAAACAAAGAGAACAACAGGTAGAGCCAAGTCATGAAGTGGAGAAATAACTGGAAGAATACTAATGTTCATTTCTCTTACCTTGTGCAAAGGATACATAATAGAGAAAATGGTGAGAGATGAAACTAGAAAAGTATATTTAGAGTAGATAATGAAGGGCATAGTTTGGCTTGCCAAAAGTAAAGTCTGATCTCATCCAATTAGTATGGGAAGTATTTTTAATAAGTGCAAAATGAATTGGAGAATGAAAGTACAAGGCAATTGGGTAGAAAATTTCAACAATTATCAGTGGCTTCCAACCTTTTTGATTGTGAAATTTTATCAGTAAAAAATTGAGCATGCACTCCCTACTTATGCATATTTTATAAAATGTATTAACATATTTATGTAAAGTATATGTTATAAAGTTCACATAGAAATTTAAAAGAATACAAAAAATAAACAAAAATAGACATTCTCAAATGTTTTCTCTGACTTTCATGGAGTATTGTCAAGTGTATGTGTACTCCTTTTTGGAGATTGCTAGACTAGATGATTGCTTATGAAAATGAAGATAGCAGAAAAGAAAGAAGAGAAGGGCGATGAAAATGATTTAGAAAGCGGACTCCAGGGAAAGTGGTTACTAGATATAGGGGTGGAAAAATAAGGAAAAGTGAAGAGTTTTGTTGGGTTGCAAGTTAGACCATATTTTGGGGGAGGACATATGAGAAAGGGAGAAAAAACAAATTTAGTTTTGAACCTGCTAGTATAAAATGTCTTTTATATGAATGGCTGGAGCTCAGAAGAAGGAGCTTGAAATATAAATTTGAGAGTCACAGATATTGGTTGGTAACTGAGACCCTGGAAAGGGTGAGGTTGTCCAGAGAGAGAAAATAAAGAAAGCAGTGCTCCTTAGGCATGGGGAGGAAGTGATACTCCATTTTGAGAAACCAAAGAAAGTTTGGATCCTCTTTCCATAAAATTCCACAGAAAATATTTTCTAATCTATTTTAGGTAATCCCAAATCATGTAGAGAAGAAAAGAAAACACTATTAAGGATAAGGAATACATAAAACATAATAAATTATGATACATAGAATATGTATATGATGGAATATATTTTAAGAAATCAGTTTTATCTATAAGGTTATAGGCTTAAAATTATAATTGCATAAATTTAGGTCTCAAACTATCAAGCAAAAATTAAAGTGAGAATAGCAAATAGATCCTTTTAAACTTTGGTTCCCAGCACAACATAAACTGGTCGGGAACACAGAGTTTGAATGTTTTTTAGGGGATAGATAACTCAAGCAGTGAAATGTGCCCTTGGCCAACTTAGGAAAGGAAGGACACATACCTCTTTTTATTATTAAATACCTTTTTCCAGATGACTTGCCTAAGGTAACAAAGAATTAATAGTGAAAATGGGGAATAAGCATATTGTAATATCTTACTTATGAAGATAATATCCCTGACCCACTATCGACTGAGCATGTACTTTTAAATTATTTCCCATGGATGGCAAGAGACTTGTGTTGATCCATCTACAGTTCCTGTATTTTGAAGTACTCTATTTAGAAGCACTACCATCCATACCTCTATTTTTCAGTTTGGAAATTCTCTGAGGCAACTTTGCAAACTCATTCAAAAATAAATAAATAAATAAATAAATAAATAAATAAATAAATAAGGCCTGTGTTACCCAAATTCACTGTATACCTATAGTAACTTAACCTGCAGGAAAAAAAGGAAATTAATTAAATTTTCACTGAAACCTTAATCCCTTATAAAATTGAATCAATACAATAGTTTGCCTTTTGGTTTCGTCAAACTTGACTGTAATTAATACTTTGAAGTTGTACTTTAAAATCTCATGGGAAACAAGCAGAAGTTAAAAACTTTCCCCTTCTGTTTGCTTGGGGCATTGGTTGTGATTGACTGTGAGTTTTTACATTATAGAGAATCAGGTCTATTTTTTTAAATAACTATTTTCTAACTAGGCTTCTATTCCATAGTAAGCCAGTAAATAACTAAAGAGGAGAAAGGAAAAGAAGAAGCCATTATCTATATTAGAAGACAGTTTTCTTTTCTGAAAACTCTACCACAGATGGACATAAGAACACATTAATAGTGTGCTTAATTTCCTGGACTTCATCAGCTTTCTATCTATTACTTCCAAAAGCAAACAGCCCTACTAACAGGCTCTGTCATTAGGAGTTGAGTTCTTATTGAGATCATCCATGTGAATAATCAAAGGAATTACAGGACTTCAGCTCCAGTCAGCACCTTACACCTGGTTTTATTTAACCAGAGATCCCTTGGCCTTGGTGCCCCTGGAGAGAGCATTTTTCGTCCTTCACTTGAGTAGGCCAAATGTGTTAGATGTCTTCTTCCTGACACTTGGAGGCCTGAGCTAATGGCATTTGATAAAAGATGTCATTGATTTTCATTCTCCTAAGTAATTTATTTGGGCTATCTTTTTTTTTTTCTACTGACTTCTATCAACTGGGGAATGAATGTTAGTGGCCCCTCTTGCTCTCCACTTTGTGAAGCGTGGCACACATAAATAATTCAACTGCATTTCACAGAGGAGGTCAGGAGGAGAAACAATGCATGCAAAAGGAACTTTTGTAGAAATGGTTGCTGGGCTTTCAGAAAGAGCTCAAATATAATAAAAATATCTAGATATTAGGACAAATAAAGTGTGAGAAAGCAGAGAAAAGAGGAACACAAACTTTTCAGAGAAAAGCATTTGGTTTGTTTCTAGAAAAAAATTATTGACTTTTGGCACTGACTGAAAATCTTTCGGAATGCTTTAACTCTCAGAAATAAAAATGCGGCAAAATGCTAAAATTTATTTCAATAATCAGGTGATATTCAAACTTCTTAGCTACCTGTCCATCACAAGCACTGATCAATCAGAAAAAATATATATATAATAATAGCTATCTAGAGTAATATAGCATGTCAAGATTCAACATTTATTGAACACCCAGTATTTACCCAGACTATTCTAAGTGTTCTCATGTGCCTGAATACAGCTAATCCTCATTGCAATTTTCCTGAAAACTATCATTTTATTGTTGTTTTAATAATAATAGTGAAAAGGGTAAAATACCATACCTAGCTAGTAAGTGGAAGAGAGATTTTCAAGCCGAGCTCCTTAATGTGAAATTCTATGTCTTTTTAACTTTCACTGTAATCTTTCTCCCTCCCTCCCTCCCTCCCCCCCCCACTCTTTCTCCTGCCTCTTGTGAAGATATTAAATAGTGTCATTTTCTAAAGTGCTACATTCTCTAAAGTAAACTGCTCTGTTTACCAAATTTCTTCTATGAGAATTAAGACATTCTGTGTGTCAGATCAGTGCCCACAAAGTCACAGGAATTCCATTGGTCTGGCTACCTGAGTTTCAAATAATTATTCAGTAATTGTGATAATTATACTGTTTATATCTGACCATTTCTAACCCCGTGGTTACCTGCGTCTGCTTAGCTTATTCAATCTTAGCTTTCTCGGTGATTACTTTGATATGTACATCCTAATGTCATCTTAAAGAAAATGACTGAGATACCCATATAAAGAATTTGGAGTCTCCAAACAATGTTTCTTCATTTCCTTTAGGGAGAAAAAAAGTCTGTGTAATAGCATCTTAAAGGTATTTTCATATTACTTATTATTCCTTGTTTGCAAGAAAGTATCCTCAACTAAAAATAGAAATAACCGCCACCATTATTGAGACTACAAAGTGCCAGTACATATGCAATGTGTTTTGCATGAATTTTCTCATTTAATCCCCACCATAATCCTTTTAAAAAGATACTACTGTTTTAGTTCATTTGGGCTGCTATAACAAAATACCATAGACTGGGTGGCTTATAAACAGAAATTTACTTTTCATAGTTCTGAAGGCTGGAAAGTCCAAAATCAAGGCTCTGAGAGAGTCAATGTCTGGTGAGGGCCTAGTCTCTTGTTCATTGATTGATGTTTTTTCAATGTGTCCTCACACGGTATAAGGGATGAGAGAGCTTTCTGGAGTCTCTTTTATAAGGACACTAATCCCATTCATTAGGGCTCCCCTCTCAGCCCAATCACCATCAAAGGCCCTACCCCTAATAACCATCACATTGAGGGGTAGGATTTCAACATATAAATTTTAGAAGGAGACAAACATTTGGTCTATAACAATGATCATTCTCACTTTTTCAGGTTAAAAAAAAAACTTAGAAAGATTAAATCGATTAAGTAAGGAAGTTATTAAGTAGAAGATCCAGGGTTGGAAAACAAATCTATTTGAATCTAAACTCTATATTCTTGCCTAACTAAGGCCTTGTCTTCACAAGCTTGTTATATGTAATTTTGTTTAATTAAGTATACAAAAGAAATTACAGAAGCATCACCACTATCAACCCAACTATCATTTTTCACAAATATTGTTGAAAGAGCAGTTTTCCTTTGTCGGTGTTATGAAAATAATCACTTAAAGAAATTATTAGTGCTTCCAGCTAGAGAACAAAATTTTGACACTACATTTATATAATTTTGGATATTATAACCAATGAAAATTCATCATTCATGATATAAAACTTTTCTGCCAAATCAGGTATACTCCACTTACAAAGAAAATTTAATGTACTCATCAACATAATACATTATTTTCTTTTTATTGCTTTGAGAACATTTTAGAAATACAAGTTTAAAAAGAACTGAGAGAATCAGGACTATGGATAAAATATACAAGGAAAAAATATCATATCATCTCTTTTCTTTATAAAAACGTAGCCATAGAGAAGACCTAAATAGGCATTGCTCCAAAGAGGACATACAGAGAGCAAATAGACATATTAAAAGATGCTCAATATCACTAAGCATCAGAGAAATGCAAATAAAAACCACAATGAGATTATTACCTCACATCTGTCAGAATGGCTATCATCAGTAAATCAACAAACACAAGCATGGCAAGGAAGTAGAGAAAAGGGAACCCTCAAGCACTGCTGGTGGGATTGCAAATTGGTGCAGCCACTACGGAAAATGATTTGGAGGTTCCTCAAAAAATTAAATATAGAACTACCTTATGACCTGGTGACTCCAATTCTGGGTATTTATCTTTAGAACCCCAAAAAACTAATTGGAAAAGATAGATGCACCCCTATGTTTACTGTAGAGCAATTTACAGTAGCCAAGGTAAGGAAGCAACCTAAGTGCCCATCAGTAGATGACTGAATAAAAAATTTGTGGTACATATGTACAATGGAATACTACTGAGCTATAAAAAATACCATTTGTGATGACATGAATGGACCTAGAGGGTATTATGCTAAGTGAAAGAAGACATACGAAGACAAATACCATATGATCTCACTTATTTGTGGAATCCAAAGAACAAAATAAATAAACAAACAAAACAGAAACAGACTCATAGATACAGAGAACATACTGTTGTTTGCCAGATGGGAGGGGGGCTTTGGGAGGCTGAGTGAAAAAGGCAAAGGGATTAAGAAGTATAAATTGGTAGTTACAAAATAGTCACAGGTATGTGAGGTACAGCATAGGAAATACAGTCAATAATATTGTAATAACGATGTATAAGGCCAGGTGGGTACTAGACTAATCTGGAGGATCACTTTGTAAATTGTATTAATGTCTGAACACTGCTATATAGCTGAAACTAATATAAAATAATGTTGAATGTCAATGCTAATTGAAAAATAAGAATTAAAAAAATTAGTCTTAGCATTTGCCAATTTCCCATGTTCATATTGACAAGAAGTACTAGTGTCAAACATTTTATTATTAATTTCTCTAAATATTGATAGTTACTGATATCTACCTCTATATGAATAAGTGTAGGAAATTTTCATTCAAGATCATGACTGTGTGTCTGAGAGATCCATTATTTGAAAAACAGAGTTATAATGCCAGTCAGAATCCCTGGAGTAAATATAGAGACTACTTACCTTGGTTTTCTGATGAGGCCAGAAGCCAGAGCTCTTCAAAAAGAGTTTACATAAAGATGTCATGGACTAGGACATCACAATTCTTTTTAGCAACTTAGCATCTCAGCATTCTTCTTATGTAGGACAATTCTATACTTCATATGTCTTCATAGCAGGAGAAATGGATTCCCGTCCCCGAAGTGAGAAAACATAAGACGTTCGCATCCCATTTTTAAACCTTGAAGTTAGGCTTAATAATGGACCTGCTCTGCGCTGATCACATGCATACACATCAGACTAATTCAGAAGCTAGTCTCTGTAGTTGTCAGCATTAGCAGTTGCTATCAGGTTGAGTAGCTGGCAGAGTATAAAATATGGCAACTAGTACTCAATGAAGGCAGCAAGAGTTTCATCATTAGGCCAGTGCCGAAGTGTGGCTTGCATATAACTCCTACTTTTAAGCACTTAGCTTGATTCTCCAGTCTCCTGATTATGCTGAGATCTCCTAATATCTCGCTAATCAAATTCCATACAGCTAAAATTAGCTGGCGTTTATTTCAATTGCATGCTACTAAAAAACTTTTGTTGGTACAAAAGTCTGTCAATGTCTTACAAGAAGATTAATAGGAGGTTTTTTTTGGTACTGGCCATTAACAAAGAAGAATTATTATTGAATCATAAGATGAATGTCAAACAGATAATTTATTCTATGTCTATACCTATTAAATAATGTTAACTCTAGTGTTATCACTAGTAGTCAGAAGTCAGAATCTCAAAGATCTTTTTCCAGGTATATATATTCCTGCTGACCTTCTCTTCCTTTTATCATGAGTTCAATTCAGTCCATCTGCCTCTTCCTTCTAAAATTACTTTATCTTTACAATAAATTAAATGATACAAAAATAGTTATTTTAATACGTTCCAACCAACCTATATGTTGCTTGCTGGAAAATATGGCTCCTAAGGATCACAGATGTTAAAGTGAATCCAAGGAAATTGGTTAAGCTAATGTTCAGCCCTAAGTCTTACCTACTGGAATCTTGAGAATCCGGTACAATTACCCTTCTGCAGTCTGAAGGAGAATGTTTCTGAGTTCGGGTTTTTGGATTCAGGCAAACTGACATCTCGCTAATCTTTTCTCCTTTATTTTATGTATTAACTACAATTTAATAATTAATAACTTTGAGTTCAAACAGATATCAGGAACTGATTTTTTTAAACACTGAGTTATTATCAATGTGAGGAGAAATTAATACATTTTGAATTTAGAGAGAGTTGAATTTTTATTAATTCTTTTTTATCTCAAAATAAATGGTGCATTTTTAAATTAGTTTTTATTGTTTTTAATCATTACAATATGATTTTGTCAGTACTGTCTAGGCCTACCATTTGAGGCTAAATCTCAAATATTTCTTCATGTAGAAACTAACATATGTTAAGTAAGTCTATTTTAAATGATCTTGTCTTTTCAGTTTTACACATATCTATTTCTTTTAATGGAATTCTTTTTTAATTTAATTTAATTAATTTATTTTATTTTTTAATTAGAGTTGACATTCAATATTATTTTATATTAGTTTCTGGTATACAGCACAGTGTTTAAACATTAATATAATTTGCAAAGTGATCCTCCAGATTAGTCTAGTACCCACCTGGCACTATACATAATGGCAGAGGACCTGAACAGACAATTCTCCTAAGAAGACATACAAATGGCCAACAGACATATGAAATGATGCTCAACTTCACTAACTATTATGGAAATGCAATTAAAACCATAATGAAATACTGTCTCACACCTATTAGAATGGCTATCATCAATAGGACAAATAATAACAAGTATGGGAGAGGATGTGGAGAAAAAGGAACCCTCATATACTGCTGGTGTGACTGCAAATTGGTACAACCACTATGGAAAATAGTATGGGGTTTCCTCAAAAAACTAAGAATTGAACTGACATATGATCCAGCAATCTCTCTTCTGGGTATTTACCCAAAAAAAAACCTGAAAACAATTATTCACAAAGATATATGTACCCCAATGTTTATAGCAGCATTATTCATGGTGGCCAGGACATGGAAGCAACCAAAGTATCCTACAATAGATAATTGGATAAAGAAATGGTACATATATACAATATAATATTACTCAGCCATAAGAAGAGTTGAAATACTGCCATTTGCAACAACGTGGATAGATCTTGAGATACCCATGCTCAGCGAAATAAGTCAGACAGAAAAAGTTGAAAACCACATAACATCACTCATATGTGGGACATAAATCTAAAAGTAACAAACAAACATGACAAACAAACAGAGACTCATGGACATGGACAGTGGACTAGTGGTTACCAGAGGGAAGTGGGGAGGTGGGAGGTAGATAGGGGTCAAAGGGGTCAAATATGTGGTGACAGAAGGAAATCTAACTATGGGTGGTGAATACACAATGCAATATATATATCGACAACATACTATTGAACTGTACACTTGAAACTTATTGGATTTTTTGATCAATGTCACCCCGATAATTTTTAATAATAATAAAGAATAAAAATAAAAAATAAAAGATGCAGGTGAAATATAAGGTTAGTGTTTAAGATCAAAGACTGTGTCAAGTTAAGCGAATTTAAATATTGTCTTCACCATTTATTAGCTCTTTGATCTTAAGCAGGTAACTTGGTCTTTCTATGCTCTAGTTTCCTAAGTGAAAAATGAGGATGACAATAGATCCTGCATCATAGGTTAATATGAGAATTAAAGAAGTCGATATACAAAAAGCACTTAGAATTTTGCTAGCACAAAATAAACATGCAATAGCTATTATCATCATCATTGTTCCAGATATAGCTAATAGGAAGAAATATAATGAAATTCAAAGAGTAGTTTCAAATACTGGAATCCTTAGGAGATGTAAAATCTGTATGCTTCAATTTGAACCTGAATAATAATATTTATATGCAAGAACTCCCCACTGCCAAAACCACCTATGCATGGCAGGTTTTTGTAATGCTAGGAAAAAAATACATCTTCTGCTTAAAAAGAGATCGTTTTCTATCATAGGTTTTTTCATGAGCCCTACTCCAACTTTGCATACACAACCTTTTTGCAAATGCCTACACTGACACCTGCACACATCTACTTTACTTTTTTTCTTTAGAATGACATTAACTTCCCTTGTCCACTCATTTAAACATCCATATTAAAAGTTGTCATTTAAAAGTCATGTTCTTCTTTCAGAGAAAAAAAAAAGGATTATATCTTTCTCAAAATAAATATCTTGTGAAATGAAGTTATTGTTCTTTCGAAAGACAAATGTGCATTCTATAGATGAAATCAAGGTGAATCTTGCAAATTCTGTGCCCAGGCTCAGAACTATACCAACAACAGAACAAAAACCTTCTGACAGTTCTGCATACTCAGCTTTCTTCGATGTGATTGTATATGTAATTTTATGTCTTGCTTGGGTCTCCTGACCTGAGACGAAGACTAGTGCAGTGAGGGTATTTGAGAGGTACAGAAATACAAGCAGGAAGTAAGGAGCTGATGTAGAGTTGGAGGGTGGAGGGTGTATTAGGGTTCTCTACAGAAAGAGAAAGTAGACATAAATATAGAAATATAGAGATGGAGAGATAGATATTGAGATAGAGGTAGAGATTAAAGGAAATTTATTATAGAAATTGTTGCACACAATTATAGAGACCAAGAAATTCCACAATCTGCAATCTGGAGAACCAGAAAGTCAGTGGTGAAATTCAGTCCAAGTTCAAAGGACAAAGAATCAGGAGAGTCAATGGTGTAAGTCTCAATCCAAATCTGAAGACCCAAGAACCAGAGAATCTGACAACAGGACCTTCAACATCACATGAGCAGTAAGTCACAATATCATTGAGGAGCCATTTCTAAATTACAACCAAGCAGTTTTACCGTCTGCAGCTGTATCCAAAGGGAGACCAAGATAGAAATCCCCTGCCATAAGAGCAATAGAAGATAAATATCTCAACTCAAATAGAAAGAACAAATTCGCTCTTCCTCTATTTTTTGTTTTATTCCAGCTCTCCACAGATTGGATGATGTCTACTCACATGGACAATCAGCTTTACTCAATATACCAACTTAAATATTAATGTCTTCTGGAAACACCGTCACACACACAATTGGAAATAATGTTTTAACAGCTATCCTGGCATCACTTCGTCCAGTCAAGCTGACACATAAAATTAACTATCACAGGGAGAT
>NW_011888858.1:1207082-1210073 GCF_000151845.1 Pteropus vampyrus
ATTTATTATAGAAATTGTTGCACACAATTATAGAGACCAAGAAATTCCACAATCTGCAATCTGGAGAACCAGAAAGTCAGTGGTGAAATTCAGTCCAAGTTCAAAGGACAAAGAATCAGGAGAGTCAATGGTGTAAGTCTCAATCCAAATCTGAAGACCCAAGAACCAGAGAATCTGACAACAGGACCTTCAACATCACATGAGCAGTAAGTCACAATATCATTGAGGAGCCATTTCTAAATTACAACCAAGCAGTTTTACCGTCTGCAGCTGTATCCAAAGGGAGACCAAGATAGAAATCCCCTGCCATAAGAGCAATAGAAGATAAATATCTCAACTCAAATAGAAAGAACAAATTCGCTCTTCCTCTATTTTTTGTTTTATTCCAGCTCTCCACAGATTGGATGATGTCTACTCACATGGACAATCAGCTTTACTCAATATACCAACTTAAATATTAATGTCTTCTGGAAACACCGTCACACACACAATTGGAAATAATGTTTTAACAGCTATCCTGGCATCACTTCGTCCAGTCAAGCTGACACATAAAATTAACTATCACAGGGAGATATAACAAATTATAGAGGAATGTCTCCACGACAGTGCTATGGTGACTCTGGATGTCTCTCTACATAGGCCACACAGGCAAGGCTCAAGTACAGTCTGATCAAAGTCTTAGTGAAACAGCCTATGGTCCATCCTAGAACATGAAGAGGTAAGCAGTCTTGTGAAAAGTCATCACAAGACCATTTTCATCTATGCCCCTAACTTGCAGAAGAAACCCCATCCTACAGAAGGCCATTATGAAGCAGTTTCTCATCTGCCTCTCTGGTTCTGGTGAGGCATGAAACTTACTACTTTGCTTTCCTTTTGAGTACAGCCCTAGACTATAAAACTGCTCAGCTGTAACTTAAGAGTTGATTCCTCAATGACATTGTGACTCACTACTCATGTGTCTGTCATTTGGCCCCTCTGGTTCTAAATTGCTTCATGACATCCTGGGATGTGGGAAACTGACACCACATTGATCTTGCTTTTTCTCTCTGTGTAAATAATAAGCTCTCTAAATCCATCTGGGCTTGTTTTCTCCTTAGCAGCCAAATCTATGGAAGTGTAGCAAGCCAACCTAGCAGCTACCATCACACTACTGCTCAGGAATTACTTGACTGCTCGATGCAAGGAAGAGAGCATTGTAAAGGCAGCTGCCAGAGTGGGAAACTAAAGCTTTAAAACTGGGAAATTGTGTAAAGTGCATGCCTCAGAGTTACCTTGTTCAAAGAATAAGAGAAAGTCAGAGTATTTTTACCCCCACACCCATGTTATTAAGGGTTGCCTTGGAGGAACATTAATGGCCAAATGCTTCCTGGTCTATGGTGTGAACCAGCAAAGTGTGTCCTAGCAACCCAAAGATATAGATGTTGGCCATTTTAAATCAAATAAGCATGCACAGAAATGGTGAAGGGATCAAAGAGAATATTGGTAGACCACTGACAGTAGCTACTATACCTTGTTAGATCAATAGTCATGCCAAAAGGATATCGTATTATAAAATCTAGTGATGTTTACCTAAGAATTGAAACCTTAACAACCTTCTCAAATAAGAGACAGTCTAATTAAAATAGTCCCACCTATCTTATCACTCTCTATCTTTTTATTTTATTTTTCTATGATATGAGTTTATAATTTCTGTTATCTTTCCCCTTCGCATAATAGGGGCTTTGTCTAACTTCTTCACCACTGTATCTTCAGGGCCTAAGAAAGTGCCTATCACATTGTGGGCACAAGCAGTATTTGTTAAATGAATGAAAAAACAAATGAGTTAGTGACTCTAGTTACTATTGGTTTGGTGATCTAGGCTCTGTTAAGCCTGCATAACTAGAAAAGCCATTTATAATTATTAGGTGATGATTCCTAATTCTAAGCACCTGCAGGATAAGAACTGTATTATATTCACTGTGTATCTCTAAAAGCCACCATAATAGAGTCTTGCTCATAGTGGACCTTTACATATTGTTTGACTTATTGAACTGCCACTTATAAAATGTTATTCCCTTTCATTTGTATGACTATTAATATTTTCAAACATTTATATTATCTCATTTATTTCTCACATCAACACTCTAAAATAGGTTGGTGGGTGCTATAATTCTAACTTTGCATATGAGGAGGAACATCATTTTCAAGAAGAGTCAATGATTTTTCCCAATGATGTGAAGAGTAGGGGGTGAGCCAGTATTTAACTACTCATCATTTATTCAGCACATATGTACTGAATGTCTGCTTTAAGTGCAGCACTGCCCTAGGCTCAGGACTAAAAATATAAAAACAGTCCCTGAGTATAAGGCATTCACATTCCAGTAGAGGAGATATAAGTCTACAAAATCATTTTCAATGGAGTGAACACATAATGCCGGGTTAAGATTCCAGGTTCTATTGCCAAACTAATTGGTTCAAATCCTGATATCACTGCTTTCCAGTTCTGTTCCTCTTTCTGAGCAAGTTACTGGCCCTCTCTCAGCTTCAATTTCCCCAGCTATTTAGAAAATGGACAGAATACTATGAACTTTATTGGTTAGTTATAAAGATTAAATGATGCACATAGAACCATCCCTGGCAGATAGTAAGTACTTAATAAATATCAGCTGCCACTATGAATGCCGAAAGGTAGATCTTCAAGGTGAAGTAAATGAAGCAATTAACTATACCCCCCAAAAATAAGAGTACCACAAATTACCAGAGGAACTCGCAATTTAATATCCATACAAGAAGAAAGAGAAAGAAAACAAACTTAAAATATGTCATGAAATGCAATGACTAGCTCAAGGAACCATAAACATGTGAATATTTTTATAATACAGGGACAAATGAGGGTACTGAGAAAAGAATACAATGCAAAAAAAAGGACTGGAGTGGTTCAATATGAAGAAGAACTTGCTAACCTAAGATAACAAATTTTGATTTGATTCTTTAGTTATTAGGAATCCATTG
>NW_011888858.1:1210123-1213516 GCF_000151845.1 Pteropus vampyrus
AAGATATAGATGTTGGCCATTTTAAATCAAATAAGCATGCACAGAAATGGTGAAGGGATCAAAGAGAATATTGGTAGACCACTGACAGTAGCTACTATACCTTGTTAGATCAATAGTCATGCCAAAAGGATATCGTATTATAAAATCTAGTGATGTTTACCTAAGAATTGAAACCTTAACAACCTTCTCAAATAAGAGACAGTCTAATTAAAATAGTCCCACCTATCTTATCACTCTCTATCTTTTTATTTTATTTTTCTATGATATGAGTTTATAATTTCTGTTATCTTTCCCCTTCGCATAATAGGGGCTTTGTCTAACTTCTTCACCACTGTATCTTCAGGGCCTAAGAAAGTGCCTATCACATTGTGGGCACAAGCAGTATTTGTTAAATGAATGAAAAAACAAATGAGTTAGTGACTCTAGTTACTATTGGTTTGGTGATCTAGGCTCTGTTAAGCCTGCATAACTAGAAAAGCCATTTATAATTATTAGGTGATGATTCCTAATTCTAAGCACCTGCAGGATAAGAACTGTATTATATTCACTGTGTATCTCTAAAAGCCACCATAATAGAGTCTTGCTCATAGTGGACCTTTACATATTGTTTGACTTATTGAACTGCCACTTATAAAATGTTATTCCCTTTCATTTGTATGACTATTAATATTTTCAAACATTTATATTATCTCATTTATTTCTCACATCAACACTCTAAAATAGGTTGGTGGGTGCTATAATTCTAACTTTGCATATGAGGAGGAACATCATTTTCAAGAAGAGTCAATGATTTTTCCCAATGATGTGAAGAGTAGGGGGTGAGCCAGTATTTAACTACTCATCATTTATTCAGCACATATGTACTGAATGTCTGCTTTAAGTGCAGCACTGCCCTAGGCTCAGGACTAAAAATATAAAAACAGTCCCTGAGTATAAGGCATTCACATTCCAGTAGAGGAGATATAAGTCTACAAAATCATTTTCAATGGAGTGAACACATAATGCCGGGTTAAGATTCCAGGTTCTATTGCCAAACTAATTGGTTCAAATCCTGATATCACTGCTTTCCAGTTCTGTTCCTCTTTCTGAGCAAGTTACTGGCCCTCTCTCAGCTTCAATTTCCCCAGCTATTTAGAAAATGGACAGAATACTATGAACTTTATTGGTTAGTTATAAAGATTAAATGATGCACATAGAACCATCCCTGGCAGATAGTAAGTACTTAATAAATATCAGCTGCCACTATGAATGCCGAAAGGTAGATCTTCAAGGTGAAGTAAATGAAGCAATTAACTATACCCCCCAAAAATAAGAGTACCACAAATTACCAGAGGAACTCGCAATTTAATATCCATACAAGAAGAAAGAGAAAGAAAACAAACTTAAAATATATCATGAAATGCAATGACTAGCTCAAGGAACCATAAACATGTGAATATTTTTATAATACAGGGACAAATGAGGGTACTGAGAAACGAATACAATGCAAAAAAAAAGGACTGGAGTGGTTCAATATGAAGAAGAACTTGCTAACCTAAGATAACAAATTTTGATTTGATTCTTTAGTTATTAGGAATCCATTGGTGGATTCAAGCAAGAAGAGTAGCATATAATAATATATAATTCAGAAACAAATTTTTTGGTATTGCAACAATACTTTGTAGTTTCCTTTGGTTTTGCAACATGAAAGCTAAGTTGGATGTAAAGTCTGAAGAAGGTCAAGAAATCAGTCCATAGAAGAAGAGATGGTGGGAGAAACTGAACTAAAACAACAGTGGGTATGAAGAGGGAGTATCAGATGCACATGGTAGAATAGAACAGATCTGGTGATAAGTTGCACAGGGTGACATAAGGGAGAGAAAATAATAAAAGATGAGATTTGGGGCTTAGACAATAATCTAATGATGAATATTTAGAAGTAACATGAATAGTTAAGAAAAACAAGAGATTTAGAGAGAACATAAGAGAAAGTGTAGAAGGGGTCAGAGATTACACTTCAGTTTTTATACAATCTGGTGTAATCTTTTTACCATACTCAACTACCTGAAAAAAGGAATTAATTCTTTAGGATTTGATTTTAAATAAAAGAAGATAATGCAAACATACATACAACATGGTAAAAGATGTTTGCATATGGCAAAAGCTGAATTCAAAATGAAGAGTGGGATAATTCGTTTGCCAGGATCTAAAGAATCCTTCAGTCTCATAAAACCAGTGCCAATGCCCAAGTAAACTTTCACTAAATCTGACCACACAAACACACATACACACACACTCACAAATTATATACAAATATGTACAATGTGTTTTTTAATAGCCAATATTTAAAGTGTTCTGCACTTCTTAATTATTCAATATATATTTCATTTGATGGTCATCTGCTAATGTGACATTTCATTCCTTTATCAGAAGGTTCCAAATAGAATTTTATTGTGCCTTTACTGCAGAGGAATTTAAAGCTAGAATTTTATTTCGTACTTGTCACATTTAATGATAATAATCACCTTCGATCCATAAAAGTAATTTCATATCGAAGCTAGAGACAGACCTTCTCTTAAAATTCTGATAAACTGTGGTGATACAATTGCATTGACTAAGCAATTAACAAGTAACAGGGCTGAGATTGCAACCATGGCATAAACAACAAAGCAATTTAAAGTGACAGAACTGTCAGGTGAGTGAATCTCATTTGACAGTCTTACTCAGTTTTAATATCTCACTATTTGTGTTCTGGGAATAACGCAAATGAAGCATGAGAATAGGTTTGTTGAAGGTTTCTTTTTTCCCTGCATACTTATTCATGTCATAAGAAGTCATTATGCTAGAGAATTTTAAAAGGTTACAATGAAATGATGTTTACCTTGGCTTGTACTTGTGAAAGTGTGTGTGTATAACATGCAAGCTAAGGTTCAGGTACAGAACACAAGCTTGCGTCTTTCAAAACAAGCTCTCAGGCTGTGGAATGAATGTAATAATCTATGCATAATTTATTTAATACTGTGAGCCTATTTTTGAAAAAGAAAATAGTTTTGACATCATTTACTGAAAATATAGAAAACAGTTTTGACATCATTTGCTGAAAATATAGAAAACAATCTCACCGATTGTATGGACTTCTCATTGATGTATGTTATAAAACTCATGAAAAAAATGCTTCCTCTAGGGTTGCATTTAATGTACTTACTGGAGAATTTATCCTAACTACTTTGTAGATATATTTTTTTTTAAATACACTAAGCATACATTTCCAGTTGCACACGTACTTTGTCCTTAAGTAACTATGTTTCCAAACACAAAACTGGCTGAACTGGAAACAGCTTTAACTACACTCTTACTCTGCTAAAAGAGATTAAGATTTGTAAATAAGATGATACCAATATAAACATTTCTGCA
>NW_011888858.1:1214881-1226514 GCF_000151845.1 Pteropus vampyrus
CTGGCTGAACTGGAAACAGCTTTAACTACACTCTTACTCTGCTAAAAGAGATTAAGATTTGTAAATAAGATGATACCAATATAAACATTTCTGCAAACAAGATGATGCAATAGATGTCCCCACTGAGTGATTTCCTAAGGAGCAGGAACATACCTACTGCAAACATTAATCACATTGGTATAACTCATTTTCCAATGAATAGAAACCAATGATCGGCCCATACCTCAACCACAATTTTGTATAAAAAAATACCTTCTGAATTCTTGATTTTAAGAATTAGTCAAAAATATTTATTATGCATTTAAGTAGAAACTGGAAGTATAAAAAGAGAGGAACAAAGCCAAAGACATGAGCTATCATTTTCTTTCTCTGCCCAGGATGTGTAAGGAAAATCCATGAAAATTTTAGGTAACACAGTTGGTAGCTCGTCTTTTAGGAATCATGTCCTAGGAGCTACACTCTAGTTAATGGAACGTGTAAGTCACTTCTGTTAATCATCACAAAAGATGTTTTGTTTCTGTGAGTTTATACCTACTTTTTGATTAATACCTAACTCATCAGATAAAAATATTAAAAAGACAATAGTCTTTATCTTGAAGAAATGTAAAGACTCTCCAAGACAGAGTTAGTTATACTTTTCAATACATATATTACTAATCACATTTTCAAAATAATTTTTTCCCTTCAATAAAGACATAATATCCAACAAAAAGAAAATGGGGCTATAGAAGTTCTTCCTCATCTGGCTTTATTACCAAAGTCTGCTCCCTCTGGAATAGCAAGACTACAGCAAGACGAAAGATTTCAGGGGAGTGAAGAAAGGTATGTGTAGAAAACCACAACACAATAATCAGGATTTTGGTCATTGTGATGTGAAACCCCTCCTCAGAAAGCTGTAGACTATGTCCTCCTTGCCAAAGCTGATCCTGAGACTTCCAGGATAAACATGATCACCATCCAGCAGATTCCTATGGACAATCCATAGCATTGCTTTTGAGTATAAATAATGAACAAAAGCCTATAGACACTCATGTAAGCCCAGAAATGAATAAGGAAGAAATTATAAATTGCCCCTTCTTCTCGTGAAATAAATCCAGGTTATAAAAGAAATGATGGGTAAGTACATTTATGGAGATTATGAACATTTTGAATACTAGATTATTCATCAAAAATTTCTCTCACACAAATAAATGACTTCTAGAAATATCAGAGCAAAGACCAATGCAGGCTATATCCCAAAGGGGCCATAGAGATGTAGATACCTCTGTGTGAATCTTTCCTAATATTGTCATCATTCCATTTTATTTTGTCAAGGTCTAGGTGAGTGAGTGAAAATAAAAAGGAATAGCCCATAATATTTAAGTACCTGGAAAGAAAACCTACTTTTCCCAGCAAATAACTTCATATAATTGACTCTTCTATCCTTCGTATCAATAGTTATACAATATGTGAACATTAAATTAAACCAAACACACTATCCCAGAGATAGCTTGAGGGTAACCATTCACTACTTACTGCATGCAGCTCAGTTTGCTCCATGAGAAATTTTTCTTGTGAGGATTATTCCTGCTGCCCTTTATAATATGTGGTAATTTGTACTGGTCAAGGGAAACACCCTCACTTCCTTGTAGGTACTATTAGTGCAACTCTGCTTAAAAGACAAGAATGACGATCTCTAAGTGGGAGATGCAAACTTATTATTTTTATTGGTCGATAAAAGACAAAAAAAAATCCATGATTTAGATTTCAGGGTATTCATAAACATATTTTCATAAATGTATTTTAATCAATAGTAAGAAATCAATTCAAGCAAGGACTTGAATACCAGTGACTATTGTGAAGAAAGCATCTCGGCGGCTTATGCTCAAAGACTGGTTTGCCTGAGAATTCTTGTGACAATTAAATCTGAGAGACTTTAGCACTTGTTCTTCACAGATATCACCAATTTTGAAAATACAAACTAGGAAATGTAATCTTCAAATTAACTAATATCTAAAAAGTATTAATTAAGTGATGACCATGAGATTAGCAATTAGAGCAGCAAACAAGTTTCTGGATATCATGACCTTAGGTATTGGCGTATTTAGTATTTGCCACATATCCTTAGAGAAGGAACATGCAAAGACAGCATCCTAAAAACTGTATTTATGTATCTGATAAACAAATAACACTTGTGAAATTGCTTGAACAATTCAATGGTTGGGAAATTTGCCTGTACTTCCTCCTCTACTCATTGTGACCTCTAAAATTTGTGAAAGCCCAAGGGCTCCTCGAGTGCTCATATCTTGTTGATTAGGAGAAAATATCAAATGCACTATCTCATTCTCTTAACAACAAGAATTAAGCAATGCTTCCTGAGAATTTGTTCCTTAAGGAGTTCTTCAGAAAGAGACAAAATGGAGTAAAACAGTGAATTATGAATGGTGGAATTTTAGTCACCATCCACAAGGTTTAGTGTGAGTACTCCAAAGTTCACCAGATGGGAGAATAGCTTCTCTATTATGTGTAGACTCTGAACCCAGATGTACATTCCTTTTCGTTGAGAATGGCATCTTACAAAAATGAGCTCTCTCATAACCTGATTCCTAGGCCCTCTCTTATCAGTGCGTTAGACAATGAAGAATTAATATAAATGTGGACAGCAAGAAACATTTCATTCTTTCAATTTTTTAATCATTCAATAAATATTTGAGTGTCTGTTATGTTTGATGTATCTCGGTGATAATTCCCCCCACCCCCAGGGGACATTTGACAATGTCTGGACACATTTTTCGTTATCACAACTGAGAGGATGCTCCTGTCAACTAGTGAGACCAGGCTGATACTCTGCTATATACACCCTACAATGTACAGGGCAACCTCTCACAAGAAAGAATTATCCAGCCCCAAATGTCCATAGTCCTGCTGTTGAGAAGCCATGCTGAAGGAATGTGACAGTCAACAAGATGAGTAATTGTTTCTATATTTGTTGTTTCCCACTATTTTTATAATACAATAGTTTAAAATGTTATCTAACTGTCATCTTGTACCCAATAGAAATCTAAAATTGGTATGAATATTGGACTTAATAGTTAAAGAAACCACCTGTTTTGGCCAAATGCTATACAATGTTACATATTATAAAGCATATTCACACAATTTTCAGTGCAGTGCATACATTTCTAACTTAATCAGCACCTTTTCAGGTCATTATAGCAGAGTCCTTATGAAGTTATAGCCCCAGCATCCTACATTAGCAACAGTTTTTACGTTTTCTTCTAATCTCCTGGATTCATGGCATGACACTAGCTATCATTTGGTCCAGCCAACTCCTACACAATTGTTGATCATATCACTCTAAACTGTAAAGATGTTTATCATGTCCTTCTTAATGTAAAACAATCTCTGTCAACCTTAATTGCCTATCAGGTTTTACCCTCTGTTCCCATGATCATTGCCTAGAAAGAAACCTGAAACTTGCCTTTTAACATCCAGCTCAATACATGTTCTTTATTTCTTTGTAGGCGATCCAGGGCAGCTTCTGCCAGCCATAAAACATGAAATAAAGGATAGAAAGGGAAGCCAAAGACACCATGCATTTCACTTGAGATGTGGTTAAAGTCTCGTCTGCTGATGGCTCTCAGAACATGTGAATAGATGATGGATGATATGTTATTTCTAAAGAGATTGATAATGGATGGATGGATGGATGGATGGATGGATGGATGGATGGATGGTTGGATGGATGGATGGATGGATGGATGGATGATAGATAGATGATAGATAGATAGATGATAGATGATAGTACTTTAGTGGACTGTTTTTATATTTATGGGAGACATGAACTTGTTAAGAATATTAAATGCATTCGACGACACAGGCAGGACACAAAAGAATCTTGACAGATTGGAAAGATTGAAGTAAATATTATGACATAAAACTTCACAGGGATAATAAAAGGTCTTATATTTGATTGCAACGGAATTAAGAATATTATAGCTTAGTGGTTCAGATCACAAACTCTGGAGCAAAGCTGTCAGGGTTCATATTCTGGCACCAACGCTTATAAATAAACGTGTGACTTTTGACAAGTCATTTGACCTAACTATGACTTGCTTTCTTTATCTATAAAATGGGATTAATTATGGTTTCAATTTCATAAGGTTGTTTAATAATTAAATGAGTTAATGTATTTAAAGCCTTTAGAAAAGTGCCTGACAAAAAGTTGGTGCTATGTAAGTGTAGTGATAAAGGGGACATGACTTCACTGCAGCAAATATACAGGGAAACATAATTAAGGAAGAAGTTAGTCAAACTCAATTTGTGTTTTAGAAAATGAGATTAATAGTTAAATTTAAAATTAAAAAAATAAAAAAGCCCCCGTGCATGTAGGTTGCATCATAGATGAATAGTAATTAGATTGAGAAGAAGCAACAGTTCTTTGCTCTCTGTTATTCAAACCACATCTGGAGGATTAGTTAAAGACAAAGTAAATGGCATACGAAGGAGCAAAGCGAGAGAGAGAGAAGAGATCCTAAGCCATAGACAATGAGGAATGATTGATTCAAAGGCAGTAGGGAAGTTTTGCTTTAGAAGGAAGAATTTCATAAGAGATGTGGAAGACATAATGGCTGTCATCAAAATCTGAAAAGTTGTCATGTGCAAAGGAATTAGATTAGATCTACAATACCCCAATAAGTATAATTAGGTGGAGAAATTAAAGGGAAACTAAATTCAGCTCATATTTTAAAAAGTTATCTTAAAGAACATTTCAGAAATAGAAGGGCATTCCTTTTCAGGAGCTGTTCAAAAATAGAGTTGATGAAATAGACAACTATCCTACTCATTCTTGCTGGTGGGATAGGAGAGGTGGACAGAGATTTGGGGGTTAGGGGGTGGCGGAGGGGTAGCTAAGGAAGAAATGACCAGGAGTGATGGAGCTTATGGAGTGGAAGTCCTCCTTGGTAGAAGCACCTCTGTTTCATAGCCATAAGCAAAGCAATGCTGCAAGAAGTTAGGCCAAACAGTGTCAGCCTAAAGAAGCAGTAAAGCTGACAGTGAAATACTCAGTGCAGACATTAGGTGGCTAAATCCAAAGGATAATAATCTAAAAAGAAAGACAAGCCACTGATGATTCATCTCAAATGCTACTTCCTCAGAGAGGCCATTTTCTGACCACAGTATCTGTTAGTCCCTCATAGACATTCTCTTTAGCATAACCATGTTTTGTTGTTGTTTCATTTATCATTGTATAAATGTATCTTGTTTATGTATGTGATTCCTTATTTATTTTCTATTTCCCCCCCTAAAATGTAAGTTTCATGAGAATAGGGGACTTTGTCTGTTTTCCACCTTATGCCCAGTATCTAAAAGAGTGTTCAATATACAGTATGTACCCAGTAAGCATTTATTCAAACAATAAATGAGTGAACATCCAGATTTATAAACAAATAAAGAACTAAAGCAGCCAGAGGCAGTGGAGGTCATTGAGAGAGCAAGCTGTTGCTTTTTCTAGAAATAACTCTAGAGCTAATGAGTGACCACCTGGTTTATATATTCAAGCCTAGTGGTTTGGGGATAAGTAATGTGTCCTAGACAATTAAGGAAACTTGAGGAAATTGAGAGTAAAAATTGCCTAAGGAAATTTTAAACACTGGAAGAGAGGATGATACGTGGACTGCATCAAACCACCACACCAGTGGTTTTCAAAGGATCATCCTAGACCAGCAGTACCAGAATCACTTAGAAACTTGTTAGAATGCAAATGTTTAGCCTCCTAACTCAGATATACTGAACTAAAAATTCTAGGGGTGAAGCCTAGCAATCTATGTTTTAACAAACCTTCTGTATATGGTTGTCATGCATGCAGTTTGAAAAACATTGGGCTACATGATCTTCTGAGGCCCTTCCAATGCTCCATGACTCTATAAGAAACAGAGAGCATGGGAATAAGTCCCAGGAAGTAAAAGAGAATCCCTAAAGTATCCCTAGTGAGTATACTCCATGGACCATGAAAATAACAATAACAACTAGAATAATTCCGCAGGGTGTTAATCGTTTCTTTGATTTCTGAGTAGAAAAATCTTTCTTTTAGGAAAATGCTAGATTTAACAATATAACATATTTCTTTCCTGCAGGAGTTCTCAGAGCCTTAATACTGACAGAAAAATGGTGGTGTGATATGTTGAGCTTTCCACATGTATTTGATCAAGAATCCCCATTCCCACAGTTTATCTTTCAGGAAGAGTGTTTTGCTGGATACTGTCTAGGAAATGCAATTCAAGGATGATAAATTTTTATTAGAGCCAAGTGCTTCCAAAACAGAAGAGGTTCTGGTAGAATCTAAGGGTTAAGTTTTTGTCCATGACTATAGTCATTTCTGTATATGCAGGTTTTCCTTTTTATTAGTAGGACATTGTTGCTTCTGTGTAAGGTGTGACTAATATTTATGTTTCTAGAGAACTGTATGTTCCACTAATGGTAATGTGAAGAACAGATGTGCCAATAAGTCTCAGATTGTTTTCTAGATTATGAGCAGCTTACACATTTCTACACTTTTTATATTCACATAAGTGAAAATGGATGAGAGTTCCGTTGTTCTTTTACCTAGTTTAAAGAAGCTAACGTGAACTAGACTGTGATTCATTAAACAGTATTACCTGTGTCAGGCATTAGAAAATTGCATTTCAGCTGAGGACAGGAAAAGGTACATGAGTTACAGTGATGGTGAAAAACTTTTCAATTAATTTATTTAAGTATTTGTAATTTCCATTTCAAAACAGAAGAAATAATATGGAATGCTGAATGAAAATTAATCTGTATATATAATGCTCATTAAATACAGGAAAAATTCAATGCTATCTCCCCAAAAATACCATTTGAACTATGTTAGAACAAACTTTAGGAGCTTCACATGTTCTATAAAGTACACCAAAGGAACTTAATGAACACTAATTAATCAAAGTAATATTTGTTTCATTTCCAATTAACTCCTGCAATAAATGTTTATAAGTAAGACTATGAATGCCTAAAGACAAGTCTATTATTTATTTAGACATTATTTATTTATGCTTCCTACTACATCCAAAAATAATTGCTTCAAACCACAATGCAAGCAATCAATACAATAAAACTGTTTTCAAAAGCACAGTAAAGAAAAGAGTCAGGCAGTAAGTGGGGAGAGGAAAAGGAAAATAATTATAGAATAAAACTCAAAGTAAAGGAACCCAAGCAAGACACCTTTGAACTTCCTGGCTATCAAATATATGCAAATATTATACATATATATACACGCACACACACATATATATAAAATATATAAGTGCAAATCTTTCATTCATTAACTACTAAAAGGTAGCATAATGGTGGACAAAGATTATCTTAATCTTAAATTCTAAAAAATATATATATGAGGATATGAGTCATCATAAAAGAATAATTGAATGAATTTATACATAATATCCTTAATTGCTATTTTATTTAAAAAATGTGGAGCTCTTCCATATAGGACCATTTCTCATATGACTCCAATAAAATCCAAGAGTTTTATAATGTTGTTCTTTAGTACATAGCACAGTATATACTGAACTAACTAGATACAGGTTTTAAGTTTAGAATCAAGAGGATTATATAGATGACATGTCTCTTAAGAGTACCCACTTGAATATTATGTCTCAACTGAACTTTTGACAGGATTTTGAGACAGATCATTTAAAAATGGGGATGCTATCAAGAATTTAAAATTTATACATTCTGCATTGTTGACTGAGTGCTGCACTGTGGATGAATGTACACTGACAGTATTCACATGGGGTTAAATCTACTACAGAAGGAATGGTTTCAGATATCTGAAAAATCAGGTATAAGTTAAAGATGTCAAATAGCCCTTACAAGTAATACAGACTATATTGGTTTACCAGAAACACAGATAAGGCTTAGAGAGATTTTGTGATTCCTTCACAGACCGGCTAGGGCAGAGTTTGATTTTCAGGTGTTGCTTAAACCAAAGTGTCTGGCTAAATTAATTTTGTCAATTGACTACATTGAATAAAAGCCTTCACTTTTAAACTTGAAGGAGTTCCTTTTGAATTTGTGTTTCCCTAGCCCTATAGGGAAACAAATCTTTGAGTAAATAGCAATTATGCTGGTGTTTTGGAAATAGATTGTTAGGAGACTCATTCATTTATTCAATTAATATTTATTATTCATTTGATGTTACGGCTATTGTGCTAGTTCTGAGGATACAGTGATAAGCTAGGCAGACTTAGTCTCTGTCGTTATGAAAATCAACAATGAATAATTATAAAAATTAAGATCTTAATTTCAACTGTGATAATTTTTCAGTAGAAAAATAGAGGAAGCTAGAAAAGTAAATAGTGTAGAAGAAATACTGTAACCACTTGCCTTTGGATATTTAGGATTTTGTAGATAATATTCTCAGGAATGGTAGAAGCCAGGTCATCTGAGAACAGTAGTTATTTTTTTTTTTTTTTTATTTACTGTGTTTGGCCCTGGATTAGTTACTGTGGGAGTACACAGACAACTAAATGATGGGCTGTTTTTCATCTTTCAAGATTTTTTTTAAGTTTTTTTTTTTTTTTTTTTTTTTTTTTTTAGTATTTACTGTGTTATGGCCCTGGATTAGTTACTGTGGGAGTACACAGACAACTAAGATGCAGTCTGTGCACTTAATAACCAAAATCCAGTAATAAAGATGTACTCTAGCTATAATCTAAAGAAAAATTTGTTAGCTGCATAAAAGACAGATCATAAACCTACTCACAAAATTCAGAGGATGAAAATTCCCTCACAGTTGAAATGATCACAGATCTTTATAAAGAAGAGACATTTGTAATGGGCATTAAAAAATACATATGTGAAATAACCTATATGTCCATTGACTGATGACTGGATAAAAAAAACTGTTGTGTGTATACATATACCCACACACACACAGAATGGAATACTGTTCAGCCATTAAAAAAAAAGAAGAAGAAGAAAACCCTGCCATTTGTGACAACTTGGATGGACCTGAAGGACATTTTGCTAAGTGAATAAGCTAGATACAGAAAGGCAGGACTGTGTGATCTCACTTAAACTGGATATGGAAATATAAAATAGTCTCATAGAAGCAGAAAGTAGAATGGTGGTTGCCAAGACCTGGAGGGAAGAAGGAATGGAGAGGTAATGGTCAAAGGGTACAAAGTGTCTTCTATGCAAAATAAGTTCTGGAGATGTATAGAGCATAATACTTATAGCAAGCAATATTGCATTGTATACTTAAAATTCGTTAAGAGGATAGATCTTACATTGTGTTCTTACTATATATACAAAAATAATGATAATAATGATAATAATAATAAAAGGGCTGGAAGGAAACTTTAAGAGGTGATAGATATGCCTATAGCCTTGGTGGTGAAACTTTATGGATACATATACTTATCTTCAAACTCACTGAATTGTATACTTTAAATATGTACTGCTTTTTACACATCATGCCTCAGGGAAGTAGTTTAAAGGAAAAAATAAGAGTGCCTATGTAGAATGCTGATGGAGGAAAAAGAGGTTATTTTAGTTGACAGAAAAGCAAAAACAAAGGAAACATAGGCAACAGTCAGTTGTCATTAGGCATAGATAAAGGACACAGGAGGATAAGGTAGGACAGGTGGGTTACAGGCAGTTGAGGAGACTCTTAGATGCCAGGCTACAGTGTCTGCTCTGCATTCACTATGTGATGGGAACCCCCTGGTGACTTTTGATCACAGGAATGACATGATAAAAAGGGAGTGTAAAGAACCTTAAACTCTGTGAGATGATTTTGAGAGATGTGAGACCAAAGGTAATCAGAACAGCTGGTAGTCCATACAAGAGGTAATAAGGGCCTGAACTGTGACAGTGGGAATGGAAATGAGAAATTAGTAAAGAATGCTGAGCTTCGAACCCACGGTAACTGATCTGATTACCCGCAGTAACTGATCTGATCACAGCAGAAGTGACACCTCCATTAACTTTATTGAATCGTGTCTCCAGGAGCATTAGAACTGATTGGTCCTTGGAGACACTCTCGAAGCAAATGCAAGCTTAATTTGCCACCATTTGCATGGATAGATTCAACTACACAGAACCATCCCTGAAGTCTTTGACTTAATTTTAAAATCATATATTACATCAACAACATTGCAGTATTTATCCCATTGTGCCCTTTTGCATGTTCTTGAAGTTATTAAAATACATTTTTTTCCTCTCCTCTCTCCATTTTGTTCCAAAGAGGCTTCACTTTCTCAACAAACCTTTTCTGTCTCCTACCTAAGATTACTCCTTACCTCCCAAAATGTTAGATACAAATATGTTACAGTGTCACGTCTTAGAAGAGAAGAGAATAAAAGGAATTTCCATATTCAAACAGTAACTAATAAACAGTAAGTGTCCAAGAAACTTAGGACATCTGTAGCAAGAGGTGCCTCTATTTAACAAAGAAGGGATTTGCCAATGACATCTTTTGTTACTAGAAACTTTATTACTGATGGTAAACTATAAACCAGAAAGCAAACCTCAAAAAAAAGTTATGATTAATATTTGTATTACTTATGTAGTATTATCAATCAACATCATACTGAAGGTCCTTCTATCTTCTTTTCTCTCTATGGAAAAATAATTTTGGGATAATCTCAGTCTAGCTTGGCATATTTCTATCTTTTCAAGATTATCTGCAACCCAGTGATTCAGAGGACATGTGCCTCAACATATAGAATCCAAAAGTACCGCTCTTCCCTTGATGCTCAACACAAGTCCCCTCTCCATGATCATTCATCTTCCAGAGTCACTTAAGATTTTCTCAGAGGTAAGATGACCAAAATTTCCATTTTCATCCTCCATGCTAAGTAAAATGCATACAAAAATATTTGTTCAAAGATAATCTGTTAAACAATCACCTCACAAGCTAACAGAGAACTTAGTAGGTTTTGTTTTTGTTTTAAATTTGGAAATATCTCTTATTCTAACTACTTTACATGAGATTGCCACACTCTAACACGTTTTTTCATAACCTAAGAAAAATTTGATGTTTTTTATATATTCCACGACTATGTCCTTGAATTCATAAACAGAAACTTAAACACCCTCTATATCAGCTTTTGCCCAAAAAATATTCTAAAGAATTGTCCTCTGTGGTATCTTTTCTCAAAACTAGCCAAACAGATGTGGGAAATAATATATTCCCTGCCCTACCTTCCTTAGAAATTCACAATGAATACCAGCATTTTAAAGGTTCTCAGAAATCTCATCAAAAAGAAACATATTAAACTATGTTTCACTGAGGCTTCTTTTTTAACAAAAAAACTTTTTTAAATATTACAAAATAACAAATACCATATTGAAGAAATAATGTTCTAGAAATTTTGACTCATCTAAATTTTAATCAAGGCATTGAGAACCTTCAAATTATATTTTAGATTAAATAAACTACTAAAAAATAATTCAAGAGCTTGAAGGCAGTCATTTAGATGTTAAATATTGTTCATCATTGATCTTTTTTTAAAATGTTGCTATTCCTAAAATTATTGAAACGAATGATCATAGGTGATTAGAATTTAATTAAAAAGTTATAGTGAATATTTCATGATATTAATATGCAAATTGTTGGGGGAAACTATTTT
>NW_011888858.1:1228127-1229015 GCF_000151845.1 Pteropus vampyrus
AAGATGATGTTCACCAATATGTTGTGAGAAAGGCCCTAAACAAAGAAGGCAAGAAATTTAGGACCAAAGCATCCAAGATTCAATGGCTTGTTACTCCATGTGTCCTGCAACACAAATGTCTGCATATTGTGGTGAAGAAACAGCATACTAAGAAAAAGAAGGATGAGACCGCAGAATATGCTAAACTTTTGGCCAAGAGAATAAAAGAAGCCAAGGAAAAATGCCAGGAACAGCTTGCCAAGAGACATAGACTTTCTTCTCTTGAGAGTTTCTACCTCTATTCTGAGTCCAGTCAAAACTGAGATTTTGTAAGAATAACAAAAAAATATAATCATACATCAAAAAAAAAGGAAAAAATAAAAAAGAATAAAAGAAAAAAAAGGAAAACCAAACTCATAGATACAGAGAACAGATTGGTGGTTGTCAGATGTGGCGGGGACAGGAGAAATGGGTGAAGATAGTCAAAAGGTACAAAATTTCAGTTATAAAATAAGTCCTGGAGAAGAAATGTACAGCATAGTGGTGAAAATTGCTAAGAGAGTAGATCTTAAAAGTTCTCATCACAACGAGGATGTAACTATGTGCATGTTAATTAGACTTATTGTGATTATTTGCAGTATATATTGAATCATTATGTCATATACCTGAAACTAACATAATATTATACATCAATTATATCTCAATAAAAAAAGAAACCCTAATGTGTGTTAACCTTAATTTAGTTAAGCACTAAATTAAGGACTAGGTCTAAACACAAAAATAGTTTATTCAACTTCCCCAACAAACACACAAAAAATATTGTAGATTCAGTTCGGGGATCAATTTTAAATAGCCCATTTTGTTTAATTGGCTCAGATTCACTTTTGCTTTAAAACAGTCTGGATTCAG
>NW_011888858.1:1229065-1230871 GCF_000151845.1 Pteropus vampyrus
CCTACCTTCCTTAGAAATTCACAATGAATACCAGCATTTTAAAGGTTCTCAGAAATCTCATCAAAAAGAAACATATTAAACTATGTTTCACTGAGGCTTCTTTTTTAACAAAAAAACTTTTTTAAATATTACAAAATAACAAATACCATATTGAAGAAATAATGTTCTAGAAATTTTGACTCATCTAAATTTTAATCAAGGCATTAAGAACCTTCAAATTAAAATAGTTCAAGAGCTTGAAGGCAGTCATTTAGATGTTAAATATTGTTCATCATTGATCTTTTTTTAAAATGTTGCTATTCCTAAAATTATTGAAACGAATGATCATAGGTGATTAGAATTTAATTAAAAAGTTATAGTGAATATTTCATGATATTAATATGCAAATTGTTGGGGGAAACTATTTTTAATAGCTGTCTTGAAATCTCACTAGGGCCATTAGTAAGAAACTTTCGATTTATTATTTTTATATTTTGTTCTGATCATTGGAGAAGACATTTTATACATACTGCATGCCTGGGAATTTGACATTTGAAAGGTCCCATAAAGAGAAGCTAAGAGCTTGTAATCATCATACAATCGAATGCCACTAAAAGTTGATCATGAAAAGGGGCATCGAAATGAATAAAAAGGCCTTCTCTAAGACATACTAACTTTTGATCTCTTGAAGGTGGGGGAAAGACAAACACATAACAGTTTCTCTTTCAGGTTGAGGTAAGGACATTTTTAAAGATACATGTGCCTAGAACTCACAACTATGTTTCTGTAAACAGATTCCAAATTTCTCTAAGACCAGTAACTTTAAGTGAAAAAAAATTAAATCTCATATGTTGATGTGATAGCATCTGTTACAGAAGTCCCGCAGCACAACATTGGGTAAAGTTTCTATATTAGGTCCTGTCTAAAATTGGGACATGTCATTTATAGGAAAAAAACAAAGAGTAAGAGAAATATGGATGGGGTGAGAAGAAGACATGTAGGATACATATGAAAATATTTTAAAACTTTCAAATCTGAAAGGAGTTTGTTGGTGCTTTCTTTAAAGTATTTTTTTTAATTTACAAATGAATGGTTTTATAGTACAGAATTATATTTGGATGTCTAATGAAAAATGTTTAATATCCTTCACATTTTTTAAGTGATGTTCCCTCATAGGTTGACTATACGGGATTCAACACTATGGGTTTCAATAATAAACAACATTTTGATTAATTTTTTTATTTTATTCTCTTTTCTTCTCTAATTATTCCCCTTTTGTACCTCCCTTGGCTTATTCTATTGAAAATAAAGATGAATTAAAGAAATCCTAAAATATATATGCACCCCCATGTTCATTGCAGCATTATTTGAAATAGCCAAGGCATGGAAGCAACCTAAGGGTCCATCCATGAATGAATAGGTAAAAAAGTTATTATACATATGTATAATGGAATATAATTCAGCCATAAAAAGAACATGGATGGACTACAACATGGATGGACTTTGAAGAAATTATGCTAAGTGAAATAAGTCAGACAAAGAAAGACAAATACCATATGATCTGATCTCACTTATATGTAGAATCTAAACAAACAATCAAACAAAAGAAAAACAAACTCGCTTTTTTTTGTGATGTCTCAGAGGCAGTCACTCACTTCAGGATGAAGCTGAACATCTCTTTCCCAGCAACTGGCTGCCAGAACTCATTGGAATAGATGATGAACTCAGACTTTGTACCTTTTATGAGAACGTATGGCCACAGAAGTTGCTGCTGCTGCTCTGTAAAGAAAAGAAGAGTAACGTGGTTTGAATTAGTGGTGAGAATGA
>NW_011888858.1:1232716-1235063 GCF_000151845.1 Pteropus vampyrus
ATTCACTCTTACCAAGATATAAAAATAGATTAAGTTATATCAGACATTTTCAACAATATCTGAATTAAAATAAAATTTTTTAAAAAGTTAGGATCAGAGGGATAGATTACAAAAAGAAAATTTACAACTCCATTATCCCTACCTCAGAGTAATTTAGTTGAAATTAGTAGTAAAAACACTGGACTAGAAGTTAGAGACTTGCCATTTTATTACACTTAATCATATTTTTATCTTAAACAAGTCACTAAACTTCAATGGGCCTCAGTATTCACATCTGTAAAATGAACAGTTGCTCTAGAGTTCTGTTTTTAACTGCTCACCACAATTCATTCATAAATGATGAGCAAGGATAGTTTCACTGGTATACACCTGTGCAGTCTCACAGGGCCCCCATGCTCAAAAGGGCCCCACCCATGGGTTAATGATCTGCTATTGCCATCTTGAAACTTTTAATAATTTTTTGACCAAGGAGACTCAATAATTTCATTTTGCTTTGGCCCCTGCAAAGTATATAGCTGGTCCTGGTAATGAGATCAGTTTGATGGGTTGAGACCAGCATTTTTAATGAACTATTTGAGAAGAGAAAATGTCAAGGCATGAATATTTTTACAAAACTCTTCTTCCACTTTTAGTTACATGCATGTATAGTTTTGTGTTTGAAAAAGGTGGGAGTGTGTCTTTGTGTGTATATTTTGTTGCAAAATAAAATTATTTTTTATGAGTTGTGATCAGTTATTAGACAATTCCTAAGGTCCCTATGAGTTCTAACATTCTAGGATTCTATGTCTCTTGTTATTAACCATGATAGCATAATTAAAGAGGACTTTTCTTCAGTAGAAAAAAAAATTCAGTGGGAAAAATCTAATGATTCCAACAAAAAAAAAATTGAAATTCAAAGCTAGTGTCATTTTCTTTAGAAATGCTCTTATGTACAAAGAAAGAAAAATAGTAACTTAAAAATAAACATTCTAAATATGGAACAATAATATAAGCATACTTTATAAAAAAAAAAATCAAGGTCAGTACCACATAGTATCTAACACAAATACAGGAAAGGTAGAATTACTCTTTGTTTGCAACATATGGAGCATGTATACACCAAAGATTATAACATGCTAAATTGGTCTCTCATTATATGATATGCCCTCCACCATCACCATCATACACATTAACAGAATTATTTTGATCCTTCAAATATTTAGAACTTCTACTAGGTCTTTTTTTTTTTATAACATTCAATTTGATTGTACAAAACATTCTGATATCTATTTATTGAACCTGCACATTGAACCTCAAATAAGACACACTATTCATTTCTGGTCAAGATGGAGTAGGTAAACACTGTGCTTGCCTCCTCTCACGACCACATCAAAATTACAACAAAACTACAGAAAAAAAAAAAAAAATCATTGGGAATTACCAAAAGTGTAGCTGAACAGAAGTCCTACAACTAAGGACATAGAAAAGAAGCCACCTCAAGAATGGTAGGAAGAGCTGGATGCAAATCAGGCTGGTCCCACAACCGTGTGTGGCGGTTGAAAATCAAGTTGGGTAGCTCAACTGCGGAGGTCTCCCCAGAAGAATGAGGAATCCCAATCTCACAACGGGCTCCCCAGCCCAGGATTTCAGTGTTGAGAAGAGAAGTTCCCACAACGTCTGGCTATGAAAACCAGTGGAGATTGTGGCTGAGTGAGATAAGGGCAGCTGTAATTCCTCTTAAAGAGCCCACATGTGAACTTACTGACAGACTCACTCACTCTGAGATCCAGAGCTGGAGCAGCAGCTCAAAATCTCCAGGGACATTTGGGGAAAAACTGAGTTGTCTGGCTTCAGGGTAAGGACAGCGGGGTAGCTTTCTCCCAGACAAAAGTACTGGCAGAATCTATTGTTTCTTTTTTGAGCCCTCCTCACTCCCAGTGGTCAGACACAGGCAGCTGCTATATCTGTGTCTCCCAATCATGCTAACACAGTTCATTCTGCCCAGGTGATTTCCTGAGGTCCTGCCTCGCCCAACTTGTGGGCCCACCCAATTCATTCCCTGTGGCTTTTCCATACAAGCTGCCTGTCTTGGCTCATACTACAAACTTTCTTAAAATCTCTCAAAAGTTCACAAAACTCAAAGAAGCATTATCTGGCCTCAGTATGCCCCATATCTTTCTCTGAACATCCCCAAACTCAGCACTAGAAGAAGCCAGCCTCAGTTCCTGGCTTGGTCTCTCTAGGTACCTCTAAGCCCAGTACAGGCAGCAGCCATCTGCGAATTACTTGGTGGCTCATGCCAAGTGGCCCTAGAAAGGGAACAGACTGCAGCTGAACTTGGCCTGCAGCAGGGCTTCTCCCAGGAGGC
>NW_011888858.1:1235113-1240144 GCF_000151845.1 Pteropus vampyrus
GAAGAGAAGTTCCCACAACGTCTGGCTATGAAAACCAGTGGAGATTGTGGCTGAGTGAGATAAGGGCAGCTGTAATTCCTCTTAAAGAGCCCACATGTGAACTTACTGACAGACTCACTCACTCTGAGATCCAGAGCTGGAGCAGCAGCTCAAAATCTCCAGGGACATTTGGGGAAAAACTGAGTTGTCTGGCTTCAGGGTAAGGACAGCGGGGTAGCTTTCTCCCAGACAAAAGTACTGGCAGAATCTATTGTTTCTTTTTTGAGCCCTCCTCACTCCCAGTGGTCAGACACAGGCAGCTGCTATATCTGTGTCTCCCAATCATGCTAACACAGTTCATTCTGCCCAGGTGATTTCCTGAGGTCCTGCCTCGCCCAACTTGTGGGCCCACCCAATTCATTCCCTGTGGCTTTTCCATACAAGCTGCCTGTCTTGGCTCATACTACAAACTTTCTTAAAATCTCTCAAAAGTTCACAAAACTCAAAGAAGCATTATCTGGCCTCAGTATGCCCCATATCTTTCTCTGAACATCCCCAAACTCAGCACTAGAAGAAGCCAGCCTCAGTTCCTGGCTTGGTCTCTCTAGGTACCTCTAAGCCCAGTACAGGCAGCAGCCATCTGCGAATTACTTGGTGGCTCATGCCAAGTGGCCCTAGAAAGGGAACAGACTGCAGCTGAACTTGGCCTGCAGCAGGGCTTCTCCCAGGAGGCGTAGGTCTGGCATGCCTAATGGCCAGCTTCAGACCAAACCTGAGTACCACCTGGGGCTGCACTGAGAACAACACACCCAGAGGGCAGACTAGGCAGACACCAGAGCCCTGCTAAAGCAAATCCTGCTCCATAGGGTCAGCCTCTTACTGTCCAGTCTTCACAACCCAAGGGTCAATCCTTCCCATTGATATGCAAACAGCAACCAAGACTCAACTATAACAGGAGGGCACAAACAACCCATACAAGAGACAACCCTAGAGCACTAGGCTCAGGTGACCAAGTAAAGTGCACTCCTGGGCCCCACAGGACACCTACTACATAAAGCTACTCTACTAAGACTGGAAGACATAGAAGCAAACACAAGGAGGCAGCCAAAATGGGGAGACAAATAAACACATCCCACATGAAAGATCAGAACAAAGCTCCAGGAAAGTAACTGAACAAAATGTAGACAAGCAATCTATCACATGAAGAGTTCAAAACACTCGTTATAACGATGCTCGAGTGAACTCAAAGAGGCACACACCAAGACACATCATAATTAAAATGCCAAAGGTTAAAGACAAACAGAGAATCTAAAAACAGCAAGAGAAAATCAGTTAGTTACCTACAAGGGAGCTCCAATAAGACTGTCAGTTGATTTCTCAATAGAAAAGATTCCCAGACAAGAAAAATCTAAAGGAGTTCACCAACACTAAACCAGTATTATAACAAACATTAGAGGAACTTCTTTAGGAAGAAGAAGAAAAAAGATAAAAAAGATGAATAATCTAGTAGCTACATATCTATCAACAAATACTTTAAAAGTAAATGGATTAAATGCTCCAATCAAAAGATAGGGTGGCTGAATGGATAAGAAAAAATATCTTACCATATACTGCCTCAAAAGACTCACTTGAGATCAAAAGATACATACAGACTGAAATTAAAGGGAAGAAAAAAAATTTCATGAAAATGAAAACAAAACAAAAAAAAGCTAAGGTAGCAATACTGATACTGGACAAAGTAGACTTTGAAAGAAAGGCTATAACAAGAGAAACAGAAGGACCCAGTTATCTCTCTTCTGAGTATATAATCAAACAAACCCAAAATACTGCTTCAAAGGGACATGTGAATCCATATGTTCATTGCAGCATAATTTATAATAACCAAGATATGGAGACAACCTGGATATCCATTAATGGATGAATGAACAAAGAAGAGGTGGTACATATACACAATAGAATATTACTCAGCAATACAAAAGAATGAAATCTTGCCATTTGTAAGAGTATGGATGAAACTAGAGGGTATTGTACTAAGGAGATAAGTCAGAAAAAGAAAGACAAAAGCCATATGATTTGACTTACATGTGGAACCTAAAGAACAAAATGAATGAATAAACAGAAGAAAGTTATAGATACAGAGAACATTTTGATGGTTGCCAGATGAGAGGTAGATTGAGAGGGTGGGTTAAAAAGGGGAAGGAATAAGAAATACAAATTGGCAGTTACAAAATAGTCATGGGGATGTAAAATATAGCATAAGGCATATAGTCGATAATATTTTAATAACTATGTATGGTATCAGATGGGTACTAGATTTATTGGGGTGGTGACTTTGTAAGTTATATAAATGTTTAACACCACGATATACACCTGAAACTAATAAAATATTGCATGCCAACTATATTTGAAAATGAAAAATTATTTTTTAAAAAGATGCACTATTCATGAATAGTAAGCACTTTCCGGAGATGGGTGTGTTGACATAAAACTGTCAAATGTATCCAGGCCATAGAAATTTTTTCATCTTCAGAAAGCAGTGGCATTCTTTTTCTCTTAAAGAAACTAATTTTTATAACCTACATTTACAAAATGTGACTTTTCCAGAGATTAAAAGCTTTTTCTAGCCAAGCAGAAATAGTATGGAGTTAAAATATTTTCCTGACACACTTTAGACTTACCAGAGTTCAACAGGTAAGAAAGCTCATTCAGCAGTAATACCTATCAGAGTTCAACAGGTAAGAAAGCCCATTCAGCAATAATACCCATCAAAGATAAAATTATGACCCCAAGGTGAACTGAAAGCCAGGGAAACTTCTGCTTATAATTATAGCTCCAAAACAGTTTCAATTTAAGTCCATTATAGAAACTTCATATAGGTGAATAATTTGCCAAAATGCTACCATTACATGTGCTATCCTGTGTATTTTGGGCACTCATCACAAGCACCTTGCAGATAAAATACAATTTGAATATACAGGGATTCTCAAGAAACATGGGGGAATGACAGACGTCCTCAGATTGCTCCCCTTGAAACAACAATAAGCTGAACATCTAAAACACAACAAAAAATACCCAAACTGCACACCAGCACGTCTGAGTGTGGGATCTGCACATAAAAGCTACCATGGGTCTGAACCCCAGGTGTCGGGCGGTGGACTGGGAGAAATAAAGAAGCTGCTTTTCGCAGCCGCTGGAGCTCCTTACAGGAGGAGGGGAAGAGATGCAGTGACTTCCCTGATCAGCCTGCCTGGAAGTGCCGGAACTTCTAGCAGCTGGCAGCAAGGTCCAGTCATCAGGGCAGAAAGCAGAGAAGTGGGACGAGATAGTAGAGAAACAACAGTTGATTTTCACGGGCCCTGGTTCCAAAACAGAGGCTGAGCTGCAGCCCCCAACCCCCAACCCAGAGGGCCCCTCCCCACATACCCTCTGAGACTGAACACCGTGGAGCACCAGGGGAATCTGAGCAAACGCTACCAAAATTGTTGCTAATACTGACAGGGACCGAAACTGAGAGTAACAAGTGTGATTAAATATCTACAAGAAATTAAAAAAGACATTTAGTCTTTATATAAAGCAGGGATCCAAGAAGCTTGGATACCACCTACTGGAATCCAAAAGAAAAGTGTCTTCTTTTCAGCAGGCTAAAGAGAGACCTTTATATAATAAATCTTCTTTCTGAAAAAAACAACAGAATACACTTCCATTAATGCCCAGGCAGAGAAATAGTCCATTAAACATCATGAACAACCAAGGCGACAAGGCATCTCAGAAAAAAAGAGAAAAATCTCCAGAAAAGAAGCATACAGAAATAGAAATATGCGACCTAAATGACAGAGAATTCAGGATGGTACTTCTAAAAATCTCAATGAGATCTAAAACAACTCAAATCGACAATTTCAGAAATTGAAAAAACAACTAGATGAGCAGAGCAAGGACATCAAAAACCTCAAAGGGAACCAAATAGAACTTCTGGAGATAAAGAACACACTGCAAGAGTTGAAAAATAAAATAGCAAGCTTGGAAAATAGAGTCAACCAAATGAAGGAATGGATCAGTAATATTGAAGACAGAAATCTAGAAATAAAACAGAAGGAAGAAGAGAGAAATCAAAGAATGAAAAATAATGAAAGATAAATACAAGAACTAGCTGATATCATCAGGAGAGAAAACATAAGAATAATGGGCATTACCAAAGTCAAGGAAAAGGAGCAGGGACTAGAAAGCATTTTCAGACAGATAGTGGATGAGAATTTCCCAGATCTAAGGAATGAGCTGGAGCTTGGAATTCAAGAAGTAAACAAAACACCCAATTATCTCAACCCAAAAGGGCCTTCACCAAGACACATTGTATTAAAGTTATCAAAAATCAATGACAAAGACAGAATTCTCAGGGCAGCCAGGGAGAAGATCAAGAGATACGTAGAAATGAATGATAGTACAACATATCAAAACTTTTGGAACATAGCAAAAGAGGTCATAAGAGAAAAGTTCATATCATTACAGGCCTATCTCCAAAAAAAAGAACAAGCCCAAATAAACAACCTAGCATTGCATCTTAAAAAACTAGAAAAGGAAGAACAAATGAGGCCTAAAGTTAGCAGAGGGAAAGAAATTGTCAAAATTAGAGCAAAAATAAATGAAATTGAAAATAAAAAACACTACAAAAAATAAATGCAACAAGGAGCTGGTTCTTTGAGAAGGTTAATAAAATTGACAAACCCGTGGCTAGACTCACTAAAGAAAAAAGAGAAAGGACACAAATCAACAAAATCAGGAATGAAAGAGGGAAAATTATGACTGAAATTGCAGAAATGCAAAGAATCAGGGAAGAAAACTATGAAAAGGTATATAATAACAAATTCAATAACGTCGAAGAAATGCACCAGTACTGAGAAAAATACAATATTCCTAGATTGAATCAAGATCTAGAAAATCTAAATAGACCAATTAGCAGTGTGGAAATTGAAACAATCATCAAAAACCTGCCAAAAAGTAAAAGTCCAGGACCAGATGGCTTCACCAGTGAATTCTACCAAATATTCAAAGAAGATT
>NW_011888858.1:1240194-1240708 GCF_000151845.1 Pteropus vampyrus
GGAAATTGAAACAATCATCAAAAACCTGCCAAAAAGTAAAAGTCCAGGACCAGATGGCTTCACCAGTGAATTCTACCAAATATTCAAAGAAGATTTAATACCTATTCTCCTCAAACTCTTCCAAAAAAATGAAAGAGGAGACAATACTTCCCAACTCATTTTATGAGGCCAGGGTTACTCTGATACCAAAACCTGGTAAAGATAACACAAAAAACGAAAACAACAGACCAATATCCCTCATGAACACAGATGCAAAAATCCTAAATAAGATACCAGCGAACCGAAAACAGCAACATATTAAAAATATTATACATCATGATCCAGTGGGCTTCATCCCAGGGACACAGGAATGGTTCAACATATGCAAATCGATTAATGTGACTCACCACATAAACAAATTAAAAAAAAAGAATCATATAAGTATTTCAATCGATGCAGAAGAAGCACTCGACAAGATACAGCATCCATTTATGATCAAAACACTTAACAAAATTGGTATAGAAGGAAAATACCT
>NW_011888858.1:1240758-1241512 GCF_000151845.1 Pteropus vampyrus
TCGACAAGATACAGCATCCATTTATGATCAAAACACTTAACAAAATTGGTATAGAAGGAAAATACCTTAACATATAAAGGCCATATATGACAAACTCTCAGCCAACATTATATTTAATAGTGAAAAACTAAAAACTTTTCCTCTAAGATCAGAAACAAGGTGAGGCTGTCCACTGTCACCACTGTTACTCAGTATAACACTGGAGGTCCTAGAGAGTGGAATCAGACAAAAGAAAGATATAAAAGGAATCTAAATAGAAAACAAAGAAGTCAAACTGTCACTATTTGCAGATGACATGATTCTCTATATAGAAAACCCTAAAGAATCACAAGAACACTACTAGAAACAAGAAGCAAATACAGTAAAGTCTCTGAATACAAAATCAACGTTCATAAATCCACAGTGTTCCTATACTCTAATAATGAAGCATCAGAAAAAGAAGTGGAAAAAAATAATCTCATTTGCAATTGCAACAAAAAGAATAAAATATCTAGGAATAAATTTAACGAAAGACCTATACAATGAAAACTACAAGTCCCTATTAAAAGAAATCAAAGAAGATACAAAGAAATGGAAAGATATTCCGTGTTCTTGGATAGGAAGAATCAACATAGTTAAAATGACCATATTACCTAAAGCATTATACAGATTTAATGCAATCCCCATCAAAATTTCGTGGGCATTTTTTAAAGAAATAGAACAAAAAATCATCAGATTCGTAAGGAAGCACAAAAGACCCCAAACTGCCAAAGCC
>NW_011888858.1:1241562-1243736 GCF_000151845.1 Pteropus vampyrus
GAAATAGAACAAAAAATCATCAGATTCGTAAGGAAGCACAAAAGACCCCAAACTGCCAAAGCCATACTGAGAAAAAAGAATGAAGCTGGAGGCATCACTCTGCCCAACTTCAAATTATACTAAAAAGTGACAGTAATCAAAACGGCATGGTATTGGCAGAAAAACAGACACATAGACCAGTGCAACAGAATCGAGAGTCCAGAAGTAAACCCATATTTATATGGGCAAATAATTTTTGACAAAAATCCAAAAATATACAGTGGAGAAAGGAAAGCCTCTTCAATAAATGGTGCTGGGAAAATTGGAAAGCCACCTGCAAAAGAATGAAACTAGACTTTTGTCTATCACACACACCAAAATTAACTCCAAATGGATTAAGGACCTGAATATAAGACCAGAATCAATAAAATGCATAGAAGACAACACAGGAACTAAACTCGAGGACCTTAGACTTAAAGAAGATTTTATGAATTTGACCTCAAAAGCAAGGGAAGTAAAAGCAAAAACAAATGAATGGGACTACATCAAACTAAAAAGCTTCTGCTTAGCAAAAGTAATCGTCAACAAGGTAAAGAGACAACCATCCAAATGGGAAAATATATTTGCAAGCAACGCCTCCAATAAGAGCCTAATATCCAAAATATACAAAGAATGCATACGACTCAATAACAGCAAAAAACAAACAATTCAATCAAAAAATGGGCAGAGGACCTGAACAAACACTTCTCCCCAGAGGACATACAAATTGCCAACAAATATATGAAAAGTTGCTCAACATTGCTAGCTATTAGGGAAATGTAAATCAAAACCACAATGGGATAGCATCTCACACCTGTTAGAATAGCTATAATCAATAGGACAAGTAATAACAAATGCTAGAGAGGATGTGGAGAAAGAGGAACCATCATACACTGCTAGTGGGACTGCGAATTGGTACAGCCACTATGGAAAACAGTATGGAGATTCCTCAAAAAACTAAGAATTGATCTACCATATGATCTAGCAATCCCTCTACTGGGTATTTACCCCAAAGACATGAAAACTCATATCCGAAAAGATATTTGCACATCAATGTTCATAGCAGCATGATTCACAGTGGCCGGGACATGGAAGCAATCGAAGTCTGCTATGATAGGTGATTAGCTAAAGAAGCTGTAGTACATATATACAATGGAATATTACTCAGCCATAAGAAGAGATGAAAATCTGCCATTTGCAACAACATGGATGGAACTCAAGATAATCATGCTAAACAAAATAAGCCAGACTGAAAAAGTTGAAAATCACATGATATCACTTATATGTGAGATATAAACCTAAAAGCTACGAATGAACAGCATAAACAGAGACTCAGGGACATGTTTAGACTAGTGGTTACCACAGGTTAGGTTGTGGGAGAGAAGGGAGGAGGTAGCCTAGGTAAAGGGAATCAAATATAGGGGTTTGTGGGATGGTGAAGTGAGTAAATGGGATCAATTATATGGTAGCTGAAGGAAACTGGACTCTGGGTGGTAATCACACAATAGAATATATAGATGTCAAATTAAAAAGTACACTTTAAAATTACATAATTATATTAACCAATGTTACCACAATAAACTTTTCAAAAAGTGAATGAATGAATGAATGAATGAATGAATAAACAAACAAATAAATAAATAAATAAATAAATAGAATTCTATCTAGGGGAATATACAGATTCTGAGTCTGATAAATAGCTATCATTTTTCTCCTGTGGTTAAAGGAGTCGTATTCATAATCCAGCTTGTAAAACATGCGAACAGCATTCCTGTGTCCCAGTATTAGGCAAAAGATCAGAGAGGAACTACCCAGCAGTAATAAAACCAATCAATGTCATGTATACATCAAGAAACTAGCTATAGAGTTAGGCAAAAAAAAAAAGTCATAGATAAAGTCAATAGCCCAAAAGTTAAGATAAAGGACCTACACTTGTCTCTTGTTTCAACTCGAGCCACTATTTTGTTTTCTCTTATGCTTCAGCCCTCTTATTAGCAGAGAGGAGGTGAACATTTTCCCAGACACATCTTCCAAACTTACTGTTAGTGTTACAGTGATGCAGTATGAAGTCTTCTTCTAGTTGTGGCTCAATCTGCTGTGAAAACTAGGGCCACTCATTTAGTTACAGAGAAGCTCAATTGTTTTCTCATCTATAA
>NW_011888858.1:1244441-1290839 GCF_000151845.1 Pteropus vampyrus
GGAAACTGGACTCTGGGTGGTAATCACACAATAGAATATATAGATGTCAAATTAAAAAGTACACTTTAAAATTACATAATTATATTAACCAATGTTACCGCAATAAACTTTTTAAAAAGTGAATAAATAAATACATACATACATACATACATACATACATACATACATACATACATACATACATAAATAAAATTCTATCTAGGGGAATATACAGATTCTGAGTCTGATAAATAGCTATCATTTTTCTCCTGTGGTTAAGGGAGTCGTATTCATAATCCGGCTTGTAAAACATGAAACAGCATTCCTGTGTCCCAGTATTAGGCAAAAGATCAGAGAGGAATTACCCAGCAGTAATAAAACCAATCAATGTCATGTATACATCAAGAAACTAGCTATAGAGTTAGGCAAAAAAAAAAAAAGTCATAGATAAAGTCAACAGCCCAAAAGTTAAGATAAAGGACCTACACTTGTCTCTTGTTTCAGCTCTAGCCACTATTTTGTTTTCTCTTATGCTTCAGCCCTCTTATTAGCAGAGAGGAGGTGAACATTTTCCCAGACACATCTTCCAAACTTACTGTTAGTGTTACAGTGATGCAGTATGAAGTCTTCTTCTAGTTGTGGCTCAATCTGCTGTGAAAACTAGGGCCACTCATTTAGTTACAGAGAAGCTCAATTGTTTTCTCATCTATAAAATGAAAATTTATATAATATCTAGTACACATAATTAACATACAAATGAAATAAATCTTGTATGGGAAAACTAATTTGTAAACACTGAATTGCTAGTATAAAAGTTAGATTACTGCCTTTGAGTTAGATGAGAAATATTTCAGAAAGGATCTATTTAGATATCCTGGATCCCCCAACTTCCCAGAAAAATAATTATAAAAGAAGACATAATTCCAATATAGTGAGAACACTAGAAGAATTAGTAATAATTATAAGATGAATAGAATTAGGGTAAAAAAAACTACACAGTTTGATTGTCTATCCATGTTTAGCCACCTGAAAAAAGAACAAACCTGCAATTCTGAAAGAAAGTAGGAAAAAACTAGAAGATTCTTCCTTGCTTACAGCCATAGAAACATCATTGGCCACGAATTGGGGAGTTTTGCTTATCCTGTAGGAATTCTTTTTGAGCCCGCTAAAGGATAGCTATTTCCTTCCATCTCTTCCAGCTCAACCATCCCTGTTCCACATACTACACACATGCATACCATTACAACCACTATTAATATCGAGTATTTAGGGGAAAGAGAGAGACCTGAAGCAGTGACCAGCTGTGGTTAGAGAGATGGGATGCCCCTTATGCAGAGTCTGGTCTGCATAAAGTGCCTAAATGTGAAGTGGACTCCACATCATTCAACCCCATGACAGGAAATGAGGGAGTGGTGAGGACTCCGAAATCAAATTATAGTGCTAGTTCTAGGGGAAGAGTAAATGAATACTATTTTGGCATTTAAAAAAATGGCATAAAACCAATAAAACAGCAAAGCATTACCAGTACTGGTTTTCTATCAGAGAAGCTTCTGTTTTTTCACTACAGCATAGAGTTTTCATGATCTGACCTGTGCCTTCTCCACTGTCATTTTTGGGAATTTTATATTGCATTTTACATTCTGGCAACAACAAAACTCTTGTATTTATTTATTAACACTATGTTGTTTCTGGACACCATGATTTGCCTTAAAATAAAAATAGCTTTCCTTTCAGACACATGCTCTATCTTGCTGCTGCCTCCGCATTGTTAAGCCTCATTTCAAGTAACAAGTCTTTCAAAAAATCTTTTCTAAATGCAAAGCTTGATTTTGTGGCCTTCTTCTGTGTTCTCAGAAAATTTTATGCATGAACTTGTACTACATATATCACGTCAAAAATGTCTATACATATATTTCGGCTCCTTTCAACTGCATCAGGCAAACAAGTTCCCTAGGGCAGAGACTGTGTCCCTGTCTCCGCTGTAGTGCCAGCACTAGACACAGTGCTTCTCTACTTCTTTCCTAGATAAGCAGTTCCTAGAATTTCAGAGGTTCTAAGATTCTGGGAAGTGCACAGGTGGTTTAGGACAAACCCACGAGAGCTAAAGGTAAAGAAAAAATAGAGCCAAAGGAGAGCATGAGACAATCTAAAATTGATTGCTTGAGCTGACAGTCAAGAACTATCCAGTAGACAGTTAAATCCAAGAGTGTTGGCACAGGGGGGGGAGAAAGCCAAGCACAGATAGGAGGAGAGAGGGAGAGAGTCAAGCGTACAGCAAATGAATTATATTGGCACACTGGAGGCAGAATCTGGAACTCTTTCTCCTGCTAGGAATCTGAGCTTCAGAAGCCTTGAATGAAAGCAGCTCTTGTTTCGGGACTAGAGTGAGAGTTGCTGTTAAAGATAGAAAGAAGGCAATTTTCAAATGGAATATCTTATTTGAGACCCACTACATCTTTACCAAAACCAACACAAAATGTGATTTAATGTCACAAACACAAACAAAAGGGGATAAATAAGAAACTAAAACCTGTCTTCTGTGAACCACCCAAAATAATTTCCAATCTATATTACCCTAAAAGTGTGTTATGCTAGCTGCCACATTATGAGAAATAGCAAACCATCAAAACAAGTCCACAGAATGATTAAGTATATTGGTTGCAATGCTTCAGAAACTGCTTTTAGGTGAATTACATGCAGTTTCAATGTATGTTAATGAATGGTAAATTAAACTCAGAAATGTAATAAACAAAAGATTTTATACACACACACACACACACACACACACACACACACACATGCAGACACACGGGTTTGTGAAATATTTACAGTACCTAAAACTGCCTGATTTGTGTTTGCAATAAACATGTGAATTTATTAAAGAGCCAAGGAAAAAAGTTAACATTAAATATTCAGAACAAGGAATAGTTGTATTCAAGAGAATATTTCATAGGCAGATGGAACTGAATATGCAAAATTGTTCCAGTTAAGCAAATGTCTCAGATAAATTTTCAAGATAAAATATGTCTTCAGTCCTATGCAATTTGCATTATTTTTAATAGTTTGTTACTAGATGGTTTTTTTATATGACTTAAGTTATTTTATCATCCTACTCCTTTGAAGCAACACTGAGTATGAAAAACTGAAATGCAAGAAAAGCTTCTAGGAGTAGAAGTAGAATAATGATGTTTTAACAGGACTCTGAAAGGATGACAGATGTACAAGGAAAAGTCCTTAAACATATTGGAGATGAAACCCATTAAGCCCCCAAACCTCATGATATCTGTCTCATCGCTCAGTCTGGGATTCATTACACAAATGGTTCAGTATTTCCAAGATGCATTAGAGTTTGTGCCCTAGTGTTAAAGCTCCTTTCTTGGAATCACCATATTAAATTTATAGATGGAATTCTGAAGATAAAAATGTAATTTCAAGGTTAGAAAAGAATGCATGTTGCAGGGTTAAGAGATAGACTCTGAAATTTAAAAACAAACAAACAAACAAACAACAACAACAACAAAAAACCCTGTGTTTTGATTCCTAGTTCTAACAGATATAAGATATGTGATTATGGGCAACTTGCTAAATCTTAGTATGTTTTTGTTTCCTTGTCTGTAAAATGAATATAATATCACCTACCTCACAGAGTTTCTGGGAGAAATAAATCATACAATGATTTTTTTGTATGATTTAGTAAGTCCATGGGTGAGGATAGAAACAAATGGCTGAAGTAAACAAATTGTGTAACATGCACATGAAGTGTTTCTATTGCAATGATCTATAAGCTCTAAGAGTTTCTACCACCTATATATGACATTAGAATGCTTCCTTAACTAAAATCAAACTCAACTAACAAATGAAAACAAGAAATCTGACTTCTGGTTTGAAACATAAATGTAGTTCAAACTTAAAAGTAACAATTTAAAAGAACCAAAGTCTCCAATTAATTTAACATTAGCTAAAAATAATTGACTGCCAAATCTTAATAGGAAAAAAAAGGAATATTTTGAATATTTGTGTTATTTTCTTAAAACAGACAGAAGATGTGGGTAACTTATTTCTAAGTTGAATTACTAAACTCTCATGAGTAGTCATCATAAATTGTTAACACTCACTAAGTTTCTATGAAAATATAAATGATTTTAAGGTTAGAATAGGTCTTTGCTATCATCAAGTCAAAGCACTTGCTTTCACAAGAGGAAACTGAACCCCAAAGACATGTGACTTGCTCAAGGTAATACAGGGTAGTGATCAGAGACCAGGTACTAGAATCAGGTACCCAACTATAACAATGTTGTTCATTTTAAGACATCACATTGACAGTGGGATGAATTTACTAGTACAAACTAGAGAGAGACTATGCTCTTTGGTATTTGCTTAATATCTGTCAATTCCTATTGAGAGTCAAGTATCCCATATATTTTACCGATTAAAAAGATATTTAAAAATTGGCGATCTTCAAAAAAATAGAAAAGAACTAATTTAAGTTGAAAAATTAGATAAATCAAATATTCCCAGAGGGACAGAGTGAAAGAGGAGATAAAAAAAGATAAAGATAATTTTCTTCATAACTTTCTTCAAGGATATGAAAGTTCATTATCAAGAGGAAAGTGTCGGTTGCCATCGAATTCAAGGCCAAAAAAATAAACAAAATACCCACAGAATTTCAACCATTGTGATAGATTGTGTTTCCATAGATGGCCACAGCAATCAATACCTCCCATTCAATATGTTCCTTTACATTTCCCACTCAATAAGAGGAGTCTTTCCTTTCCTTTCTCCTTGAACATGGGTGGGTCCTGTGATCTGTTTAGAACTAGAAAATGTGTTAGAAATGATGCTGTATAACTTCCTTTGCAGGGTCTTAAAAGGTCTGCACAGCTTCCAGCTTTACTGTTTAAGATGCCTTTTTTGAAGATCCAATCACCAAGCTGTGAGGAAGCACAAGCAGACATGTGGAGAGGACCACTTGGAAAACTGAGGCTGTTGGCTGACAATTCACACTGAGCTCCCAGCTGAGGGTGAGCACCAATTCTCAGCTTATGAGTGAAGTCATTTGGACCTCCGGCCTCCCAAAACCTCATGTAATTCACACAAAGCAGAACTGCTAGGAAATGCCCTGCTCAAATTTCTGATCCAGAAAACAATGAACAGGTTAAATGGTTAAACGATTGTTGTTGGTAACTCAATGAATTAAGTTTCCAATGGTCACTTTCTGCTTATTCTTCAGGCTAGATCCCCATCCTTTGTGTTTCTGTAACACATTGTAACACCCCACAGCACTTGTGCTCCATCTTAATCACCTCTTCTCTTTACCTCTCACTGTGTTGCATAAAAAAAAAAAAAAAAGTTTTATATAGTAATAGACAACTGCAGCAACTAGAGAAAATGTTGGGGGATCCTAACCATATATGTAACGCTTATAGGGACAATACTTATTCCTACAGATAATGTATAGTTTCTAAATTACATTAGTTTACATTGAGTAAAAAGGTCATAAAAAACTTTTAAGCAAAATAATATCTCTAGGTTTGAGCCCTTTAGCTACACCTTTTCTCAATTCCATCCAGGTAGTTCTAGGGATCCCCAGAGACTGATTCTCATCAAATGGGTCCTTTTTACAGTTCTACAGAACTTATTTTCTCTTTTCGTGCTTCAGGTTGCTAAAGTACCATTTCATGCTGTTACCAATGCTACAATGAGCAGCGTTGCCACTGAAGCTCACCACAGGGGTGCTACTGATGTCTGTTCATTTCCAAATGCTTAAGGTGCTAAGATCTTCACAAATGATATTGATTAAGTCAAGCCCAACATCTCGTGAACCTTCTCAATCAGGACAAATATGTGACAATAACTGCCCTGCTGGAGCTATTGGTAAGCCTTTAATACTCTACAAAAATTTAAATAAAAGTCTTACCCTAGACTGAATGACACTCTCCTCTCTCATTCATTCCTTCAACAAATATTTATTTATTTAATGGCACAGTTCTCAGCACTAGGATAAAATGGAAAATGAGGCAGACAAAGATTCTGTTCTCATAAAACTTACAGGCAGACCAAAACCAAACACATAAAGGAAATAACTACAAATTGTGATAAGCTATAAAACACCAGAAGGCTGGGATAGAACAAGATTAGGGAATTCTACCTTCTTCCACTCTTTAAAGGCTAGGGATAGCCTTTTTGTGGAGGTGGCACTTTAACTGAGTTCAAAAGTATAAGCTAAAGCAAAAAAGAAAAAGCAGTAAAAAATATTTACTGACAGAGGAAACAGTATGTCCAAAGACCCTGAAGTTTAAAAGAATTTGGTCTTTTCTAGGAGCTGCAAGGAGGCCAAAGGACTTGAAATAGTTAGCTCCGATATGAATAGATTAGGTGAAGTTAGACAAACATGCAGAGAGTAAATTACGTAGGGACTCATAGGCCAGAGAAACAAAAATTGCACTAGATGTGCAATAGGTATCAAATAGCAGCTAACAAGGGAATGATGTGATACCATTCAACTTTTAGAAATATCAGCCTGGCTACTGTGATGAGAATGAAAGAGAACAGACTGAAGAAAGACAAAAATGGAAGTAAATTATAAATCCAAGGGAATATTGGGCTAGAGTAGAGAGAATGGAAGGAAAAGAAAGATGTTGAGATATGTATTCCAGCATTGCCCTTCTTCCTTGAACCACATAGTGAATCTCAATTGTCTATTTCATTACTCAGTCCTTCAAGTCAATAAACCCTGTTGAGCATTTATCAGTCCTTCAGTTCTTCTGAAACTTTGGTGGTGATAGCTTTGTATCAGCTAATGCCTCTGGTACAAGTCCACATATTCCTCAGCAAAAACCTAAGTTACAGAATTAATGAGATTTTTCTGAACTGTACCAATTCCTATCAAATAAATTCAATTATGACGGCCAGATCAAAGATGTGGTCTCTTCTTAAATTTGTCTAAGATACCTTAAATAAATGTAATCTACCACATGATATCTTGTCATTGTTCTACCCCTATTTGATACAGCAGTAATCCAATTATTTCAAACCATCTTTGCTAAATTTTGTGCTTCTTTAGAGATAAAGAGAGCACAGCACCAGTAGTTTGGGTTTTATCCCCTGCTTCACTGCAACTCAACAGCTAGCATTCTTAAGGTAAAAGAGAAAGGGAAAAGCCAAACAATGTAGTAACTCTGAGCCCAAGGCAACTCTGTTAGGTTTGCCAAAGGCCAGGGGCTTGACCAGGTTTCCACAGGTCCAGTGTAAAAAAGAGATATAATGGATCTTAAATTAGAGGTATAATTCTTGATAATGTAAGTTATGTTAAGAAAGGTATTTTGAAGTATTAAATATTGGTTACAGTTCATATAGCTACATATAAAATGAAATTAAGAAAGTGTCTTTGTTAGTGCTCTGAAAAAGGCCACTTAAAATGTTGTAGTTTTGTTTCTTTTCATAGGAAAACTCCTTGAAGGCAACAACCAGTATCAGTGATAACACAAAATGTGGGCATTGCTGAAGCCATTTAAAGGGACTTCTTTTCAGTGTGGGTGACAGTAGTTGCCTGAAGTTCATGTAAAATTATGATGCCTTGTCTAAAACAACTAAGACCCTGTTGGAGGTCAGGATTGTTTTGTGTTTCCATGGTGCTATATGCAATGTGCAATGCACTATTCATGAAAAGAAAAAGGTTTGAACCCACAACGCTCTGTAAAGGAGTGAACAAGAAAAAGAAGGTTATACAGATTGAGAATGTGGTTATCAAAAAGGCAAATGACTTTCAACATCCAATTTGAGTTGATAATGAGATATGTCCTCAATGATCCCTTTTGTTTAAAAACAATTGTAATAATAATTACAGGTAAGTTTCAAGAGTGGTCATGTGCATCTGTAATATGTTTATGTATGCCCAAACCTAAAAAATATCTTCATTAAATATATAATTAGACATAGCTAATTCTTCACACAAGTATATATTATGTGTATCACTATCACCTTTGACTGAAGCACTGCTAGTTTTTTCCAAATGTTAGCAATGTTAGTATAATTTCAAATACTAAAAGAGCATGACAGGAGTATTATTTATCCTATATACGAATTCAATAAAAATTTTCTTTTTCTTCCCTTAGACAATTCTCTCTCTAAATTTCCAGATGGATAACAAGGTTTGACACATGTTAGTCTGAAGCAAATGTGCTTTCTTGCTATTCATTCTCTCTCTCTCTCACTCTCTCTCTTTCTCTCTCTCTCTCTCACTCACACTCACGCACACATGACACAGGCAGAAAAAAATACCATTAGTTAATGGATGCATTGCTAGAACGGAAATCAAACTGAGAGCTCATAAAGCAAAGTAAAGAGAAGATAAAATGCTCCTGACAGTATACAAAGAAAAAGCAGGCTAATGGCCAACTCAGAAAAAAAATACTTCAGGTAATTATTTTAAAATCATATGCCATAATTTTTATTACTGGACTAAGGAAATTAATATGTAGAAGCTCAGAGCAAACTCAGGGCTTTCACACTGTTTCTGACATTCTCCAAAACTTAAGATTCCTCTCTCCACACTGCAGCCACTCAAGCTTGTATATAAACACACATCAAGTGCCATGAAACAGCAAGTTCCTTTTCTTTAAGACAGTTACATGCATTTTATGAGCTATGTTAAAAAACAAAATGGCAACTTATTTGCTGCATATGACTGCTCAGATTTTAATGAATACTTTTGATGAAAATTACTGATGTGAGCTGAGTTGTAATCCCCCAAAATTCATATGGCAAAGTCTTAATTCCTAGTACTTCAAAATGTGACTATTTAAAGATAAGGTCTTTAGAGAGGTAACTTGGTTAAAATAAAGCCTTTGGGATGGGCTCTAATTCAATACAATTGGAGTCCTTATAGGAAGAGGAATTTAGGACATATATATATACACACACACACACACACAGAGAAGACCAGGTGAAGCCACAGGGAGAAGTCCACCATCTACAAGCCAAAGAGAGAGACCTCGGAAGAAACCAACTCTGCTAACACATTGATACATTTCTAAGATCTGGAATTGTGATAAAATAAATTTTTGTTATTGAAGCTACCCAGTCTGTGGTACTTTGTAATGTCAGCCAGAGCAAACTAATACACCTACTAACTTCATAAATTCAGGGCAATAAGCACTCCCTAAATACTAATACTGGTAGTACTATGTATATCACTTGTCCATAAATATTACCTATAATTAAATTGAAATAAAATTGAGAAAATTTCTTATAAAATGAAACTAACACAATCTGTGGTTATGTATGTGTCTTCTTCACAAGTCTGGCCAAGTGTTTTATATCTTTAGAGCTATAACAGCCATGAGGGAACACAACCGGTACATTACAGACCCAGCTACTGTGCCACAACACAGAAAAGCCCAGAACTGGAACATAGAAATAAGAAAAAAATAGGCTATATAACATTAGCTTCCTGAGATGATGATAAATTTTCTCAGGCAGGGGATAGCCTACCTCAGATCAAAACAAACCATCCCAGGTTAAAGTCATCTCAACTCCTTGTCCCTGCTCTCAGGTTACGTGTAAAACTTTCTAGCTGATATAACTCTTTCTTCTGGTTACTCCTTTATAAGTCTGCTTCAATTCACTGGATTTTCCTCTACATTAGAATTTCCTCTACAGCAAGGACCACACATTTGGTATATCAAAAGCATATGTGTTTGATAACTTGATGAATAAGTAAATGAATGACTACAGAAATAAATGAATGAAAATAAATCAAAGATTCAGGGCATCTGAGAAAATTTGAAACAGCAGGCAATCAGCAGTGCAGGCGGACGAATTGTGTAACAGCAGAAATAAGTATAATGAAGTGATGGGACAATACATATTATTCAGCCCCTGGAGGCATTATTCAATCTCATTGTCATTTAGTCTCAAGAAGACTAAACCCAGTTACTTTCATCTTTGGTTATATGGTTATAACAGATCTAACAACCAGCTTGAATCAATGCTGAATCAATGAACTTCAGTCTTTCTTTCCAAGGAAAAGATTGATCTCAGAGTCCCTGGGGATAAAGAGACCTACATTTGGAAAGTGATTTAAGAACAAAACATTTTTAAGCTTCATAAGGAAAAGTTATATGTCCAAATTCTATCCCTAGCCATAATACATATTGGGTCCTCAACATACAATTATTGATTGAATCAACTGGAGTTAATTCACTTTCAAAACATATCCAAGTTAGCTCAAATATATAATGCTTGCAAATTAATAAAAGCTGTGCTATGAAACAAATTTCAATAATTAACTGAACCAGAAATACCAAATGTGAATGAGTGATATTTAATGAAAACAGCCCCTCCAGTATCATCCCTCACTGAGTCATGCAGAGCCTGTCAGTCAGCCTTCCTCAGCTCCACTCAATATTTGGTCTGCAGCCAATGAGAAAGCACGTGGGTCAAAAAGCTTAATTAAGATGTGTTCTGGTGCACTCACTATGCCTGTTATTTTAATGTAAGCTGAGCATTCATCATTTTAATTACATATTCACAGCACCTTATCCATCTATGAGGCAATCGAATTATTCAAAAGATGGACTATTCGCTTTTTCAATCCAAGGGAAAAAGTTGTGGGGAGGGAAAGGGTAAAAAGGGGGGTGGAGCTGGTAAAAGAGGCTTTAAGAAATCTGACATTAATTAGATACATGCCATGTGCCAGCCATGGTGATAGGCTCATAACATTTCTCATCATTCAGTCCTCACAATAAGCTTCTGAGGCAGGCATAATTATCTCCTTTTTACGAATGAGATAAGTGAATCTCAGAGATTTACTAAATCAACTTAGTTTAAAACAATAATCATTTATTTATTTCATAATTCTACAAGTCAATAATGAGGCTGAGTTCAACTGAGAAATTGTCTGGTCTCTGCTGGGCTCCCTCAAACATCTGTGGTCATTGTAGGTCAGTCAGGAGATTCTGGTTCCAGGGAATGGCCAGCCATCAGCTAGGGACGCTTTTCTTTCACATGGTCTCTTCACTTGTGGTAAAAGGTCTGGGTTCTGAAATGCCACACAGTCATTCATTCTATTGGCAAAGCAATTGCAAGGTCAAATTCAGAGTCAATAGACAACACCTCTTAATGGGAGGAGCTGCAAAGTCGCATGGATAGAGTGGAGAACTGAAAACATTTTTAAATCAAACTATTAAGTGGTTTTTCCAAGATCATCCAATCGGTAATCATTGAGATAAATTTTAAATTTAAGTCTTGAGTCTTAATCTTATATTCTATTCGTTCTTTCTTAAAGCAAGGCACAGTTATTTGTTTGGGGGGAAAAGGTCAGGTTCTATCTAATTAAGCTGAGATAACTCTGTATATCTTCATACTTTTGGAAACCTAATCCTCACTGACAGGTCATTTTGAAATAAACTAGAAAGGATCCTCCTATACTAACTTGCTTTCCTGGATCAATGTCAAGCTGTGTTTCACATGCAATGCATCAAACTGAGCAACTGCTTTTGAATAATATATGAAAATCATTATATACAGAACTATGTAATAATAAAAAACTGAACTCAAACCAAAAAGCATAATTTTCATTTCATAAGAGCAGTAGGAACTCTCTGTGGAGTTAGTGTTATAAAATACCACTCTAATCATCACTGTGACTTCATTTAATAATGCTTCCTCTAGGAGAGGGGAAAAAATGGCGTAGATGATAGAGGCTTGGTTCATCCCTCTTGCAACCACATCAAAGTTGTGACAGAAACACAGAGCAAATATCAAGCAAAGTCATCCAGGATCTAGATGAACAGAAGTACTACGACTAGGGAGAGAAATAAGAAATCATAATGGCAGAAGGTAGGACAAGGTGAAGACACGAGGCTGCCCAGTCCCGAGATGCTGAGTGAGACAGAGGCAGCAGCAGCAGCAGCCGGCAGCTGCAGACACCAGCTTCAGATGCCTCTTAAAGGGGCCATGACCATGACAGGACTTTCACAGTGATAGACCTGCATGCCCTGAGCACCAGTGCCGGGTCAGCTGCTCAGGGGGCACTAGGGACTTATAGAGGGACACTGAGTTGTCAGAGCAAGGGCCAGAGGCGAGGCTCTCTCCCGGGCAGAAGTTCTGGCGGTATCCACTGTTCCTCTATGGAGCCCTTCTCCCTCCCAGTGTGCAGACACGGCGCTGCCATAGCTGAGACTTCATTGAACTGGACAACAGAAGTCACTCAGCCTAGAGGATTACCAGAAACTCCATCTCCCCCAACTCGCGGCTCCACCCAAGCCACATGCAGACTAAAAGGAAGGGGATGAAAAAAGATATTGTTTTGATGGACCTAGAGGGTATTACGCTGAATGAAATTGGTCAGATAAAGACAGATATCATATAATTTCACATACAAATGGAATCTGAAGAACAAAACAAAGAACAACAATAACAAAAATGAAAACAAACTCAGATACAGAGACTATTTTGAGGGCTACTTGATGGAAGAGGGGTTGGGGAGATGGCAAAAAAGGGCAAAGGGATTAAGTAGAAATAGAGAGCTACAAAATACACATGGAGATATAAAGTGTAGCATAAGGAAAATAGTTAATAATGCTATGATAAATATGTAAGGGGGAAGAAGGGTACTCGATTTAGTGGAGTGATCACTTTGTGAATTTATAGCTCTCTAATCACTATGCTGTAAAACTAATATATTATTGTATGCCAGCAATAATTGAAAAAGATCATTGAATTTTACAATATAAATACAAGCAACTAATTGTCTATTATATTTTAATATAGCCAGAAAAAAAAAATAAATAAAAGCTAAACTTGTAAAAAAAATGCTTCCTCTACATGTAAAAAAAATATTTAAAAATAGTAGGATTAGAATAGTTTTGCTTTCTACCTTGCTTCTATGCCCTATGGTCAATATTTATCTATCTTCTTCTTTTACAGATCTTGTTCAGAACTTTCCAGATCTTTTCGTATTTCTCTTCTCAAGCAGTTTCCTTCAAAATGTGTTATTCCAAGTTGAATTGTACTCAGTTTAGAATCAATCCACTTGCTTCATTTTTGGTACTCTTAAGAATAGCAGCTGTCTACTTTAGCAAAATGGATTTGTCTTCCAAACTAAAAATTATAGAGAGAGCAAAATAAAATTTTTTTAAGTGCTAAAATAAAGAGCCATCTTTTACTGATCTATCGGTACTTTCACAGCCTGAAGAAGGAACAAAGACAAGTGGAATTATGCCTTCTCTGGATTACAAATAGAGAACTAAAGCTCCATATATTTGCTGTTTCCCACACATAATGCTTTATCTCACCAACTATAAGGTCTTCTCTTATCACTGTAAGTCTTTGAAAACTCAAACACTATTTTAATCTAGAACAATTCTCAGCGACTGCGACGATACTACGTAAATAGTGGTTATTTAAGAAATGTGTTTTGAACAATAAAAAACATTTCATTAAATATAATACATATTTGAATTGTATTGAATTCAATTGAATTCAAAATAGCCTTGAATTCCCAGGCTATTTTTGCTCTTCATCTGATTAATTGCCAAAATATTTAATTTAATTTAAAAGTCAGGGAATAGTTCCCAAGAAATAAAAAATAGAATTAATAAATTATTTATGATCCTTAATAGCCTTTCTTTTACTAGCAAGAACTGGTTAGAAATGCTATATACTAACTGTTATTGTTCATCTATTTGTTTTGTCTAATTATCTTTAAATATTTGGTGGATGGGAGAGAGTGCTTAAAAAGAAAAAGATTTCAAAGTGCAGATTCCAAACTAACCAAATAACAAGAGACCACATTGCAAAAGCCAAGCACATAATGCTCCTCTATTTTGAGAAAAAGATTTCAGCAAGGAGTTTTTCAGAGAGCCAGCACTCTTTAGAAGTCATACCCTTGAGTGGTCACAAGTGCACCAGGCATGGGGACTGTCAGATTAGGGGGGTTAGAGGCAAATCAGTTCAAGCAGTACATGTGCTATTAGCATCACTCTGACTTCTCACCGCAGGAGTACCTTATAAGGCTTCAAGCTTGACCCTGAAAATGGTGTCATACAAAAAGAGCAGGAAACTTCAGCCACTGGGCAAAGAATGACCTATACAGGACAAATTGAGGATGGCTGTCTTGGCAAGAAAAAAGAACTCCCACAATACTCAGAAAATAATATCAAAGTTCCAAATATATATATATATTTTAGAAACTGAAATGTGGAACTGACCGCACAGATGAGAGTAGGAGTTATGAATAATAACAGCTAACTTTGACCCCATGCGTAGTATATTGAAGTAAATGTTTTATTATTGTTTCATTTATTCTTCACACTAACTCGAGAATGTAGATACTATTTTATCCCTATTTATAGGTAAGAAAATTGAGCAAGAGGTTAAATAATGTTCCCTAGTTCATACAGCTAGTATACAGCAAAGACTGGTTTGAACCCACACTTTTGATCCCAGAGCCCACATTTTTCAAACCTGTATACTTACTGCCTCTTAAGTGCATCCTGGGGTTCCATTTACATGAGGAAAAAGATGAGCATAATTGTATTGCCTTTACATAGGAGAAATTAAGTCATACAACTAAACATAATTAATGTATCTGTATAGATGAATATTTTGTATAATCAAAACATGATGTTACATGTAAATATAAATTATCCTTTTTCGGTACAAGAGAATTGGGTAGTCCTTTCTTTTTGTAAGAAAACAGTGTCCATTCTCTCAGCTTTCAAAATAAAGCATTAGCCTTTCCATTACTATATCTATTATTCAAAGCATGTAAACATTAAGTTGCTAGCTCAAAATTCCAAATCATCGTGTCTGCGTTTGAGGGTATAACCTTGAACCAAGTCAAAATTTACTAACAAAATTCATTCAAAATCTCACCAAAAAGGGTGAATATACTATAATTATAGCTACCATTTCTTGAATACTTATTATATATTAGATGCTTTATATGCATTAGCTCCAATTCTTATATAGCAGGGCAATACTTTGATATTAATATATGTTGGTTGTTTTGTTTTTGTTTATTTTGATCCTTTCTACCCATAATTTTCCCCCTACCATTCAAACAGCAGCAATGATTTGATACAGAGAGAAAAATGAGTCAAATTGATTGCTTTGAAGCACTTCTATAGACTTTTATAAATATGTAACAGAGATAATATTGAAAGCTACAGGAACCAAGTGCTTGAGAATAAAATTCTTTCTTTCTTTCTTTCTTTCTTTCTTTCCTTCTTTCTTTCCTTCTTTCTTTCTTTTTAATTTCTAATCATTTGTCTTTACTTATCAAGAGCTAAATCCAAGAGAGATCACAGCTGAAAATGTACTCATTAACCACAGATTTTATAGAAGGGAAACAAAATATGGAGTAACACGAAAGGCTTATTTTACTAGGGTCATATGTTTAGGTTTGAGATGGCATGAGATCGAGATGAGGTGGGAAATCTAGTTCCTTGATCTCTTCACCACTACTCAGAAATTTCAGATAAAAAAAATGATGAAATGATAGCAACTGGAACAGATCATCAGATATGTTTTGACAGATCAGAATATGAAAGATAATTACGTGGTAAACAAAATGTGGTATATACATTCAATAGAGTATCATTCAGCCTTAAAAAGGAAGAAAATTCTGACACATACTACAACATAAATAAAACTTGAGGACAATATAAGTAAAATCAGCCAGCCGCAAAAATGTATTTTTTTCACTTACATGAGGTACTCAGAGCAGTCAAATTCATAGAGACAGAAATTAAAATGGTGATTTTCAGGGGTTGGGAGAAGGAAAAATGGGGAGTTATTGTTTAATTGGCATAGAACTTTAGTTTTGCAATATGAAAAAGGTTCTGGAAATTGGTTGCACAAGAATGTGAATGTATGCACTTAATATTGAAACATACACTTAAAGATGGTTAAGATGCTAATGCTATGTTATGTGTATTTTATCACAATTAAAAAAATTTGTAACCCATTTCCTGTTCTAAAGAGAACTTGTCTCTAATCCTAATGTAACAGAAATATATACATAAATCAGATTCATCAAGTGAATCTTCGGCTAACAACTGTTTGAGAATGATGTTAACACCTTGTGTAGGAATGCTACATTTTCTAAGATTTGACATTTTCAGCGATCAAGAATTACTATATTTTGTAAATGGAAATACCACTACTAAAAACAGAATGCTATAAATAGAATGATGTCATTTGTTTCCAAAGACTATCGATATATTAGAGTGATGAGAAAATAATAATAAAAACAAGGTATTTCATGGCAAATTTTGAGAGTAAGTTTAGGACTGTAACCCATGAGTTATCTCAGTGTAAACATTGCAGCTGCAAATGCTGCCCACGAGTATTCTCAGGGCAAAAAAAAATGGGTTAAAAAAGCAATCATCTGACTTTCTGAATGTACCATAAGAGGATCTAGGCCTCATAGAGATGCATCATATTAGTAAGAATAGTAGTGGCTGAGAAAGTTGCCTAAGAAGTTGACTATTATCAAAAATAAAAATAAAAATAAATGTTGGGGAGAATGCAAAGAAAAAAAAAACACTGTATAACGTTGGTGCAGCTATTGTAGAAAACAGTATGGAGGTTACTCAAAATATTAAAAATAAAATACCATGTGATCAGGAAGCCCACATCTGGCTATTTATCCAAAGGTGCAGACATTAGTATCTTGAAGAGAAATCTGCATTTCCACTTTTATTGCAGCATTATTCACAATAGCCAAGACATGGAAGCAACCTAAATCTCTACTGAAGAATGAATGAAGAAAGGAAATGTGGTATATGCATAAAATGGAATATTATTTAGCCTTTAAAAATAAGAGAATCTAGTGCATTTTAAATTTACACAATGTTATATGTCACATATCTCGAGTAAAGCTGGAACGAATGGAGGAAGGGAGGGAGGGAGAAAGAAAGGCCTGCCTGATGGGAACTGCATAAAAAAGAAACTAGAAAAGAAACTGAGGACTTGTCAACCTCTGAGAGGGACACAGAAATGGAAAAGAAGATTGGTGTGCTAGAAAGACCCTCATAGTTAGCATAGGGGATGAGCGCACACCAAAATAAGGCTACAGAATGTCCAAAGACATTAGCAGCAGATAGAGTAGATCCGAAGGCCACACATAAGACCTGGTGGAACAAATTACCCCCAAACAGATGCCAGCAACCAGATTCTTCACTTTCCATCAATAGCATGGCTTTATATGACATAAGTTTCTCTCAAACATAGGATCACCCAGGGAGATGAGAAAAAAGGGAAAGGGATGAGGGGAAGGAATCTTTGTGGACCTGAACATTTTATTCAAAATAGACCGTTTTAAACTACGAGAGGCTCAATTATTGTGAATTGATAATGTTGATTATATTTCTCACTTATAAGCAGAAACACACATTCTTAAGTTACATTCACTCACAAAGAAATAAAGAACAAGATGTTTTTTGCATACCCTATATAGCAATGGTGAAAAGTTGTACCTTCTATTTACAACATGCCTACAAGGAAAATAATATTATTTTCACTACAAATGAGACCAAGTTTCCACGTAATTAAAAAACTTGCCCAGTTTGCAATCTCTGTGATTTGAGATTCATACTCAGGTGTTTCTTGTTCCAAGCTTCATCCACTATATCATGGCAGTATTCTCAACAAGTTTTCAGTTCCACCCTTGTATCGGGTTAGATTCCAAGAAAGAAAGATAGTCTCATGAGTATCTCTTCACGCATATACACCCCGAATATACACTATCAGTAGGTTTTCTTCTTGGATTCTTCCTCAACCTGTATTCACAACTTCTCTCCCCTCACTCTGCCTCATATGCCACTGCTGTCTCCCAACTCTAGTCCCCGATCTGGAATCCTGCCCTGGACTTCTAACTGGTGCCAGAGAGTCCTGCTGCTCTTAATTCATGCTAATTCAATTCCCTGGAATTAGGATCCTAAACAATACCAGAGGTATTCTCAGACAGAGAGATTTTTTTCATTGCTGGCAGTTACTGAACACATTCTACCCTGACAGACAACCGTAGACTGATCTGCAGATTACCTACTCCTGTGTGCTCTTTCCAATGGGAAACACAGAGTTTTCCATTTCAAGAAGTGTGACTTTGCAGGACACTTCCTGATATAATCAAGTGAACCTCCAATATTTGTTTCTGCAGTTGGGTCAGTTCCCTGTTGCCAGTTCTTCGTCTGTAGACCATTGTCATCGGTCCTTTCTTCTCTCTTTGCTTACCATTCTGCTGCAAGAGATCATCATGCCTTATATCACACTTCCAATCTCTGACAATATAAATTTCGAAAGCATATATCTATGTATATAAATGAGGAGTTTATTGATTGTGTAAATACAGCAAAATCTGTATGTGCTATAAGGGTACACTGGCTTATTCAATACTGATATACATCCAAAGATGGTCATAGTTTTCTGTTTCTTAAATTTATGTAATTGTCAAACACTTTTTTTTCATGGGACTGATTTCTAGAATACATGCTTTTGAAAGCAGTATGTTAATAAAAAATTATATCAATAAAGGACAGAGATTTTGAGTTTTATCTCTGAGGTCTTCGGTTATCTATGCTGGAAACGAATGTAAATGCCAAAATCATGCTACCTCCTGTGGACACCTGTTATTTCTGCCTTCACAGCATCCTCTTCCTCCTCCTTCTTGAAACAATTCCTTGATTTTCCTTTTGGAAACCATCCCTATCTACCAAATCAATCTACCTGGTTTAGATATGGTTGATCCTATCCTTGACTTCAGGCGGAGTCCCATGAATCAGCCTGGCCAAGCAACATATTCGATCCTACTGGACACAGAAATTGTTTCAGGGGTGGATACATGATCAACATGTAAACATTTTTGCTAGAACTCTTGGGAAAGAGAAGCTCTTTTAACCAGGTTTGTTAAACTTACAGGATGTAAGTCTGAAGTTGCTGGGGGCCTAATGGAGAAGGCTAGACTACAAAAAAAAACCCACCTAGGAAAACAGAACCAAGAGGTAGAATCCTCATGAAAGTATTTGAGTTATTGAGTTGAGCTGAGGGTAGACAATGGTTAGATTTTTCAATTACATAAGCCATTTTTTTCTTTTTACTTAAGCCATTATTAGGTTGGTTTCAGTCACTTATGAACCAAAGAGTTCTGATTAATGTACTGCTCTAAATAGGCAGACCATTCTCCCAGTAATAAATAGCACAGGTAGAATGCTTAGAAAATTCATAGTGCTTTAGAGAAGTTAATTCACTTTCATGAATCTAACCTTATATCCTTTATCCTAATTCTGGAGCAAAAAATGTCACAGGATTATTGAAAAGGAAATCTCTTTCTTCTACAACTAAACAAATGAATCCCAAGTTCAGGTTTTTGCTTCTATTTCTTTAATTTATTGAGGCCTCAAAACTTTCAAAATGCTTTACGTTGAATTCCATTTTGTGAACTTTATGAATCACAATTAATCTTTGCAAAGTATCTGGAGATTCTCGGGTGAGAGACCAGATAAAAACAAAGCAACGTTATTAAATAATTTAACTGTTATTATTCTTTTGAGGGAAAATACAAGAATGAAAATCTTCAGGGACAATGATAATTAGGGAGACAATAATGAAGGGTTGATTAGCAAGAAGCCTCCTTGTCCTTGCAAATAAGAAAATCTTCCCAGAGCTCTCAGTGGATGCACGGTTCATGTTTCACGTCCTTTTACTCCCTACAGACCCACTCCCTGCACTCCCTCAGCACAAACACACAGAGAGACCCCAGAGGAAGGATCTTTGTGCACATTTGAATTAAGGGTTCTGAGGAGAAAATGTAACAGTTCCCACACAATGATAAAACGTAATGTTACGAGACACCTCCAAAAAAAGAGCTGCTTGTCAGAGAAAAACACTTTTAAAAGGAATAATCAAATAATAGGAGAATCTCATAAATATCAGTTCTAATCACTCATTAGAAGCTAGAAAAAAAGCAGATGACTCATTCCAGACAAACTGCTTATTGAATTTACACAGAAGAGCATGACATGTTGTTATTCAGTGGGCAGGTAAATGGTAAGTAGGTAAATCTTGTCCTAAAAGCAAGATTGGTAAAAAAAAAAAAAAAAAAGGAGAAGAAAAAGAAGCTTGCAGCTTGGTGGGTATACTTTTGCAGCCCCCAAGTCAGGATTAATTCCCATGGTGCCACATCACTTCATATAAAGGTCAGACTCAAGCGATAATGATGAAAGGACAGGTCATCTCCTAAGAATTAATGACTGGAGGGAAGGAATTGATAGTCTTTGGCTCTACCTTCAGCCATTAACTCCAGCTGGCCATTAATCCTCATGAAAAGCTCGGTGCCGAGGATGTTATTGCTGTTATAAACTCTAAATGAAGGAAACTGCACAGGCTTAAACATCAGCAGAGAAATTTTCCACAGTGAATGAGGCATTTTGAAAAGCATATTCAAGATAGGTCAGAGAAACAGTTGAGCTACATGTGATTTGGCCAGCTTGTACCCATCAGCTCCTTTTAGTTAGGTTATAACTGAAACCATAAATGATGCCAAAACTAGGCTCTGAACCTGACCGGGTTTGCATATGAGTGCTGTGATTGCTATTCCATTATTGTCAGTGTTCTTGATTAGTGCAATATAATTACAAGGTTTATTGCTTATGTCAGTGAAATTACAGAGGGAAGATTAGCAGCTAGCAGAGGATTTTGCAGACATTTCCAAAGGTCTGTCCGCCCACTGCCTAGTTGATAGAGTTGGTATTTTGCTTCCTACCAAACTACTTGTAAAGGGAACTAGACTATTCCACATGACTTTCTGACTGACATTTCCAGAACTATCATCCTTATGCCTGAGGTGATAATTCTTTAAATTAGTTTGTGTGCTAAAAAAATAAAATAAAATAAAAAGTAAAAAACCCAAAGCCAATCTTTATAGGCTGCTTGAAATGCCATCTCTGCAAGGACTTGTCTTGAAGCAATACTTTCAGAGTGACATGAAAGAATTAAGAGGTAAATAAAGGAATTGGGCACAGTCCAAAGTCAATTCATTCAAATAGCTACTTGTAGGACAAACAAAAGTAAAAGTAACACTACATTAGGATTAACAGTGAGAAGCAAAATTAGTTGAGCCATAGTAAGAACAGTATTAAACAATAGAAAGAAATATCCTGGACCAAAATGTAAGATGTTAGCTGAAATTGGGAAACAATTCAAAAGTAATTTTGTATCCTAAGGGACACCATCAGGTGATCTCTGCTAAGCATTAGTCTCTGATATAATTGATACATTTTCAAATCAATAAATCAGACCAGCTCTTCCCTCTCAGATAAAGAACAATAATGAATGTGTGCATGGAGGAAGTCTCAGATAATGTTTAAATATCATAACGTATTTTATTTGGTGCTTTCTAAATTACTGTAACTTCTAAACTTTACAGAAACATGCCAGGTAGGCATTTTCATCCCAATTTTGAAGATGAGGAAGCTATGACATAGTAATTGCTTAAGATTCCATAGATAGAAAATGAGAGAACTAAATTTGTTGTCACCTATGGAGACCTGACTAATCGCTCCCATATGTGCCTATATGCTTTCTTCTTCACAAGCCTTTCCCAGTACTAAGAGAATATCGTCTTTTCATCATCTGACCACTCACGTAGCCTTACTGAGGCACTAATATTTGACAAATTTTCTTGTATAATACTTATTTGCACATGGAATATATTCACAATGAATTATAAACTTTTTTGAAATAGGGATTAATGACATTTCATCTTGGTTTCCCAACATTACATCTTACGAAACAGTTTGATGAATGAATGGATGCTATCATACCCTTACTTATAGTTTTTAAAAAATTTTTCTCATTAATATCTCTAAGCCAAAGAAAGGTTCCACCTATAATCACATATGCCCACTCCTAGAAGATATTTTTCTGAAGAATTTTCTGATTAGATTATTTGGCCTGCATCCTCCAAGATAAATCCTGACTCTCTGACAAGGCCCTGAGTCCCGTGAGACTTAATAGCAATGTAATCACTGGCGAAGTCAATGATCTGTATAAAAATGGTCCTACATAAATGACAAGAGGTAAACTTCTGCCAAGAAGACTTCAGTAAGTGAATAACTTGATAAATCTATACTCATTGCAACCTAATATAGCCAAGATCAGATTTGAGTCTAATACTGTATTAATCTTTCTTCTTAAAATGTTGTTAGGGTGAATCTCAGTTGGGATAACTGAACACCACACATCATACAGACACACACCATCACTAATTAGTTCAACTGGAACTCATGATATGTCGTACATGAGCACTCTCTAAATCATCCCACTTGTACCAAAGTTTATCTTGGTGGTGACTAATCGAAGCCACTTAAAGAAGCACTTTGCAAACCTAATGTTGGCATTGTAAGGTAAAGTGAGGAAATTTTCTTTGAGGAGGAAGCCAGTTGCCTAAGGGTGCTCCTTAAAAATGTAATAGACTTACTCAGAGGCCCTATCTTTCGATTTTACAGTGTAACGTCACAGCTCTTCTGACCATTGAAACTATAAGCATATACCTTCAAAATTAACTCTCAGGAAGTATAAGAGAAACACATTTATCTCTCAAAAAGAGAAATTTTAATTGTTCTTTTTTTTCTCCTTCATTGTATACATTAAAGTAAAATTTATTCACACTTTGTATTCACTTTCTTGCTACCTTACATGCATGTAACTCTGCTAATGCTTACTTTATAATAACTCTTATTCTCTCTTGTCTATAGTGCTACAGAGGGGTCTTTTATTGGCAGGATTGTTATTTCTCCAATAGTATCTAGCACTTATCTAAGAGCATTCCAACTTGAGCCGTTTCATCTTCCTGCACAATGAACTCCAGTTTTTAAGTAACAATGTAAGGTAGCACCATACCACCCAGCACAGAGTTACTTGAAGGTTGGTCCCTAGGGAAATAGTCCTATTTCCTCCTGAATCCTACTTCATAGACGGAATGCCCAGAGATGCCTCTACTGAGGCTTTCTTAGCTGGACCTCGCCCAGCAAACAGCATATGTGGTATGTATGGTTCACCACTTAACAAATAAAGACACTGAAGTTCGGCTCCATGTTCCTGTAACTCTGTAAATCAAAATTGGGTCATAAGCACTGCCTCCTGTAAAAAGCAGTAGGTCAAGAAAACCATTTCATAACAATGCGAGAAATAGTCAGACCCACGTTACCATGGCATTTATAAGAAAAGGGAACAGAAAGAAAACAGCACAAGAAGTGCAAGGCGAGATTCTTGTTAAAACAGAAGAAATTCATCTGCCAACATATTTTCATAGAAAAAGATTTGGTACTCAGGCATGTTTTCGCCTAAGAGAAGGAAGCATTAGAACTCTATTGAATGCTCCCTGGTGGAAGGAATGTAGCCACCTACGCCAATCACAGTTTATAGGGGCAAAATTCTTACTTCCAAGATTTTATGGGTAAAATGAGGTTAAAATGAATATCCAAGTCAAGTTTCAACAGTATAAAGTGTAAAAAAGGACCTTCTCTTGCAGCTTTCATAAGCAAAGATGTACCATGTAATTAGACTAGATCAAGCTTTACAAATTGATTAGATGCTTATAGGAGTCAAACAGGGTCCATAAATGAGTAATGCAAACTAGGTAGTGCGTGGTGGAGACTATGGTCTAAGAAAACAGAACATGTCACCAAATGCAATTTTATAAATCTATATAGAAGCTAGATCCTCACTTGAAGCACTGGTTTAGGATCACTGGGGTACATGAGTTTCTTCAGAAGAGGACAAATAGGTTTGAACCTAGGGTCTTTATAGAATAAGCTGAAAATAACCTACTTCCCTCTTACAGTGTACCTCACTGTGGGTCCCGTATCTGGCAGGTCTAAGTTCTGGCTGTGATTCAGGCTCGTAGCTAGGAATAGGATCTCAGATTTAGAATGTTACATTAGTGTAGTAGGGTGCCTGTGCCTAAAATATGTAAACATGCTTCAGCTTATTGTATCATTCATGTGTGGCTGAATGCCACTATTGTACTCTGAAATGTGTGGAGCCATGTGGTCCCCTGAGGAGCAGAAGGGGAGCAGAAGTGCACGCAATGCCATGCTCCCCACAATAGAACTGCACTTCGAGCAACAGAAATGCTCTCTGCACAAAGTCGGTGCCTAACATTTCATTCTCATGTTGCTTATTGTGCATTCTTCCACCTGGGCATCTCACCATTGAACCTTCCCTTCTTGATCAGCTCAGGACTGACACTTACTGAATGATTTTCCATAAGCTCTGAGACTCCTGATCATGGGCAGGGAACTTTTTGCAAGAAATCTCTATATGGGCATTGTCCATGCCATTCTACAAAAGCTACAAATACTCTAATCTTAAATGTTGATGGATATCGATACTCCATGGTCCAGTCTACAAGGCCTGAGCCTTTACCCTCACTGTGCTCATAGATAGTCTCTTCTCAGGATACTGTTCAGACGCATTGTCTGCTGTGAATAAGACTTCTCTGGCAACAGCCCACTGGCACATAAATGTGTGACTGGTCTCAGAAGACTCAGACAGGAGAGTATCTATGGATCTCAGTGGACAGGTTTTTTTTAGTCCTTGTTCGAGATCCTTAGGCTACATTTTACTCTTTATTACAGGCTCTTTCTTAAAACTTTGCTCTGTTTTGGTTCTGTGTCCCCCACTCCCAGATTTCTTTTTATTTCTTGGTCCTCCTCTGAATCCTTCATGATATACTTTTCCTCCTCTGCCTCTTAAATATTATGGTACCCCAGGGTTTTGCCTTCAGTCTAGACTCTCCCTGCATGAGGGGAGGGAGAGAAATGATGAGTGTATACAAGAAAGGGAAAAATAGTTTCCAAAAAGGCAAAGCAAGGGCTAACAAGAACCAAAGCTCATTAATGAGGAATTGCCTAATGGTATGAGAAAAGACATGAGCTTTCTGAAGTAGCACAGAAGATAACTGGGAATATAAAGGGTATACATTCTAACATATATTAAAAAGTTATAGTTACAGTATTATTATGGATTGAGTTACACTCCATGCCAAGCATTTTACATGCATTTTTCATGCATAATCACATCAGATAACTATCAACTCAACTCTACCAGACATTATCCCTGCTTCACTATAGAGAGAAACCCGAGACTCTTGAAAGGTTAAATTTTAACAAGCCTCCTAGGTAGAGTGAATGAGGGACATTCATGTCAGGGCCTGGCTAAATCTGAAGTTGATTCTCTATGTTACACCACTACAATATCTCTGATAGTAAGAATTAATCTTTCTGCCTCAGCAGGTAAAATCTCTAGCAAGTGATATCTCTGTGATTCTAGGGGACATGAGCACTGATATTTTGGGGAAGCAGCATTATAATTGTGAAAAGAGACAAGTCTTTTCATATTTTTGCCCTTATATCCTCTCCTATCAATAGTAAAATTCCCTTTCTCTACCCCAGTGAAAAGTGTAGGTAATATTATTGGTCAAAACACAGAACTTCCATTGGACCAGGTTTTAGAAGTAACCTGGTTAACTCTGCTTTTCAAATTAATGAATTCTGATCATCTTCCTCTTTTGCACTCTTGCTTCTATGTGATAAACTCATCTTTGAATGGCTCGCTATTTAGATCTGGAGAAAGTTATGGAAAGCTCAAACTTGAGTAATCAATGCTGGCTGATCCAAGGGAGAACTCTGTCTGTACTTGGCGTTGATTCTCACACTTGTAGATTTTTGGTAGGAAACCTCCAAGAGAGATGGGAGGTAGTAAGATTTCCAAAGGCCTAAGAATGCCTAAGAATTTTGATGCTGTGTTAACACATATTTTTAAATAGCAGCATGAGTTTATATACATGGGAAAAAATAAAACCAGCAAAAGTCTGACAGTGGAGAGCAATTCTAAACTGTTTCATTACTGATTTACATATTTTAAATTGACTGCTGGAGTTAGGAATAAGTCAAGCTGTTTAAGAGCACTTCACACCTCAATATAAACCCAATTCTACTTTATGTGGGCCCTGGCTCCTGGGGTGCCTTTCCTCATAGGAAACTGCTACTCGTTTCCCCTGCCAATGGAGAAGAAAGAAAGGTTGGCAGGTAGTGAAGGTTTTTACTATCTTGCTCCAGCTGCCCCAGAGCCAGCAAAGGCCTGTGGAGTTTCCTGCACAACCACAAATTAGCATTGCCCAGCCTGAGGCAGGCTGAGACGCATGGGAACCCTGGGAAAGGAGGCACAAATGTTTCTGCCGCAGGTGCCAGGAATTCTGGTTCAACTGGAGAAGAGGCTTTCTGAAGGAAAATGGTTAGAGACAAAGAGTGCATCTACCTGGGACAAAGAGAGCACGAATTTCCATGAGCACTTGACCATCTGCAGCCAGAGTTCCAGCGCTGCACTGAAAAGGCCAAACACTATAAAAGAGATTTTAAGTATTATAATATGTACAACATTAAGAAAAAGTCCTCTTTAAAATATAATTCTGTAAAGGCTCTGGTTATCTGGTTTCATCTGCTTTAGCACTAGGGTTTCAAAAAGGAGACAGGATTCTTACATTCCAGATATCTACGTGTAATCTAGGAGGTTAAACTGGCAGTTTTAACTGACAAAGAGACAATCGACATGAAAATTCAATTTTAAAAGTTGGTGACCAACAACAGGTATAATGACTCTAGATGATATTTCAAGAAAAAAAGTAAATAACAAATGAATAAATAAGTCGTTGGGAAAGAAGAGATGGAGAAGAGATTTGAAGAGTTCTTGGGATAAAACTCTAACATGCCAAGGAAATGAATTTAATAAGGAGGTTGTCTGGTGAGACACCTTTTACCTTGAGTCTGATGAGAGGGTGTTCAAAGAAAGGCACCTGAAGAGTTTGAGAGAAGCTCTCTGGAGTTTGGGGTGTACATTAGGGTGTTAAATGCAAGCCTGAGGAATCCCCAGTGGAGAGGTAGGATAGAGCAGTCTATGTTAGCAGAGCAGAATGTTGTGTCTAAGCAATAATTGCACAAGACCTGATGATGCCCTGCCAAAACATATCTATTAGTTTCCTAAGACTTCATAACAAACTAATACAAGCTTGGTTGCTTAAAGCAACAGAAATTTATTCTCTCACAATTCTGGAAGCCAGGAGTTCAAAATCAAGGTATCAGCAGGGCTGTGTTCCCACCAAAGGCTCTAAAGAGAATTTTTCTGAGTGGTCAGTGACCAGCCAAGATGTGGAGCTTCACAAAAGAATCACCCAGGAGAGAAATGTCAACCCGAAACATCAGCCAGGCCAGCAAGAACAATGCCAGCTTATTAACATCCTAGTCAAGAAGATGTTCTGGGATCCCCTTTCTCTTTCTCCTTCCCTGCTCTGATGAGATCAGAACCCTCAGTTAACGAGTTGAAAGAAGAGACAAAGGTCCACACACCACCCTCTCCAAAGAGCAAAGACATTGTCTGCAATTGGTTCTCCCTCAGAAGCCTTACCTTTGAAGCATTAGTCAATATGTCAGATTAAAAATTCTAATTTCTAAGCCATGGCTGTGTTTTCCATCTTAAATTGATCAGAGGATTTTATGTTATATAAGGATATCCAGAAAAATGCTGGGACTGCCTAAAATCTCATCCAGAGGCCTAGCAAGACATTTCCTCACAGAATACATTTTGAAGAAAGAGGAGAAATAAAAACAAAATAGTTGAGTTTTTGCTATCTTCTACAAGTTTTCATTGGTCAAGGCACTGGTTAATTCATTCATAAAACAATATCTGAAAGGTTTCCTTGATTCAGAACTTTATTAAGATGACAGATAGTATCTATTTGCTATTTGTTGAGAATTACTGCCCCACAGTCTGGAAAAAGAAAATGAGAATTAGATTCAATTTACTCCACAGACCAATATACAAATGAGCTTGAAAGGATATTCAAGGGGATCTTACATTAACTTACAATTCATCTTCATAGGAAAGATACAACTAAGGAATGTATTGAAAGACATAGTTTGGCTTTATCCTGGATCTTCTCTTCTGTGTCTCAGGTTGACACTATCCAATACTGGAAGTGCCAGTAATGATCCATACTGGAAACTCTGCTTCTTGGTTCTGGTACCCTAAGTCTGTCTTCCATCATACACTTCACTGAGCAAAGCTTTAAACAGTCTTTGTCAAACAATTTCAAAAGAATGCATTTTCCCCCTGGAATACTCTGCAAAAGACAGATTAGGGCCACTGTTCCTGCAGCCCCAGGCAATCGTGCTGAGTGCTCCGGGCAAGTCTCTGTAGTTACTTTGCCAGTGAAGTTTTCTCTGTGGGGGTCAGTCTTCTGCATATAGTGGTAAGAGAAAGTGAGCTTAAAATGTATTTTTGCAGAAATAATCACTTCTTGTTTTGAATGAAATATTAAAATACATCTCCCATTATGCTAAAATATGGATACCATGATAATTTCTACCCAATAGACATGCCCCTGGCAGAAGCTTAAATCAGAGGAAGCTCACAAGAATGTTCATACAATAACTTGCAGCTCAGTGTCATAAGATTACATTTTTTAAGTAACTGTTAAAATTCAAATGGCAAACAGCTACATATATGTTCACGAATATGAACAAAACAGGAGATGTTATCATTTCACAAACTTCCTGGTGGTATCAAAGACTTGCTGGAAGTTCAAAGTTGGAGAATATGAAAAATTTGAAATATAAACACATGAGAAGTTTTATTTCAAGAAACCTTTAAAAATGTATTAAGAATGTTCTCTGAATATTAAAAGTCTCCTGGTAAGATTGCATCCGAAAATATCTGTTAGCCAGTGACATGCTATATACTGCTGTCCAGAAAGAAGAAGGAAATTTAACTATTTTTCAATTGATTTACTATAACATGGAAAAGGAGAATAATTTGGTCAGTAATTAATTTAAAAACTACCACCTGTGCAAATGGAACCTATATACCAAAACCTTATGACTTTAAATGTAGTACTCTGATAAGACTCTCGGTCTCCATACAAAGTCAGTAAGATCAATTAATAATGTCCTCTTTCTACCTCTAATAATAATATTGGCTAATAGTTCTAAAGGCACGTGCTAACTACTTAAAATGTTCTGTTTTATTTAATCTTCCCAATAACCCAAGGAAGTGAGGCTCCCAAATTCACACAACCAGACAGGAATGGAATTACAAAAGATTTCTCCTTTCCTCCTAAGTCCTGGTCAAGGGCAGCCCAGTTCATTGCTCAATTTACTAAACCATTACCTGCTGGAAAAAAGAGGAATGCATTAATTTATTTTTAAGGAAAGCGATTATTTCTCCAAAGGAAAATTAATTACCCTCCAAGTACCACCATCTGTTTTAATGTTTTCAAGCCTAAACTTTGAAGAGAGACACTGTAACTTTAAATAGTCCCCAATCGTGGGGCCCAAATGACCTTCATCATTAAGAAGGCAAAGCACAATCATCCTGCATCAAGAAAGGGAATATGAAGGTGATGTTGTCAGGAAGCTGCCTCCAGAGCCTATGAAAAGATCTCCTGATATACAACATAACTGCATTTATATCTCAAGGTCAAAATACTGCAGTTAAATGGCCCACATATACCACTACACTGCAGAGATGTCACAGACAAGAATAATCGTAATGACAATGAATTTAGAAAAGTAACTTGTGAGATATTTTCATTTTATAGGGATTAAATTTTATTTACCAACGAACTTCATTATGCATTTACTACATGCAGCCATGCTAGAGAGATACAATGGTGAATAAAAAACAGCCCTGGCCCTAAGAAACTCATAGGTTACAGAGGGAAAGGGCCAATTAAATAATGTCTATGTGACATATTGTGGCACCTTGCAACCAATAATAATGTTGGCTATTATTTACTGGACAGTTACTATATATCCAGTTCTCTGCTAAGCGCTCTACATAGATTTTCTCCATTTACCCCTCAAATCAATCCTACAAAATAAGGATGGTTATTATATTTCACAGATGTGAAAGCAATAACTCAGAGAGGTTAATATGTTCAGGATAATCCCAGCTTGTACATGTCTTGCTATGCTTGATTTAAAACTGCTATTGCTACTTTAAAATGTGCAGAGAAATATTTGAAAGCAGATAATTATAACTTTAGTCAAAATCATCCCCAATTATGTTTGCAAGTCTTAGAGCTGATATTTGACTTCAAATCTGTCTGACTCAGGTCCTGGGTCCTTAACCTTCAAAATCTATTAGCCTTTTATGTACCTAATGTTTTGAATAATTTTAATAAACTTTTTATTTGGAATAATTTTTATTTACAGAAAAGTTGCAGAGATTGTAGAAAGAACTCCAGTATACTCCTGACCTGGTTTCAGTTTCTCTTATTCTCATTTCACATTTGACAAATCTGAGCCACACTGGCACATTATATGAACTCAACTCTAGCCATTATTCAGATTTCACCAGTTTTTCCATTAATGTCCTTTTTCTGTTACAGGATCCCACCCAAGATACCACATCACATTTACTTGTTCTGTCTCCTTAATTTCCTCTGGGCCATGGCAGTTTCTCAGACTTTTCTTATTTCTCATGATTCCAACCGTTTTGAGGAGTACTGGTCAGATATTTGTAGAATGTCTCTCGATTTTAAAGATTCGTTTGATCTAAAATCCTGCATTTGCTTAATGTGAAACATATCAGTGCACTTTTGTGTATTACCCAGATGTAAAGAAGCTTGAAAAGAAAAGTGTGCAGAAATCTACCAAAAATTATATGTTTATGGAGCATAAACATAGAATAACTTTCTGGGCTGGTGGAAATGTTCTATGCCTTGATGGTGGGTGCATGCGTGCATGCATAGGGTGACTTCTCAAGTGAAGGGTTAGTGACTTAAAAGTACATTTTGTATATTCTCGGCTTAGAAAATGAGTAAATATATGGGAGAAAACGGGAGCCAGGTTTCTTACCGTTAAAGAAAAAAGTTATAAACAAAATGAGGAAAAAAAGAACACATTAATTATAGAAGTTCCAAAATTGGAACAGCAAGTGGAAGTCAAACAGTCCTGACCCTCAGGCCACATGCCACCTTAGTTCTGTTTTCTTGAAGCTCATAGTGTTGGTCTCACAGCATATTTTGTTTGTTTATTTATTTTGTTTGTTTGCTTTTTATTAACTGGTAGTAAATGTTATTTTTTCTATGATTTTCTCCCTAAATTTTAGTATGCATGGGATCTCAGACTTCTGACACTTACATAGGTTACTCTCTATCCTCACTTTCACCTTATATCCATGGCCAACATAGTCATTTTCTGGAACACTTAGAATATCTATTTCTGACTTTTTTTAGCTTTTATTTTATTTTATTTTTTCACCCATACCCACACCACCCTCACCTTTGGCAACCATCAGTATGTTCTCTGTATCTATGGGTCTGTTTCTGTTTTGTTTAGTTTATTCATTTGTTTTGTTTCTTTAGAATCAACATTTAAGTGAAATCATATGGTATTATTTTTTTTCTAAATTATTTCACTTAGCATAATACCATCTAGATCCATCTCATATTATCATGAATGGTAAACTTTCATTTATTTTTATTGTTGAGTAATATTCCATTCTGTGTGTATCTGTGTGTGTGTGTGTGTGTGTGTGACATATTCTTTATCCAATCATCTGTCAATGAACAGCTAGGTTGCTTCCATATCTTAGCTATTATAAATAATGCTGTCATGAAAATGAGGGGGCATATATCTTTTCAAATTAATGTTTTTGTTTCCTTTGAATAAATAAATTTTAAAAGATGACTCTGTTTTCTCTGAGCAACAGGGTGGGTTTCAATATGCAAAGAAAGTCACAATACTCCCAGTCTATATATTACACTCATCATTTGGCTATTGCTCAGCACCTATTGTTGTCTTTCCTAGACAGCCCATGAGCTCTCCTGTTTGACTCAGTTCTCTATTTACACTAACTTCCTTTCTTCATTTGAGTCATTTTGCCATCCTTGAGTCATTTGGTTGGTAATTCCTAGGAAAGGCTTAAAAATTACTAAATAGTTAAACTTTAGCTAAATGAGCAAACTTCAGTTAAAAATAGATAATGTTGAGAGAACAATAATCACCCAAGAAAAGAGAGGGAATAAACCAACACAAATATATCTAAACAGGCACTAACAATCTTTCCATACATATAAATGCATGTTAGTGTTTGATGGTTAAATGTCTCCATTCTCCTTGGCCCTGCATGACCCTTTTCTGTCAGAAAAGATTGCACCAAAAAACTGGCATACAATAAAGCAAACAAGCTTCTGTGTGTCTTCCATCCTTGTTCAGGAAGGTGAATACCATAGGAAAAAATTTTCCTCAATCAAGTGATTCTAAATTTTCAGAATGAAAAGAATTCATAATGAAATCATGTTGCTTCTTTTGCTCTTTAAGGATCAGTAGGGATAGACTCTGTGACATCTCGCTGCTAACCCGCCCCCCTTACCCCAAGAGATAGGCCACTTACCTATTGAGGAGGTCTAATTTTTAAAGAGTTTCTACTTCTCTGCCGACAAACCAGAAACTCTCTTCTCTATGCCCACCTTGGAATAAATTCATTATATAAAAGATAGGAGAAAAGATGATTTTAAACCACATGGGTTCTAAGGTGAATGAATCCTGATGAAATGGCAAGATATTCTTTGATTTTCTAAATGATTCTATGTCTTTTTCTTTTGGCAGAATCACTAGATAGGTTTTGGATATGCAAAGGTCAATTTGGGAAAGAGACTTGAGAGAGTCGAATTGTGCGGCAGAGTTGAGTGAGAATTCCAAATTCCCAGAGGCAATCTTGAAGAACAGGGTGAGAGAAGCACAAAATGATAAAAGTGGAACCCTCAGCAGGCAATGTGGCCAGTGAGAATGCCCCACAGTGAATTAAGAGCAAAGATGAATTAAGAATTAAGAATTAAGAGCAAGATTCTAACTTTCAATAATACACTTTCAATAACTTAGTTCTGTATAACTGTATAACTTAGTTCTATATAACTTAGTTCATATAACTGTCTAGTATCCCTGGTTGCCTTGATAAGGAATCAAGAAGGGTCTGTATGCCCATTGGGGTCAATGGCAACAATGGCAGATGAGAGATAAAGAACAACTATTAGACAGAGTCAGTAACAAGAAGTCAGTAGAATGTTAGGCAAAATGTTAAAAACAGGTGACCATGAAATCATAAGCCTTTGGGGAATTGATAGAAATCTTAAAGAGGTTTACTTGCCACAAAACAAAGACTAAAGGGATGAATCAGTCTTCCCTATTATCCTAAGGGGCAAGGTGACCCCAGATCACATCTCAGTTATAAATATATTATTCATTCTGTGTAACTGATATAACCAAAGACTTATGAGCCTTACCAAGATTTGAGATTTTCTACAGTCCTAACCATCTGTTTTCAAATATCTCTGTGCCCCCTCCTAGATTTAAGCCTGAGTAGTTTAAAATTGAGCACAATAGTAAATCTCTAATGATCTACCACATTTATATTATCATCAAGCCCAACCAATCATTACAATATGAACCCAGCATAAAGCCCCAAGAGGCTCGTATCAATGCAATTAAGTAGTTAATTTTTCTAGGATGTGCACAGCTGTGGCCATTAATTTTTGAATGGTCCTCATACTGCAGTGTCCAGGAAAAATCAAAGCAGCATTATCTTAAAAAAAAAAAAAAAAAAAAAAAATTCAGGAACTAAAAACTGAAAGCACAGAAAAAAATGCCACCAACTGTAGACAGTAAAATCTATTCTACCTGACTGGCTACATGTGAAAGAATCAATGCCTGTCCCGAGAGATGAACATGAACTAGTGCATGAAGACCTGCGTGTTCAAGATTATTAAGACTGCTAAGTGATAATTCACGAAACACTGAACTCAGAGTTACAGTCTTGCTTCCCTTCCAACATTCGCTTCATATAAAGGAACTTTGTCCTTGACTTGCAAGTTCATATATCTGTTTCTGTGCTCTGTACTTGTATCAAGTAGTAGTTCAATTTTCTAACAAATGAATTTGTTCAATGAATATTTGTAGAATACTGATCATGAGACAGACACTCTGTTAAGATATAATAGTAATGCAGTGCAGAACATTATCTTGTCTTCAAGGAGCTTACAGACGAGTAGTAAGCAGGCAATTACAGTTCAGGGTGCTCTGACAGCAATCGAGGAATGAAGGTCATTTTAGAAAGAAGGGTTAGTCAGGATGTGATTCATACATCCTGAGCCATATGAACAAAGATGGTAGCAGGAGATTGAGCTGGAGAGGCAGCCATGAACTTGATCATGAAAAGTTTTGAATACAAAGCTAAAGATAGTGGGTCTTATTGTGAAGTCAAAGAATATTGCTCTGGAGTAAGAACTCATTCAGAACAGCATGGCTAGAATCAGAAAGACCAGTTACAAGGTGATCAAATAAAGAAATTGCAGAGGGGAATAATGCAATAGAATGGTGATGGAAATAAAGGAACAAATAAATAACAGGATTTGACTGATTGAATGGGAGAATGAGAGGTTTTAGGAGGAATTAAGATAATGACCAGTTCAGTGGCTTGAATAAGTAAAGATGCCATTTACTGAGCTATAAAAGGAGAAACAGGAGGTGAGGGAGTGGTAGAGAATGAGGACAGAATTAGAGGTACATGACATAGAAGTCGAAATGTCCAATAGACAGTCCTATTTTATTAACTAGGACCTTTTTGTTAAAAGTGATAGATTTCTATCAAGCTAGCTTTAGCAAAGATGAGACTTTACTATAAATGTGCTGGGATAGGGATGTAACTGAACCTGAGCAATCAGCTTGCTCCTCTTTCTAGGTCTCATTTTTTTAAATTATTATTATTGAGATAAAATTTATATAGAATAAACTTCACTGTCTGATTTATAGACTGGCCTTCTATGTTCATTGGCCCATATGAGAGCACACATGGTTGCTGCAACTCTCAAGCTTTGTACCTTACAATTAGAGGCGATGACTAAAATATTAAACAACCAATCAGAATTGATGGAGCTGTTACATGACGCTAATACATTCAGCCTGTACAACCACCTTGATTCCAGCCCGGGACCTCACAGAGATGTTGTTCTGACACCCAGTCTCAACCCAAAAATCTCAGGACCCAAATTTATTGTCCAAGCTTGGATCAAGCACTCGTCCTTGGACAAACTAACTGTGGTACAGGGAAGGGTCACACAATAGCATGACTTCGACATATGGATGGAAATGGAGACCATTCCTGGAAAATAGGCCCTCGTAGATAACCACTTAGATGCTTACTGCAGACATCTAAGTCTGAGCTCAGAAGCCATCAACATACAAATGGTAATGATGCCATGGGAGGAGATGGAGATCATTTAGGGAAAATGCATAAAAAATGAAAGAGGAGGCTAAAACAAGAGCAATTTTGATAGAATTGTAGGAACTTGAGCAAGGCTGTTGAGGGTGGAGGCGTGAGTAGAAAGTGAGAAAGTAGTGACAGCATGTTACTGTCATAGCTCAGAGGAAACTGGAAGCTCCTCTAATGCATATAATATTATTTTCGCATATGTAAATATGTAACTAGTGAAATTTGCCACAGTTCTGTGATAGTTTTTATTTACAGTTTTTGACACTTTGAATCACAAATTCTGAATCTATACCATGTTTTATGCAAATAAGAACTTCCCAGGCTTATGTTCATCATGAATATAGATTATTTTCTACCAAGGCAATAGAAACTATGGAAAAAGTATATAAGCCCTATGTGTAGTAAAATCATAAAATGTCCATTAAAATAATCATACTTTGTATTACTATGGTGTGTGCAATTCTCAATCCATTTTGACTTTTATTCCCATTTCATAAACTGTTTCAAAGTGGACAAGAACTTCTTCCTTCTAAGTAACCTAAATTACCAAAATACCATGAGGCATACCTCTCACATTCAACTCACTGTCAAGATAAGATCCCTCAATACACAGCAGCTATTGAAGACTAAATAGAGTTTATTCAGAGGAGGCTGACATTTTCTCAACAAATTTCTGTTTCTATGCAACAAGTCAAATAGATTAAAAAATGCTTTGGGGTTTTAAAAATTCAGAATTTGACTCTTCAAAATTGTTTATGGCCTGGTAATTTTAAATCTCATAACTCCTTTTACTTTCTTGTGACTGCAGAATTAAATTTTTTTGATAATTTTCAGCTAAAACAATACGCATATAGAATAAATAGAAACCAAGTTGAGAAAATAAAAATGGTCCCCAGCGCATCATGCAAAGTCCAGTTTACCCAAACCCAGAATATCCAAATCTCCTAATGTGAACCTGAAAACATTCTGAGACTGGTAGACTGGAAGTTATAAATAATTAGAAAAAATGCTGTCTCAAAAGTCACACAAAAATCCTATCAACTCAGTACAATACGCTTATCCTTTTAGTGCAAGCCTAATAAGCAAATGCTCAGCAGCTCGATTTTTCACTGCTTCAAAGGTGATGGCATCCACACTAATAGAAACTTCTGCCTGGATCAAGTTATTTCAGCAGTAGCTAACTATTCTGGATCACCAATTTAACTCTAATATAAAAGGTAAGAAACCTTTTATTTGACACTAAAAATAGCATTATCTTATATAGTCTCATATAATTAAGTAGTAACTGATTTAAATCCAGATTATTAATTTTCCTGAGATCAATTTTGTCTGAGGCATTAGATCTTACAGAGAATTGCATCCTTGACCTAGTCAAGTCACTTGAAGTAAACAGGATTAATAGTGTATCGCTGAGGTAACAAGGAACTATTTTCAGTCTTCAGGTGCAGATGTTTAAGTATATACTCAACAGGTAACACTAGGCCTTGGGCATAAGCAAAATATTGTGCAGGGTCAATTATTTCCCCCTTTGAGAAATAAACAAAAGGCTGTTGAACACAAAGCTGCTGAACATTTGTGAATTTGAAGTTAATTGAATGTTGAGTCAAGGCCAAGCAATGCATTTAAGTAATCAGAGTCATTCTTTTTTCCTGAATGGTAGATATACTTCCAGTCTCTGCAGATGTTCAATATTCCTCTATTTTCCAGACTATGTCCCAGAGGCATATAGAATTTAGGGAAATTAGTTAATTTATGTCCAAGATAATGACCACTATAGATTTGTTATTTTAGCAGTGATGATAATTGCATCTCAATTTATTTTATGGCTGAGATTTCTGAGAACTGGCATAGTTAGCAGCAGAGAATTTCCACCTCTCTAGTCCTTCAGCATTGATACTAATGTGAGTGCTTAACACTGGACACATACCCCTAGGGTTCTTAGCAATGCAGAAAAAGTCTGCGCAGTCCTGTAGGGAAGAAATAATGACATGAGTGCAAAGTTAGTTGAGTTTTTCCTAGTGAACACACGAAGGTTTAAACACGGGCAGCAACCCTGAGTCCCTGCATGAGAAACTGGGTTATGGTATGGGCCTGGTAAATGGGAGTACAGGGGAAGGAGAAAAGGAAAAAAGACAAAGAAAAGAGGTCCTCCACAAGAGTGGCCTGGAAAAGCTCTACAAACACATAAATCAGGAGAGTGCCCTGAGTTAACTATCAGGATGACTCACGGAAGACCTGTATTTGTATCAACTGAACCAGGTAAGAAAAGATGTAGATGAGGGAAATTTCAGAGAAGGGCAAGTAGTGTAAATGGGTTGCTGCAGAAGGTGCATGAAGTATCTTCTTAGTGGATGGTAAGCAAATAATCACCAGATTTCAAAGATCCTAGAATGGCTGACTCATAAGCAATTGGGAGTCGATAAATATTTTTGTGCAGAGTAGCTCAGTTCCAAAGGAGTAGTAGATGGTAAAATCTCCTGGAAGGAACAGATTTGAATATGAAAAGAAGTTCACTTTAGGATATGCTAAAGGAAGTAAGGTTTTTAAGGGAGCTTTCATATACTCAAAAATATGCCTTTCTGAAAAAAGTTCTAATCAAGAGCTTCAAGGCTTTTAGCAATTTGCTTCCACCTAGGCAAAATATAAACTGGTGTTGATCTACTTGAAGCCTAGTTCTTCAGTCTGCTCAGGCAAAAATCAACTCAACAGAAGCAGAAAAAAAAGGGTAAGTTGGCTACTTGGCTGAATTGACTAGTCAATTAATTCAAAACAGTAAACCAAGCAATATCATTCGATCTAAAGACATATCCCTTCAGGACTAAAATAAGAAGAGTCAAGACCTCTTCTCCCAAGGTTACAATTCTAAAGGATGAAATAATGCTTTTATCAAACAATTAGATCTCTCAGAAAAATCAATTACTGATTGTATCCCAGATTCCTGGGAGAACTGCATCATAAAAAGTGGTCCTTTGTAAGTTGTCAAGGGCAAGCACACAGTGGTTTAAAATCTTTTGATAACCATAGTAGTCATTAATGCATGAAATGCTTTGATCTTTGTACTTTCTAAGTAAATGAAATTTTATAGCAAAGAGATGGTCTAATTTTTTGGAATAAATGTATTCACTTAATGATTTAGGAAGAGATTTCGATATTTCTCAAAAAGGTTGATAGCATGAATGATTCATCTGTCTTCTATTTCCTGTTTCCTATAAGCAAAAGGTTTTAAAATATCACATTTCCAAATACAAAATTTTTTATGCCAGATTGAGGAGGCATGGTTTCTGTAATTTTAGAAAGACTATGGCATTTAATGTAGGGTACATAAAATTCCAATCTCCTTAATAGTAAGAAAATATTTCTTTCCCCTAAATATAAAAGCCAGGCTCTGATATGACCTTGTGATCTTCCTTTTTCATGTGAATTTTAATTTTTAAGCTATAAAAGATTATCTTCCATTTTCTTTTGTCTGGGTAATCAAAAGTATAAGGTATTCTTAAATCAAACAATGGATTCCCAATAGGAAGAAAACCTTGTTCTGGTGAAATTTGTTATGAACTTGGTGTCAAATGCTAGTTCCAAAATGAAACTGCTCCTTTAATTAATGGTTTCCATCTCAAAACTAGAAAATACTAGTAATTTTTTTAGCTCTCAACTGTTAAAAGCTTTAGAAAAAACAATGGACAGAGTTCGGTTTAACAAAGGAACAACGGTCTCAGATCAAAGTGTTTTGTTTTGGTCAACAGAAAACAAAAGGAATATTGATGTCTTTAGACAATTCTCAGACTCCATAGTGCGCCAAGCCCCCCACAGGTCCCAACACTCTTTATTATGTTCTATTCAGCCACTTCACATGTATTTTTGTTAATGCCTTTTACTAAAGGCATTTTAGCTCTCTGCTACTGAGGTTGTTCTTGATGATAAAGGTTAGAGCCACTTTAATCCACATGACCTGCTCTTTAAAAATTTATTTCACAAGTCTAATTATCTGAGTACTAAAAGAGAAGCACTACAAGACATGATTGAGCTGTCTTTTTAAGTAACTTTATTAAGAGCAGTGTGTGTGTGTGTGTGTGTGTGTGTGTGTGTGTGTGCGCGTATGTTGAGAACATACATTTTTCTTCCTTTGCCTCTCCATTGCTAACAGATGCTTTGTCTACCTATAGATAAAGTGGTAGGCAAAGCTGTTACTGTATTTGTTTTTTGTTACAGTTAACACATACATATTTAAGTTCTTTCTTTAAGTAGGTAGAGATTATTAAGATATCCAGTTTATGATCCTTAGAACATGAATAGAGTTATATAAAACCTTTAGGAATTAATTCCAAAAATTATCAAAACATGGATTAATGGAATTAATACTGAACCATCTGAGTCAGGAGAACAGGGGCTACCTCTATAGATGCAATGTGGAATACTCCTTGACTGGTTCAAAATTTTTTTCAGAGTGAGTATCCAATATAAAAGTGTTAAAAAGAAAACTGAATGAATCAATGAATGAGTTCAGCCTCCTTCTGCTCAGCTCATGATCAGCTACATGACAAATCATCAAACATCTGCAGGGGTGCAAACTAAACTCCTTGGGTAAATATCCCACAGTTAGATTTTGTTTGGCAAGAGAAATATTTTTGGTTTCAATGCATTTATGAGAGATATGTATACTCCAGTTCTCTATCGACCTCACCATTCCCTGTTGTTGCAAAGTTCAAAGGCTGTTCCCAATTAGCTTACCTGCCTGGTCCCTGAATTCATCCGAGTTTGTAACCCCTAATTATATGTTTTCTAAGTTTCCTTAATACTTTTATTCTTTAAAAAGTAAAATGAAGTTAAACTACTTCTTATTGAGAAAGGAAGAAAATTTAATATTCTCAACAGTTTATGAAAAAAATAAAATTACAATACTAATAATTAAATTATTTTATGAATTTAACAGTGTGAATACCAAACATGAAGTATCTTTTTTTTAACAAAATAGCACATCCAATTTTGCCTTATTACATAACAAAGTCATCTGTTATGTGTGAAATTGTGTATTGCTTTATTAATTTTTTAAGTATAAATCACAGATTATAAAATTTTGAATCCTGTAGTTTAAGATAGTTTATATGTAGCATACTTTAAGAGTACTTCCATGAAGAATTTCTAAATATTTTTTCCTTTTGGAAGCACATGATAAAATTCTTTTGGGTGAAATGAACTGTTAGGAAATTATAATTTAATGTGTGTTTCCACCAATAAAACAATGTAAATTATATTCCCGTAGCAGGAGACCATCAAATAATTACCAATATTTTTCATATGTGACATCAAAGAATTATGTAAACTATTTCATATAGTATATTAAAGGAATAAAAAACTCTTGTCATATTTTACCATGTGCATATTCATATAAGAGTACTTACTTCTATTACGTGCCTCACTTACCTTATTTATTAACCATTTGTACTTAACCAGAGCAATTAAAAACTTCCCAACAAAAAAATATATTTCACTACTTACACATATCAATAGAAATTTCTAGAGACAAACATGTCCAATGATGAAATTTTAAAATCTATTTTTATATTTAATAAAACACTCCCATTTTCTTGCCAATCACATGCATTTGACTCTGATAAATTATATTTTAAAAGTCTGATATTTAGTATCTTAGAACAATCACAGATTGATTAGAAAATCTTCACAGTTACAAAGAAAACATAGAATAGACTCATCTTTTCTATCAGAAAGAGTCTCTCTAGTTGATAAAATATTGTTTACTACAAATACATTATTAACACTGAAACATTTAATTTCAAAAATATTGACCAAATTACAACTACAGCACTTAGCACAAAAAGCCACTAATTACTCATTTTCTTTGTTATAACCTATAGAGCAATACTGGAATACACAAAGCAGTTGTGCTGGAGATGCACCCATTGTCTCTATTGGAAGTTTCAGGCAGAGCGTTCTCAGGAGCATATGACACAATCCTACTAGTCCGCAGACTAGAGTACATTGAACCAAACTGCACACCCTGATGTTCTCTTTTGGCATTACCATTGCTCTTACTTCTTGATGTGATAAAGGGGTTGATGGTCTCCTGGCTGAGCGTGGTAAATGCCTGAATGATGTAAGACAACCGGAACCAATTTATCACTGGGCCAAAGCATCTTCTGCTAATGGAAATGGCAGATGTCCAGGCCTCTCTTCTAATATGAGTAGCTACTTTTTGTCAGCTACAAGGTGTTGAGCATGATAGTATTGTTTAGATGTGTTTGTCTTAATAGCAGCTCTTTCTCTATTGTGCTAATGTACTGAGACAGCTCTTCTGGAAAACGATAACTGCAAAAAGTTTCTGGCAGAAAATTAAGAATGAGTATGTTGTTTAGAGTAATACAATGGGAGAAAATGTGTAAAGGAATTCAAATGCAGAGAGGAACCTAGTGAATTTTCAAAATAAATAGGAAAGATATATAAATATCTTCAATAGATTGCAGTGAAAAAAAATTAATGGACAATCTGATTGACCAAGGTTTAAAACCCCTACCACTACACAATTTCCAATTGTATAAATTTAGGCAAGTTATTTAAACTCTCAGTCTCAGGGTTTTGTTTATTTGTTAGTTTCAGTTTAATAATGTAAACTGTAAAAACGAAGCAGCGTTGTGAGAATTAAATCAGGTAACACGTAGCACTGTGCCTGGCACATAGTTTGTACTCAGTGAACAAGAGAACCCTCCCTACCAGCACTTCGAATATGTATATCTACTGTCTGCCTCAACTTAATATATTATATGATGCTTCCAAGTTTTCATGGGGAAAAGAAAGAAATGCTGACCCTACTCTCCATCTAAGAATGGTGTGCAAATAAATATGCAGCAGTAGGAAATTCTCTGGCCCACATAAATCGCCTGACTTGAGCTAAGTTTGTGTCTAGTGGACCGCAAAGGTGGCCCAATCAAGATATGTTTGTATGGAACCTAGTAGCCTCATTGCTGAGGTTTGATGAGTCTGGTGATAAACGTGTATTGTGGCTTGGTAAATGAGGTCTGCCAAGTCAACTTGCATGGAGGCTGAAAAAACTCATGGATGGTAAATGAAGAGAGCACAATGAACTAACCTAGTAACAAAGCCAGGGGATAGGAGTGTTGATTCACTGTAGCTATCAATTAAACCTATCTGTGGATTAAACCCAGGGACATGTCTGGATTCTAGTTTAGAGAGAGAAAAACCTCTGTGTAAAAATTGTAAAATATTGATAAACAAGAGCACTATATCGAACCTCCAAAGTAGCCTAACAAAGAGAAGAGAGACATTTCCTCCCAATTCACTATGGACCCTGCACAATTCAGTCTCTTTGAGGCCTACAGTGACCCATCACAGTGCCTGACCCAGCAATGGAAGCACTCCCAGAGACCCTGGGGTCTGACAATAAAGGCCAGAACAGGAGCAGAGCAGAACAGGAGGGCAGTGACACCAGGCTAAGGATTTTGCCTTTGCCTGGAGCGTCTATATTTAAAGATTGGAGCAAGAACTAATAACATTCTGGCTATCGTTGTTATTATTATGGTCCCATGTCTAGCCCCAGGTTGATGAAGTCTAGGGAAATAGGTTATGTTTTCCAATGCGCTTCAAGCTGGATATTATATCTACTGTCAGTTTTCCCTTTCTTTACTCATTCTAAAATTCCTTCTGAAAAAGGTAGGAGAGGGGCAGAGAGGGAACAGAAGAAAAATACTTTGTATTTTTATTTATATAGCTAATTAAGTTTCTAGCCCTTCATCTAAAGTAACTCAAACTCTGTTGTGGTTATTATTTATCGCCATAGAATTTTTTTTAAAGCCCGGTACTCAGTCTACTTTATTCAGCAAATAACCAAATTATCAAGAAATGGAGCGGCTTGCAAAATATTTTACTTGTGAGAAGAGCATAAACCTCACTTTTCTGATTGTCAGTTAAACAATACAGCTTTTCAAAATAAATATTTTTAAGAAGAAGCTTAAAACTCAGCAATTAACTCTTTCTGGTGAGATTTTGTTTGTTAACTTTGAGGGCCAACCTGTGGTAATTTGTTACTTTACGTTATATTTATTTTTACAGTACCACTCATTTACTCTAACAAATTTTGCATGAAAGATGTAAGAGCACAAGTACCTCAGGCAGCCTTCAGACTTCTCCTGCCTTATGTTTTATTTAGTCAATCAATTTGACTGCCATTCTGTATTCCTAAAATACAAAGATATACGACGATCCCACAGGCAGCTAAAAAGGCAGCATACGACCTCTAAGTCCCAGGATGAATCAAAGAAGAATTGACTCAAACCAAGAAGCCTCATATCCTTTAAGTCTTTTAAAGTCATAGGGTGACATTTCTCATAGTGTCAGGAGCCCTTAGAACATGCTGAATTAGCAGTACAATTTAATGAGGATTAAGCTAATTTGACAGAAGATGTAGGACACCTTCTCTATACCTCCTCACTTTAATTTCAATCTGATATCCAATAGCTAAAGGTGAAAGAGTGAGTGACCTATGCCAGTAACTTTGAGACTCTAAGTTGACAGAGCAGAATTGCTCTTCTTCAGATGTCAGAGTAACCACGATTCATGATGTTGATAGAGGTCAGATTGCCTAAGATATATATTTTCATTCACCTTCTTAGAGATTGGATCTGACAAAACTGTAATAGCTTATTGAGTTCCAAATGACAATGACATACTGGGTATTTTCAAGCACTTTTATTTTTCTTACTTCCTGTGACCGGTTATAAAAGAAAGTTGTTATCCCACAAAATAATAATCCTTCAATATTTCAAAATAATTTTTCATATCACGTAATTTTATAATAGAGCTATGTGCTTCCTTCTATGTTGTATATGTATAGAATGCTGAAGCCAACAAATGTACACATTTTATAGTCGCTTGTCCACAAGTTTAACTAGAATCTATCTGGAGCTTTTTCTAAAAAAGCAAGCATCATGAATCTATATCAAGCGCCAGCAAACATCTTCTGTAAAGGACTATAAAGTGCACAGTTTAGCTTTACAGACCATAGGTTTCTGTTGCTACTACTCAACTCTGCTCTTGGAGCGTGAAAGCAGCTATAGACATTATATAAACAAATAGGTGTGGCTATGTTCCTATAAAACTGTATTTATGGACACTAAAATTTGATTTTATATAATATTTATATGTCATGAATTATTCTTCTTTTGAATTTTTTCAACAATTTCAAAATGTGAAAACCATTCTTAGCTCACAGGCCATATAAAAACAAAAGAGGGCAGATTCGGTCCAAAAGTATAACCTAGAAATCAAGTTTTAAAATATATTCTGAACTGTCATCTTATTGTTTCAAATTCGCCAAGCTTAACCTACTGGCACCCAGGGCCTGGAAGAATGCAAGGTATGTCTCAATTTAAATATGCATATGAATCGCCCAGGAGTCTCTTTAAAATGCAGATTCTGATTCTGTGAGTCTGGGGTAAGATCCAGATTCTGCATTTCTAACAAGTTCCTGAGTAATGCTCATGCTTTTGGTCTGTGATCCACACTTTGAGAGCAAAGCTTAGAACATATACAATTAAAATTTAACCAACATTCTAAGGTAAGGCAATTTATTCAAACAACAAGTATTTATTGAGGGTCTAGGATATGTCCACTTCTGTGTTAGGTGCCACGGGAGAGTTAAAAAAATATATAAAATATAATACTCTCCCACAGGGAGCTTATAGTCAAGAAAAACACCCATGAAACAATTTTTTTTTAAAGGGCTAAATTAAGGAGACTTTAAATGATAAAGGACATTAGAAAAACAGAATGATGAATGAAATTCAGGAAAGCACATGAGAATAGATAAACCTTAATCTGAACCCAAAAAGTGAAAAATAAAAGAAAGAAGAAATACTTAAGACAACATCAGTAAATGTATGAAAGCAGAAATGCAGTAGTGGCTTTAGAAAGTCTGGAAAGGAAGTAGGTGCAGAAAGCCATCTGATTAGAAGGAATAGCATCTGAAGTTATTACTTAGATGATATGTTTATTTGGAGTGGCTTGGGAAACTGTTAATGAAAATGGAGGAGAGATTCACAGAACCCCTTACTAAGACATCTCTTGATGCCGCTCTACAGGTACCTCATATCAACTCTCCGAAAGGTTTGGCTTCTTTCAAAGAGTGTTTTTTAAAGAACACATTTAGTTATCCTATACTATTATGGTTGAGTTGGAACAGAAGCCAATAGCTTCAGCAGTTTACCATGGGAAATGACATGCTTCAAGATTTCAGTGCTAATCATATTTATCAGGGTCGCCTTTCCTAATAAGAAAGATTTAACTATTACTCTCTATCACTTAAGCAAATTGTTGCCTAAAATCCCACTGAAACCCCATTTAAATGATAAATCAAATTATTTCAAAGAAATATGGGGCTTAAGCCTAGAGCTTTGGGCTCCACCGAGAGGCTATGATGAGCTAAGTTTACTCTCCACAATCTTAAGGAGTTCTTTGGTGAAAACCTTTGAAAAATTTGGGATTGATGTCCACCTTTGAGTACTACCCAACAATTAAAAATGAAGGACTAGAATATTCATAATAATTTATCTGGATCATAAAAACATCCTGCAAGTAAAAGAGGCATGAAAACAAATGAGATCTAGTACACAGTATACCACTTATGTATATTAAAATATATGCAAGTAAAATAAAAAAATATAATCTACAAGAATACAAACAGAAGGATACACATTAAATACATTAGAGCAGTTACTATTGGAGTGTGAGAAATGGAAATGTAAAAAGACTAAACAAACAAGTAAATGAGAGAGACCTTGCATGCATAATGATTTAAATATAATTAAATCAAATCTCTGTGCTTAGGGCTCAAGAAAGACTAGTGGGTTAAGTCACTACAGACTATAAAGCTTTTCATTTTAAATGAAGGTATCTTTGGATATCTGCCATTAAATCTTTATTAACATCTAGGTAAGGATTAATTATCAGAGCAAGTTGTGAGAATCTGACAAGATAGCAACAGAAGGGAAAAAGAGAAGAGAAAAAGAGAGAATAGGCAACAATATAACTAAAATTTATTTTGTACTTAAAATT
>NW_011888858.1:1290889-1302725 GCF_000151845.1 Pteropus vampyrus
AAAGAGTGTTTTTTAAAGAACACATTTAGTTATCCTATACTATTATGGTTGAGTTGGAACAGAAGCCAATAGCTTCAGCAGTTTACCATGGGAAATGACATGCTTCAAGATTTCAGTGCTAATCATATTTATCAGGGTCGCCTTTCCTAATAAGAAAGATTTAACTATTACTCTCTATCACTTAAGCAAATTGTTGCCTAAAATCCCACTGAAACCCCATTTAAATGATAAATCAAATTATTTCAAAGAAATATGGGGCTTAAGCCTAGAGCTTTGGGCTCCACCGAGAGGCTATGATGAGCTAAGTTTACTCTCCACAATCTTAAGGAGTTCTTTGGTGAAAACCTTTGAAAAATATGGGATTGATGTCCACCTTTGAGTACTACCCAACAATTAAAAATGAAGGACTAGAATATTCATAATAATTTATCTGGATCATAAAAACATCCTGCAAGTAAAAGAGGCATGAAAACAAATGAGATCTAGTACACAGTATACCACTTATGTATATTAAAATATATGCAAGTAAAATAAAAAAATATAATCTACAAGAATACAAACAGAAGGATACACATTAAATACATTAGAGCAGTTACTATTGGAGTGTGAGAAATGGAAATGTAAAAAGACTAAACAAACAAGTAAATGAGAGAGACCTTGCATGCATAATGATTTAAATATAATTAAATCAAATCTCTGTGCTTAGGGCTCAAGAAAGACTAGTGGGTTAAGTCACTACAGACTATAAAGCTTTTCATTTTAAATGAAGGTATCTTTGGATATCTGCCATTAAATCTTTATTAACATCTAGGTAAGGATTAATTATCAGAGCAAGTTGTGAGAATCTGACAAGATAGCAACAGAAGGGAAAAAGAGAAGAGAAAAAGAGAGAATAGGCAACAATATAACTAAAATTTATTTTGTACTTAAAATTCTCCAGGCATTTGAGCTAAGTTTTTCACAAGCATTATCTGAGGTAAATACTACTATTATACCTAGTTGACAGATGATGAAACTGAGGCTTGGAGAGGTCAAGGAGGGAAGCTGAAGGTCATTTGGCTTGTAAGAGGCAGATAGCTTCAGACTTCAATGTGTCTACCCTTTGACCCAAACTCCTAACCACTACCGTACATTGCTTAGCATGCTTATCTGAGGGTAGCATAAGGTCAGGATTCACTACAGTAGAGATACTGACCCAGTGTTGAAAGAGGATTGTCAAAGGAGGAGATAGAAGGGAGGTGGGAGAGACGTGGGGAGGCACTGAAAAACATTACACCCTTCACAACTGTGTCCTTAGCCAGCCTTAAAGTGCATGATTGTTTTTCAAGCTCAGCTATAACTAGATGCAGCTCCTTATGAACAACTAAACGTCATGATTTCTTCCATATATTTGTGCCAAACATTTTTACAGCAATGTTTCAAAAAAAAAAAAAGGTTGCATTTGAGAAAATTTAAGAAAAACTTCTACCATTTAATTCATTTAATTGAGAAAATAGTTTGTTTTGTTGTTTTCATGGGGACTTTTTAAGAGCATGTTCTTGAGCCTAACACTCGAAGATCCAAGTGCCTGGCCGATTGTTTTGTTGTTTACAATGACTCCTTAAGAAACCTTGAAAAATAGCTTAGTATCCACACTTTAGTGCCTTACAATTCTTAAAAAGGGAGGTAATAATTACTGAATAAGTTAGGGTAAGGATCAAGGAGTTAGTGTTTCTATGGTACTTTGACAAAGCAAATCTCTGCGTAAGTGTTAGCAATCTCTGCTGAGAGCTCCCACGGCATTTTTTCTCCTCCACTCCAATTACGCCAACTTCAACCTTTGACTTGGAATTTCAGTTCCTTATTCATGATGACAATTGCCTCCGTGGATCTACCTGAAAGACCATGACAAGGTCTGCTTCACTTTTCTGAGAGAATAAATAGTGTTTTCAATGCTTTTGGTGTAGTTGCAGCCACAGGGGGATGGCATGCTATTCAGCAGAGCATTTAATTGGTAAGTGACGCATGAGTTCCATATAAAATTCAGTTTGTGGGTTTATGTTTTGTTTATCTATGTTAATAATCATATGACTTGGTCCCTATAAAGAATTTTTTATTGAAATCTTTCCAGTATGCTCATCAAGGAATTTTGGCTTGTAGGTGGGAATTTTTGTCTTTCTCGTTTTGGTATTTTTTTTCTTTCTGTTTTTGTTTTTAATGAGCACTGTTTGATATCTAAAGTGCAATGTGTGGTTTTTGTAATTCTTTTGAAAATAAATTTTAATGGCACATATTGCCTAGAATAAATGATATCAAACCCCTAAAGATTCAAGAACTGCTAGAAATATCTGACTTAGTAAGGCTAACTTTTTAAATGTAAGGAGGGACAATACCCTGTAAAGATCAAAGGAAGGGTAGCAAAATACTATTTTTTTTACTTGTTTAAGATATTTATCACAAATTTTATAAAATCACATTTATTACTACTTTTATGCTAGAAAAAAATACAATGAACATTTAAAATTCTTTAATTGATAATAACATTTTAATCATAGTATGTCTATGATTTACCTAAAGAAAAACAAACTTATTAAAGACATGGGTTAAAAGCCAGCATATATTTGAAAAAAAATAAGTCTTATTTTTGAATAATATTTATGGCCAAAAAATTTATGGATTGAATTACATAGAATAACAACATTCTGCATTTCGCAAGAAAAAAGATGGTAAGTTTTTTTTTTAATAGGCATTTCTGAAGCATGTGTTACTTCTGTCAAATGTGAAGTGAACAGGACTAATCATAATTAAATTTTCACATCTGACTAATCTGAGAACATCACTCTGAAATAATAATCAGTAGTTCGTCTGTCTATCTCCTGCTTCCCCAATATTTTGTACTTCTCAACATTACAAGTGCTCCAAGTTAAGCAGAATGTTAAACTATTGGCACATACTGGCATTTATGAATTAAACATCTATACACATAAAATAATTCTCCCGTTATTTCTTTAGTGATTCGACCCCTCATATCAATTGCTTTCCTTTATTGCTTTTTTGTTTAGTTTCCAGGATTTTTTAAAGCTATTCATAATATGAAGCAATGTTTGGAAATGTTTGTCATCTTGAATAGCTCCTTTTTTCATTCGTTTAACACTTAAAAGCAGAAAGAAATTTCAATATATTAACTAAACACTGTGGTTTTTAATAGACTTAATTAAAAGGGATATTGCTTGGGGACTTACCCATTTACTCATCCATTCATCTATCAATCCATTAAACATATTTTTGAGCACTTACTATGACACTATACAAAGACAATAAAATATGATTCCTACCATTAAAAATTTCCAAATCTAGTAGAAAAAAATTAAGTGAACAATAATTAAAATGAAGTCTGGGAACTGTTGAAATAGATTTGCACAGAGCATAGGAAATGGGAATGAAAATCCCACCAGCGTAGGAAGGAATGGTTAAGAAATTTTTAGATGTAGGAACTCAACCTATATATGTAGTGTCTTTTTTCTTAGGGTAAAAAATTCTGTATTCTTTATTCTATCACTTAAATTTCAAATCTGACTTTGGAAAATTAGACTCCAGAAGAAAAAATTAAAAAGGCAGACCTCACAAAAAAAAAAACCTTCTCCCAAGAAGATTATTGCAAGTGATTATTTCATTTTACTTTTTTGAGAGTCCAAACAGTTTTTTGCATTAATTTGGAGATAAAGAAGACAGTTCCTACCTTTAAGAACCTCACAATTTAGCTGGAGAGAGATTCCTACAGAACTAATCAGAATTACAAAATCAAAAAAAAGTGCAAGGAAAAAATATGATATTTTTTCAAGATGAAAAGGCAAAAGGGAGTAATCTGATAAAAGCAGAATATAGATTACTTCAGGAGTGAAAACGTGAGATGAACCTAGAAACATAGATTGAGACCAAATATAGAATCTTAAACACCAGGGTAAGAGATTTTTATTTTATTCCATAGTCATTTAGGAACAATCAAATATTTTTAATTGCTGCAGTGATGTCATGATTTGCTTTAAAAAAGTACTTTAGGTGAGTAGGTGGAGGATGAATTGAGGAATTAAGAGTCCAGTGTATAAAAATACACTGTTTCATGAAGAACTTAATTAGATCAATGACAGTGAGAATGGAAGAACTTAATTAGATCAATGACAGTGAGAATGGAAGAGTGGAAATTTTGAGAAATATTTCTAATAAAGAGGGGATGTCTGGTAGTGTTTAAAGAAGTTAATGCATCCTTTTTAAGGATCAAGGATCAGGGTAACTCAGGTAGGTCAGTAGTCTTTGTAGAAGAGCATTCCTACTTCTCACGAAACAAGATTAATTATAGGCAAAGCAGGAATGATGGAAATATGGTCTACGTAAATGGTCTACTTCATGGTTTTGAGAAAGCATAGGAAAAATGATAGTAACAACTACTTTCCTGAATGCTTATAATGTCCTGGATACTATGTTAAGTGCCTTATGTACATATCTCATGTAATGCTTATAACAACAGTAAAGAAGATATGAATCCCCCTCATTTTACCAATAAGGAAACCTAATCACAGATAAATGACCAGCTAAAATTCTATGACTAACATGCAGTACAGCGGGATTTGTAAAATTAGATTTGTCTGACTCTAACACAGGGGTAGGCCCGTGGGACAAATCTGGACCACCACATAGTTTTGAAATAAAGTTTTATAGAACCACAGCCATGCCCATTTATTTACATACTAAGTCTGCTTTCACACTACTTCAGCAGAATTGAATAATTGCAACAAAACCCACATGGCCCACGAAGCCTAAAATATTTACCATTCTGGCCCTTTATAGAAAATGTTTGCCCACCTCTGCTCTAAACCTTCACATGTAACCTTCAAACAAATATGTATTGAGTACCTGTTATGTTCCAGGCTCTGGACCAGGCTCTATTCTTATAGATATTCAGGGAAGTTATAGAAGTGACAACAATAGGAATGCTTCTCCAAGCACTTGACATTTTAATAAATTGGCCATCTTGATACTCCTCTCATCTTGAATGGCACTACTAGGCAGACCAGGCCATAAATAGAAGAGAGAGCAGAGTTTTCACTGTTGTTGTTTCCGTGCTTAGCTCAAGATTTACATATAGTAAGCCATTGAGATTTGCAACAAATGCCACCCAAGTCCTTAAATTGTCAAATACCGTATGTGCCAAAAATTAAATTACATCACATATAACTGAACATTTTAAATGATTACTTGAGGTCAATAATAATCCGATAATACAAGGTTAATAATGAATTCTACAAGTAAAATTAAATTAGTAAATTATATTCTTTTAAGTAGGATATTAAAATGAGGCTCTTGATTTCTATAGAAGTCCCAGTATTTAGACAGCAAAGTGAGTATGAGTAGACTCTGCTTAGTGGAATTTCCAAGATGTTCAGACCCTGTTTCTTGATTCTTATGTCATTCACTCATGAGCCCTGCACTCACTTCAGGAAAAGGGGCAAGAGAAAGAGGCTTCAGTGAGGGAGACTTCTTTAGGAATGACTGTGTTGTGAGTCCCACCCTCTTCTCACATCTTAGGAGTTGCCACTAGAAACGATCTAAAGAGAGTCTCGAAAAATATGACTTGAAGGAAAGAGTCAAATCTAAATGTAGACCAGGCTCAAAGTCCATAAAAGTTATATTTTAAGTAACAAGTACAAGTAAGAAAATTCCTGCCCTCTATTCTCATTATCTATTTCTATGCAAGAAGTCATTTCAAAATTAGTGACATAACACAACTTTATTATGCTCATGGATTCTGTGGGTCAGGAAGCCTAACAGAACACAGTGGGAATGGCTGATTTCTGTTCCACGTTATCTGGGCCCTCAGCTGGGAAGACTCAAATGACTGGAGGTATTTCAAAGACCACTTCTGCTGCACTCTCTTGATCAAGAAAGTCACAAACCTACTAAGATCCTAAGGTATCGTATCTATACCTAACCTCTGAATGGGAAGAACGGGCAATAATTTGTGGCCATGTTTTGAAACCACCACACCCTCTTTTTTCCTCCTCTCTCTTCATGCACCCATCCCAAAGGGAACTGAAACTCCTTTTACTCAGCTGAGGTAAAAGGAGAAAAAGAGAGAAGGGTTGCCTTACTCACCTACTACAGATGACCTGCCTATGGGTCTGGCTGGGGAAGTGCAAAAGACTTGACTTTAAGCAAGTTCAGGCTTTTGATTATTATCGAGGGCAGGACATTCTAATTTCTGAAGTGAGTGCAGCTTAAAGAGTGTAAAACTGTATATTAGACACATAAGAAAAGTCATGGATCATGACCAAGTTTTCATCCAGAAAAAAACTTTAAGAGAGCAGTGAGAGACAAAAAAATAAATTCTTGCTTTGCTCATATTGCAGAATTGGGCTTTTTCATCAAACTGGTCATATAATATCATTACTATGGTAATATTAACCATAAGCATACCTGAAACTACAAAACCAGATTGGCAGTGATATATCATGATAGTTGTTGTTTAGTGCATGCAGTTTGTGTCTGAAGAAGACCATACTGGAATTTATCTACTCTTGTAGCAAGATGAAATAAGAAGATCGAAATTCAGCAAAGTGTGCCATTGGCATCAATACTGTTAAAGAAGCAGTAAAGCAAATGAAACATAAGTTAAAGGAAACTTCCGAGAGGCAACAGTGTGAAGGACTAGCCAAGGGAATACTAGAGAAGAAAAGAACATGGTGACTGGCAACCATTTTTCCCCTATATGTAAGTCTCTATGACCCACTGGAGTTTTTGAATGGAGAAGGTGACATGATCTGATTTATGTTTTAGAATTAGCATCTTGGTTGCTGTGTGGAAAATAATGAGGGTGAGGTTAGGGGTGGGGGGATCAAGTCGTAGAGGTAATGAGCAAGGGTAAAAAAATTAAGCTATGGGGATTGCTCAAGTGAAAGAGAATAGTAGTTCGGACTAGGGTGATTGCAATGGGCATATCAAGAAGTAATAACAAAGAAACAGTTCAAAGTAGGCAGAACGTGGATATGTTTCAGAGAAAGCTAAAGGACATGCTGATTGATGAAATGAATGGCATGATGTTTGTGATACTCTTTAATTAATAAAGAATTCTATATGAGTGTCTAAGTAAGCATTAACGTGAACATCCTTAGGTAAACTAGTTAATAATAATATGCATAGCAATTAATATTTTCATAGTAATTTTATAGGTTAGATTCTATAAATGTTTTCACTTGATCTCTGAAATAACTCTGACTATGCTTATTACACTGATGCAAAATAAAATTTAGTCCCTGAAAGAGAATATAGAGGCAAAGAAGGAATTGGATAATGTTGCTTTCTCTGGGCCATCTCTCGACATTATATCATTTTCTGTGAGTTTGAATCTATCTCTTTCTTGTTTTTCACCTTGCTCCAAAGATAGCTTTCAGGAATTTGGTAGTTGTTAACATTTCTCACAAAGTTTTTCTGGACTTTAGCTTTCCCAACCCTTATCTTTAGATATGTGCCACTCTTTTGTGTTTGTTCACAGCACATGACTCTTTTGTACAGGATCTTTTATGTCTGAGCTCAAAGAGCTGTCTATTATAGACACATTGAACTCTTTCAATATTTTGTCAACTTCTTTCCTAAGATCATCTATGATTGTACAGTCAAAAAAATCTTGTTTTAGAATCCTTCCAATATTTTCTCCAACTTTTTATAAACTGCTTTAAAGTCGTAGAATATTTTTTAGTCTTACTTATTCATCATTGAATTAAGTAACATATTGTTAACTCTTCTCAGAATTATAGTTCTAATAGAAGATAACAAAAGCACCTCTATTAATTACACGAATATTGATTTTATTTGCTATTTCACTTTGTTATGGTTTCTAACAGGGGATTATGTTTGCTATAAAGGCCTATAATCGGATTTTAGTAATAACTGGTCAATCACTGTCAAATTACAAGTTTGCTAATAGTATTACCATAAATAATCACACACACACACACACACACACACACACACACACACACACACACACACGTGAGTTAAAAGCAAAGACCTTAGAAAAATAGGACTGATTTTCCAAAACCAGCAATATGACTAATCAAGATAGCACTCAAATGTCTATAATATTTCTTCTCCTAGGTTTTCTTTCAATATAGCAATGCTTTGGTTTTGCTTTTGAAAGCATATTGAAATAATCATTCTACCCCTAACAGACTATTAACAAGGTGTCTGCCAGCATTTCAATCTCATTTCAACTAAAGTCAACTTTCACCAAACTCATTTAACACTAAATTTGTAAAGTTTATCGTTATCAGCTTTCATAACACAAGTCTCCAGAGATTCTGTAACCAATTTTAATAATAATGTCCTGAAGGTTATATTATACACCTCCATTTCCTTTATCTTCTACTCAAAAAAAAAAAAACCACTTGACATTTTTATCACTAGGTAATATGTTGCCAGATTGTACCTCTTAGATTTGTTTTGTTTTTGTTTCTTTTTTTTTGTCTTGTTATTTTTAGACTTTAAGTCTTTCCTGTGCTCTGTAAGATTCATGTGTGCTGGTGCTCATCCTTTTTCTACAAATAAAAAAATTTTCTAATTGAACTTTTGAGTTCAAGAGCTTGAGATGTCAAATCAATAAGGCAACAGAGATACATTAACTTTTCAAATCTTCCCTTTTTTATTTTCTCAAAAAATACAGAAAAAAAGCCATTGTAAGTTTCTGTACTTTCCTCAAGCAGAGTGCCAAAAGAAAACAATACGATCTAAAATGTGTAATTTTCAAACTCACGGTCAGTATGCTATATTATACATATACATGTATATATACATATATCTAGCATATTGCAGCTTTGAGTTTCCAATACCTAGTAGTAACACATTTTGGCCAGATTTTTCTTTCATTTATTTTAAGGTACAGCAAAAATAATTTGACAGAGAAACTAAATGATGTTTTTTAAAATACCTTCTACTTTCACAGTTGCCTTCAAAATAGGCAGGTTATAGATAGGCAAAACTTAATAACCAATAACTCAGGATTTCTGCCCTCTTTCTGAAGCACAACTGTCATAAAAATATACTTTCCACTTAGTGTTACCATGAGTAATCAATTACAAATGACAAAGAAGAAAATGAATATATTCCCTAGCCAAACATTTTCATCATTAACAATAATAGAAATGTTGCTTCCAACAAGCACTTGGGTATTGCTAGCACTCAGAACCTGAAAATAATGGCTCATAGATGGGGCTGGCCTAGCAGGAAAGCCTCCAGGACCTTTTATTCATTTTTAAATTATTACCTAAAATAATGGTTCAAATATTCCTCAATAAAACATTTGTGGAAAAGGCCAGGTATATTTCCTGTTCAGAGAAACTATCTCAGGAGATAAGCTGCTATTTCAGGGAAGGTGGCAGTTGGCTGGGCGGGGGTGGGGGGGTGGGGGGGGGGTGGTGCAGGATACACTACTCTGCAGTAGAAGTCCATGGTGTAAATTCTTTTGGGCTGATAAGTATTCCCAAAAGGTGGTACCTTACACTTATTCATGGTAGCATATAAGCTATGGGTCAGCTACCTGATCATCTGACTTCCATCGAGTCAGTTTTTAATCTGAACCTACTCATCATCTCTGAAAGAAGAGAGAGTTAGGAGTGTGGAAATTACATGCTGAAAAATGATAAGGTGAGTTACCAGCAAGTTCTCTACCTGGAACCTTCCTCTGCTAAGCTATGGCACCTTACTGACCTTGAAACCAAGGGCAATAATGGCCATGTTTTTTCTCTTCTAAATGACAGCAAGAGTAACATAAAAGCCTGGAGTGGAACTATTGCTCTTACCTGACTATAGTTTCTTCACATCATCTCTTCATTCAGGATTTTTTATACTCTTAAAAACTATAATAAACCCATTGTATATCAATATAAATTACATATTTTATGAAAAATAACTAGATTTCCCCCTCTAAAAATAGAAGAGTAGCATTGGTTTACAGTTTTGAAAATTTCTTAATAAAAGATAGTTGGATCCTTAATATCTGCTTCTGCATTGCATCTGGAGTGATATCAAACTCTACTGTATACTCATCAGAGAATAAGAGTGAAAATAGAAAGCATCCTACGATAGATTGGCTAAAAAAGCTGTGGTACATATATATAATGGAATATTACTCAGTCATAAAAAGAGATGAAATACTGCCATTTACAACAACATGGATGGAACTCGAAATAATCATGCTAAGCAAAATAAGACTGAAAAAGTTGAAAATCACACAATATCACTTATATGTGGGATATAAACCTAAAAGCAACAAATGAACAGGACAAACAGAGACTCATGGACATGGACAATAGACTAGTGGTTACCAGAGGGTAGGGGGCTGGGAGAGGAGGGAAGAGGTAGACAGGGTAAAGGGGGGTCAAATATAAGGTCGTGGGGAGGGTGAAGTGGGTAAAAGGAATCAAATATATGGTAGCTGAAGGAAATTGGACTCTGGGTGGTAACCACACAATAGAATATATAGATGCCAAATTATAATATACACCTTAAAATTATATTTAAAATTTTTTTTTTTAAATAGGCCAATAAGATCATAGTATTATTAAGATAGTTTTGACCTCACAAATTCTCTGCAGGGATCTTTGGGACCTCAAGGGTCACTGAACCACAATTTGAGTACCACTGCTCTACACGAAGTTCAGTACCATGAAAATAAGATTGAGGACTCAAATTGACTATGGCAAAACAAGGAAGTCAGAGATAAGCATCTCTTCAAGTTGATGGGTATGTGCAATTGAACTTCACTTAGTGGAGATTTTCTTTTAATTAACAAACACAAGTTTTCACAAGTTTATTGAGAAACCAGTTACTCAGGTTGTACAACATAAAACCATCCAACTTACAAAGGCCCAGAAAGGTCATCTTTTTTCATCTTTAATGTTTTCATTTTACATATGATAATATCGGGGCTTAATCAGACCGGAAACTTTAACAAGACAATAGAACTCAGGTTTCCTAGATTCCAATTAAATATTCTTTACTCTTTACCATGCTGCAAAACTGAAAAATAACATTTCAAATATGCCCAGCACTGGCTGATCTAATTGTTGTAACATTTGGAAGAAGGGTAGTTGGTGAACTCTTAAATATTTAATGAAATCTAAGACTTAATTTCACAGAAAAATGTTCACATGCACATATACATGGGTCCCTGAAGCCCAAGCATGAACTACCTAGGGCTCAGTACAGCCCCAGTTAAGAGCTTCCAGACAAGTTTTAAAATCCACACATAATTCTGAGATCCGTACATTTAGGAAATAAAAAATTAGAGAGCAGCATGTATTAAAGAATTATAAGAGCTAATGTTACTTATTTAACAGAACAAATTCTGTTAATTGAATTCAGGTTAATATAGCATCAAAATACCATATAATATTAAACTTCTCCTGAAGTAAGATTTATTCATTCTTTCACAAATATTTAGAGTGTCTACTGAAGGCCAGGCATTTTGCTAGGTCCTGAGGATGAAATGTAAGTGTCAATGAGACATTCTGTACTATGACAGAGTTTTCAGTCTAGGGAAAGACAAACATTAAATAAGCACACAACATATATCAAGAATAAAAGTATTAAACCTTTCCCACCTGAACTCTCAACTACTGCAACATCACCCAAGTTGCATCCTCAGAAGCTCAAACCACACCAGCATCACCTCAAACACCATCTTCCCCCATACCAGAAGCTGAGTAAGACACTGTTTAGCCACCATATTGTCGGTGATACAAAGAGAGTAAAATCTTTGTTCTTCCAAATGGAACGTTTTATTTTGCCATATAGCTCCTTCTTTAGA
>NW_011888858.1:1309805-1319237 GCF_000151845.1 Pteropus vampyrus
GTATATCAATATAAATTACATATTTTATGAAAAATAACTAGATTTCCCCCTCTAAAAATAGAAGAGTAGCATTGGTTTACAGTTTTGAAAATTTCTTAATAAAAGCTAGTTGGATCCTTAATATCTGCTTCTGCATTGCATCTGGAGTGATATCAAACTCTACTGTATACTCATCAGAGAATGAGAGTGAAAATAGAAAGCATCTTACGATAGATTGGCTAAAAAAGCTGTGGTACATATATATAATGGAATATTACTCAGTCATAAAAAGAGATGAAATACTGCCATTTACAACAACATGGATGGAACTCGAGATAATCATGCTAAGCAAAATAAGACTGAAAAAGTTGAAAATCACACAATATCACTTATATGTGGGATATAAACCTAAAAGCAACAAATGAACAGGACAAACAGAGACTCATGGACATGGACAATAGACTAGTGGTTACCAGAGGGTAGGGGGCTGGGAGAGGAGGGAAGAGGTAGACAGGGTAAAGGGGGGTCAAATATAAGGTCGTGGGGAGGGTGAAGTGGGTAAAAGGGATCAAATATATGGTAGCTGAAGGAAATTGGACTCTGGGTGGTAATCACACAATAGAATATATAGATGCCAAATTATAATATACACCTTAAAATTATATTTAAAAAAAATTTTTTTAAATAGGCCAATAAGATCATAGTATTATTAAGATAGTTTTGAACTCACAAATTCTCTGCAGGGATCTTTGGGACCTCAAGGGTCACTGAACCACAATTTGAGTACCACTGCTCTACACGAAGTTCAGTACCATGAAAATAAGATTGAGGACTCAAATTGACTATCGCAAAACAAGGAAGTCAGAGATAAGTATCTCTTCAAGTTGATGGGTATGTGCAATTGAACTTCACTTAGTGGAGATTTTCTTTTAATTAACAAACACAAGTTTTCACAAGTTTATTGAGAAACCAGTTACTCAGGTCGTACAACATAAAACCATCCAACTTACAAAGGCCCAGAAAGGTCATCTTTTTTCATCTTTAATGTTTTCATTTTACATATGATAATATCGGGGCTTAATCAGACTGGAAACTTTAACAAGACAATAGAACTCAGGTTTCCTAGATTCCAATTTAATATTCTTTACTCTGTACCATGCTGCAAAACTGAAAAATAACATTTCAAATATGCCCAGCACTGGCTAATCTAATTGTTGTAACATTTGGAAGAAGGGTAGTTGGTGAACTCTTAAATATTTAATGAAATCTAAGACTTAATTTCACAGAAAAATGTTCACATGCACATATACATGGGTCCCTGAAGCCCAAGCATGAACTACCTAGGGCTCAGTACAGCCCCAGTTAAGATCTTCCAGACGAGTTTTAAAATACACACATAATTCTGAGATCCATACATTTAGGAAATAAAAAATTAGAGAGCAGCATGTATTAAAGAATTATAAGAGCTAATGTTACTTATTTAACAGAACAAATTCTGTTAATTGAATTCAGGTTAATATAGCATCAAAATACCATATAATGTTAAACTTCTCCTGAAGTAAGATTTATTCATTCTTTCACAAATATTTAGAGTGTCTACTGAAGGCCAGGCATTTTGCTAGGTCTTGAGGATGAAATGTAAGTGTCAGTGAGACATTCTGTACTATGACAGAGTTTTCAGTTTAGGGAAAGACAAACATTAAATAAGCACACAACATATATCAAGAATAAAAGTATTAAACCTTTCCCACCTGAACTCTGAACTACTGCAACATCACCCAAGTTGCATCCTCAGAAGCTCAAACCACACCAGCATCACCTCAAACACCATCTTCCCCCATACCAGAAGCTGAATAAGACACTGTTTAGCCACCATATTGTCGGTGATACAAAGAGAGTAAAATCTTTGTTCTTCCAAATGGAATGTTTTATTTTGCCATATAGCTCCTTCTTTAGAATGTCTCTCCTCAAAACAGGCTTACGGCTGCCTCCTTCATAATAAAAACCCTTACCAGAAGTCTTGGGGTGGGCAAGTTAAGCCTTATGTAAAGGAAGCTCATTTCCCTACTCTTCTTCTCTTCAGATTGGTCTCTCCATGCCTCATCTTGTTAGCAGAGTGGTGAGATCTTAAAGGCCAAGGTCAGGATGTGACTCTGGAACAATGCTGCACATTCTGTGATGATGGAAATGCCAGTACAGTAGTCACTAGACATATATGGCTATTAAACATTTTAAATGTGGCTAGTGTGACTGAAAAACTGAATTTTAAATTTATTTATTTTAAAAAATTAAATTAAAAAATTTAATTTTATCTAATTTTTAAAAATTAATTTTTAAAAATTTTAATTTTATTTAATTTTAAAAAAATTAAAAAGCCACCTGTGGCTAATGACAACCATATTGAACAGCACAAAAGAAGGGAAACACAGAGGCCTGCTTTTAGTCTGTTTTAGACTATAGACATAAAAGGAGTCTTTTGGGCTCACCATATTCCTTCCCAATTGGAAAACCGGAGCATTAACTCAGACCATACCCTGCACAATAAAATAATTCACAACGAAATATAAAAATTAAAATAACACAAAGTATATTCTCTGACCATAGCATAATTGAACTAGTAATCAGTGACAGAAAAATATTTGGAAAATATCCAGATATTTGTCAAATTAAGCAATACACTACTAAATAACTCAGAGGTCATAGACAAATTAGACAATATTTTAAATTGAATAAAAATAAAAACAAGACATATACAAATGTATGGCATATAGCTAAAAATGGCTTAGAGGGATATTTATAGCATTAAATGCTTATATTAAAAGGCTGGGCTTTTAAATTAATAAGTTAAGCTTCCGCTTTAAGAAGATAGAAAAAAGAAGGGTAAATTAAGCCCAAAGCATAAAAAAGGAAGAAAATAATAAAGAACAAAAGTCATTAAAGTTCAAAACAAAAAAATAATTCAAAACAGAAAAGAGAGAAAATAAATAACACCAAAAATCTATTATATCTCCACACACACACCTCCAACATAATTCCCTTTGAAAATTATATATCATCATCAAATGTATCTCAGATATGATTTTCTCTACTGGTATCTAAATAAAGATATGGCTCTTCCATAAAAGTAGTTTTAAAATGATAATATTTCCTCTCTCCAAGATGATAGAGAGGGAAGACTGATCTCATTTCCCATAGGTAAGAGGATGGATTATGCCCATCTAAAATTTTACTTCCTGACATTGAATCAGTATTTCAGAGTTTTTTCTTTCCTATGACTAACACGCGTCAATGATATGAGGTTTAGTCAGCATTTTTAGAAACCCTTGTGAGTTTACCAAGTAAAGAAGTGATAGATTAGAATCACATCAAATCCCCAGTACAAGAAGCAATGGCAGAAAAATAATAAATCTCAAATAGGCAAATTTGGAATTCAGCAACAATAAACCATGCTGTTCATGTATTTGCTCATTTCAAAAGGGGAAATATTGCAGGTGCTAAAAAAATTATTAACGAAGACAATTTAAGTGATAGAAACAAAGTTTATTTAACATTTTGTGAAGTAGAGAGTCTCCTTTCTGACAGCTGCAAGATGGAGCATAAGGCAGAAAGCTTTTATGGGATAAAGAATAAAGAACAAGAAGAGAAAAATAAAAATATATTTGATCAAGTGGGGCCACATGGTCAACCTTGTCTAGGGTGAGAGGAACAAGGAATTTAAGTATAGAGCCAAAAAGAGCTGGTTTTGTGTCTAGGGACTGACTGACTGGATATACTGTATTTCTGATCAAACAGAGCATTTATAGGGATACTGGTTATCTACGTTTCAGTTTGCTGACATGGCACCCCAGGCAAGAGCAGTTCCATCTTGGGCCTACCAAGTTATTTCAATATGTTTCCCCCTTTTGATCATCCTCTTGACCATTAAAGAGGTTCAATCGAAAATATCAGTCTTAGTGCGACTCTCAGTTACCACTGCCTCTTTTGGTCTCAGTGTAGTATCCGTAAGAAACAATGTCAGGCTCCTATTCTTGGAGCTGGTTACATCCTTGTCGCTCCAGTCAGAGAGGGACTATCTATTGGCTGGTCAATGGCTGCCCAGATGCATTAAAACTTTTGAGAGAACGCAATGTGTTAAGGAAACAATAACTATTAGCAACAAACAACACCCATGGTTTGAAAGCTCTCCTGAGCCAGAGTCCCCCATGATCCAGATAGAAACAAGTAAGTCAAGAAATGATCCCAAAGAGGTGGATATTTCTTTAAACCAGTTGGCCTCTCTATGTATTTAATGTATCTGTACCTCTAATTCCCCAGAAGTGTTTATCCAGCAAGCAAGTTTCAGAAAACCTGAGGTATTGGAAATCAAGGCAAAGTTTGTAATGAGAAGAAAAAACTATGGGATCACCAGTATCATGGAAAAGTTAACATGTTCGTTGGAGGTTGATTACCTTCCTCTGCAATGGCCTGAGATATGTAGACAATAACATTATCTTTTCAGGTCAAGTAAAGAGGAAAAAAAATGAACAAAAGAAGACCTTCATAGGATAAAGAGGGTCAAATATAAGGTGACAGAAGGAAATATAACGTTGGGTGGTGAGTATCCAATGCAATATACAAATGATTATATGTATTATTGAACTGTACACTTGAAACCTATAACATTTTATTAACTAGTGTCACCTCCAATAAATTTAATTAAAAAAAGAATTCAGAAAAGCATAGTCAGATTAGGAAGAAAGAATGGAAAAAAATGTTCCTGGTGTCTTGGGAGAAAGCAGCCTGCCCTGATGTTGTCTACTTCTCTTCCTAGCCAGTTTGATTTTGAGGTCTCTAGCATTTACATAGGACCAGATGTCAGGGGGAGTCTTCTTCATTATGAAATATACACCCAAGTTTTGAAAACTTGTAATTTCACAGTGGTGTTCAGTGGTCAAGAGTAGTTGGTAGGGTCCTATCCATGAATCTCACTTTTGCAAAAGCATCAGGATAAAACACAAATCGTATGTAAATGATGAAAGACTTAAAAATGTCCAAGGTAAAGATCTGATGAGAGTTCAGCATAATGGAATTGACAAGAAAATTTGGTTATTTCTGTGACATACAACATTTCATTATAATAATTGGAAATATGATTGATAACGTTATACCAGGACATATCAGACTTTTAGGAATTTCACACAATTTCTGGAACACTGATTTTAATAACATGTATTCATACAAATACAACCGAACGAGGTTTAGCATCACTTCTTATTTGATAATGCTTCCCATGTAATTTAACATATCAAATAGACCTAATTATTTTAATATCTTACCAGGCTAGAGAGAGATCCTTCGAGATTTTCCAGGGATCCGTGAAAAACATCTCAAAGTTAGTTTGAAGTCATAAAGACTCCCTTTAGAATTTGATTTTGGGAAAATGTCAAAAGGTTTGGACATTTAATTAAACAGGATCACAGATCATTATGAAATATTACTTATGTATTTAACCAAAATAACAACAGTTTTCAAAGGAAAATCCAGAATGTTACATAATTGTGAACAAAAAATTTAGCTCTTTTAATACTAAGAAGACTAGGTTTCTAAAGTAATCAAAAACCTGATAATGATGTGAAGTACAGTAAATTATTTTGAAAAAAGACACAAAATCTTTACCGGTAGATTACCCAAAAGGTTAAAAAAAATATTTCACAATCTCTTATCAAGAACAGACCAAGAGTTTAAGAAAACTTTGTCCTTTTAACAGATAGAAAAACAAATTCTAATTTTGCACCAGAATACTTTTGATGTTAAAACTTTTCTTTAAAAAACCTTAAAGGAATCCATTCAAATCTTAGCCAGCTTGACCACATATAAAATTCCTTTCCCAAGAAATTCCTTTTGGCAAACTTTCTGTGACTATTTTATATCTATTCAGATTTTGCCCTATCTTTTTTAAATCTTTCTCATTCTGGAATAATCAGTTGCTTTACTTTAGGATAAAATTACTCTTTTTTCCATTAACAAAAGCACATCTCCATACCTCATACCTTTTCTTACCAAAAATACATTTTACTTTTCTTGCAGAGAGATGTTTTCCTTATTATTTCTAGCAGTTTTGGTTATATATATTAATTAGATTCTTAACACTTAGAATCCTTAATTCCTACTGGAAACAAGGACGTAAGAAATTTTGGACTGTTACACTAGTATTCTGTGGATTGGCAAACTTATAAATACAATTTATAAATTCTAGAAGTACATTCTTCCTCATAATAAATTTTTTAATGTTGCACAAAATATGTTTACTAACAGATTCACATATCTTCAGTTTCTTTGTAAAAGGAAGTCAAAATGGCTAAACTTAAGTTGGGTAATAAATATTTCAGTATTTTCTTATTCAGAATGATCTAAATATTCAATAAATATCTATCATTTAACTTATCTCAGTATAACTTTAAGGTTTCAAGTTAACAAAAAGATTTTAGAAACTGTCTCTAAGTAGAAATACCATAAAGCATAATTATTGTTGAAAGTTCATTTATAAATTTAATCTTATATCTATTTAATTTACTTGTTCTTAACAATTATGATTATATTATTCATGAAAAAACGTTTGAGACATTAAACAGCTAACCATCAGCTTATCTTTCTTGCTGACAAGTTCTATAACAGAGATAACATGAGCTTATGCGACTTTTAGCAAAACTAGGTAGAATAAAAATATTATATTTAATTTTTATCCTAGATCACATGAACTGAAAAACATTGGGGTTAATTTCTATATTTCTGAGAATATATTTAATATAATTGCTTAATTTTATACTATATATATATATTTTTTATTTTTTATTTTTTAATGAAGTTGGTTTGGATCAGAGAGCTTCACATAAGGAAACAAAGCTCAAATCCAAGAGTGACTTACCCACAGTGCTTGGTAACGATGAGAGAAACAGTGAATTCAAAGCTTCAGCAGACACCTGAACTGTGCATCTCTTCATCCTGCAGACTGTTAGCAGTCAGCTTCAGACCTCATTCTTCTTCACCAAAAACTGTTAAAAATCAATTAAAGAAAACAATTTAATGATACAAGCAAACTTTATTTAACACTTCATAAAATGAATAGTCTCCATTCAGAGAACTGCAAAATTGGTTGGAAGGCAAGAATCTTTTATAAAATAAAGAATAAAGAACAAGAAAGAGAAAAATAGAAAATACCTGATTGGTAGAGGCTACATAGTGGTAAAAAGGAACAAGCAAATCAGTATAGAGCCAAACTGGCTTGGAAATTGGGAACTGGGTGGCTGGATATACTGCATTTCTGGTCAAGCAGAGCGTTTACAGGGACTCAAAAGTTATCTGAGTTTCTATTTACTGATGTAGCACCCTAGGTGGAAGCAGCTCCATCTTGGGCCTATTAAGTTATTTTAACTCAGGCAAATTCCACTAACGTATAATAGCTATGTAAGATAATGAAAGAATAATAGTCTAGACAGATGATGGTTTTCACTGCAGCAACACCATCCACTGAATGCATTCCCTCTATTTCAAAGTAATTCAATTCAGTAGACGTTTATTGAGTCTACATTGAGTATAAGCTGCACACTCCAGTGAAAAAACTCATTTAAGATGAGATGTCATCTAATCTAACCTCTCTTTTTTAGATAAGGAAACAGAAACAAGTATGTTTAGCAATGTTTTGCATGAGGTCAGCCTAATTTACTAAAACTTGGTGGCAACACTGAAAAGAGAACTAGGCCAAGTGTTCTGACCATGGTGCATGCTCTCCAATATTTTTCACCCTTTCTGGGAATCCTTCCATGACTGTTCGAGTAAATCTGATCATTTATCTTTTGTGCCACAATTGGGCCAAGTACATAGATCTATTATTATAATTAATCATAGTATTACAATTATTTACATCCATCTCCATTTATCTGGTGTAGAGATTAAGCACATAACCACTGGAGCTCCAATTCCAACCACTGACAAGATGTATGTTACAGGGGAGAAGTTTCTTTACCTCTCCATGCTTGTTTCCTGATCTGCAATAAGGGAATAATGTTAGACAACACAGAGGCTTATTAATGAGATTTAAATGAGAAATTCATTTTAATGTTTAGTACAATGCCTGTCACAGAGCAAGTGCTGAAAAAAATACTAGCTGTTGTTATTTTTATTATTATTTTTAAAAAGTATTTATTGAATGCCAATAATATTTCTAGTGCCAGAGATACCTTGGTTATTCAATCAAAGGTTTTACTGAGTATCTAATATAATCCGAGTGCTACTGCCAACCACTGGGCTTTTAAATATTAGTAAAATACAGTAATCGGTATGATTATAATTGAAACAGATTAAAGTCATAATGGTAAACATAAATGAAAGAGTGGTTAGATGCAGCTAGGAGCATAGTGGAGGGTGAAGGCAAACTCCATTTCCTGCAATACCTCCCTTTCTTCATTTCTTTTTATTGTGTCAGGGAAAACTAAAATTTCCCTATACCTCTATGAAAACTGGAGAGAAATCTGAGGCAAAGAAAAGCTACGTGGGCATAATGGCATGTGTTGTCAGCTAAAGTATATGAGCTTGGTAATGTAATCCTAAGCAAGATGGGGCAAATACACTATTAACATAAGGCCAGGAACAGTGTTTCATTAAGTAAAGGGGTCTAGGTCAGGTAATTAGAACACAAATTACTCACGTAGATGAGAGAGAATGGTCTTAGGGGAAAATATTATTACCCCCACTAATCACTTGTGCCCTATTTCAGGAGGAAACTAAATAAAATCCACTGATAAGGCCCACCATTTTCCTACTCTCCACACACACCTATTTCAGATCAGAACTCTCCCCCTTCTTTTGGCCCAGATACTTCTTCTCCCAGAGCAATTAGACAGTACTATCATAGGTATATTTTCCCTCAGTCACCTGGTCACATTAATATTAAAATATAACTTCTATGATATACTGAAATTTTGTTAGATTTATGAACTTTTGTTAGATGTATAATTATGTCCCAAAAAACAATAGTAGAAACTATTAGAAATAATTGCATGACAATATAAACATCACACTAGTCATCAATGATCACATCCAAACATAAGTCACATGGAATTTTTAATCAATATACTTGAAACTTGAACATTGGAAAAAGTACAGTGGTGGATTTTATATGTATATCTGCTTGGTTGAAGGTGAGAAAATGCAATTAACTCCTATTTATAGACCAGTGTATTATTCCCATGATCATTACTTAGCTAAGCTACTTAAGGATAACTGTCCTTTAGAGAAAGGACTCTAATTCTCATTAACTAGATTTCTGACCCATAGAGGAGTTTTAGCATTTATTTTCAGGTGCTTTAATTTTTTTTTTCAATTAAGCACTCCATCAAAATTTTAAGTAGTAGTGTGATTTAATATTGTTTTGTCAAAGGTCCTTATTTAATAAATCTAATCGAATTATTGGCTTAA
>NW_011888858.1:1319287-1324726 GCF_000151845.1 Pteropus vampyrus
TTAGATGTATAATTATGTCCCAAAAAACAATAGTAGAAACTATTAGAAATAATTGCATGACAATATAAACATCACACTAGTCATCAATGATCACATCCAAACATAAGTCACATGGAATTTTTAATCAATATACTTGAAACTTGAACATTGGAAAAAGTACAGTGGTGGATTTTATATGTATATCTGCTTGGTTGAAGGTGAGAAAATGCAATTAACTCCTATTTATAGACCAGTGTATTATTCCCATGATCATTACTTAGCTAAGCTACTTAAGGATAACTGTCCTTTAGAGAAAGGACTCTAATTCTCATTAACTAGATTTCTGACCCATAGAGGAGTTTTAGCATTTATTTTCAGGTGCTTTAATTTTTTTTTTCAATTAAGCACTCCATCAAAATTTTAAGTAGTAGTGTGATTTAATATTGTTTTGTCAAAGGTCCTTATTTAATAAATCTAATCGAATTATTGGCTTAAATCCAAAAAATAAAGGTCAAATTTCTTGGCATAACTATTCTTGATAAATTTATAGCTATAAAGATTATTAGCTAAGATATTCTCCAAAGTAGATCTGCTTTGAAAAAAGTTTCACTTTGAAATTTAGAAAACCAAAATAACTAATAATCATTCTTCTAGCCTCTGAGAGATAAGCAAAAAAAAAATCAGTTGAAGTCATATATGCATGTCACAGAGACAGTTAATAATCCAGTGTGAAAGAAAACTGTGATAGCAAACATCAATTATCCTAGGTAATGGAACCAAGGGTACTGTATTTGAGATACTCAAAGCATGGGTTAATAAGGAAAACCTGGCATTTACATACTCTGTTCCTTCAAAGAGAATTGTGGTAATTGGAATTTTACAAAAACCCTTAATAGAGTAACATTAAGATTTATTAGTATGATATTTTCAAAATAAAAATACAGATTTGAAGCATGTCTCATATTTTTTCTATAACTTAAAAGAATCTAATAAACAAATTCTGTATTTTTATAGCTCTTCCATAATTACTTTAAAATTTATTATCAGCTGTAAACTTTAAATGTTATTACTTCAGGGGATTGAATCCCCACATTCACATCAAAAGGAAGAGTATATGGTAGGAAAAGCATGAGGAGGAAAATGGTTTCTTGTGTATATTCTTTAGAAATGAGAATGCTGTGAGTTATGGCATTTTGCCTTTTTCCCCTGATTTTCATGTCTTAAGTTATGAAGTCACTACTAAGTTCCTGTCAAAGCAGGAAGAAAAAGATCAGGGAAACATTTGCAAGGGCCCAGAGGTAAGAGAGGCAGAGCGTAACCATGTTCACAGAATATGCTGTTCAAAATGCAGGAAGAGTTTCTTGAAAAGAGTAGCAACAAGAGGTGAGATTGAGAAGCCACATGCTTAAGAGTGTCCTGTGCTGCCTCTGAAGCTTGGACCTCATCCTAAAGCAATCAAGAGCCATTTAAGAGTTTTCATTAAGGGAATAATACTATCAGCTCTGTGCTCTAGAAAGATCCCTCAGGCTGTAGAGTAGACAACAAGGTAGAAGGAGCAATACTGGAGGAAGAAAGACCAATAGCAGAAGATGAAGTTGTTACTAACAAAGTTTATGGCAGTGAGGATGGAGAAAAGCAGCTGGCTGTGAGAGATAATAGGGAGGTAGAACCTGCCAGACTTGGTGATTGGGCAGCAATGAGGCTGAGGCACTAGAATAATAGGCAAATTTCACCCTCGGGTATCAGGATAAACAGTAGTGCCTAAGTTTTCTTTGACCACCAGGGTGAGAGCTACTAAGCAGACTGATGTACAGGGCAGGAGCTCCACAGAATGATCTTGGCTGGAGATAGAGACCCCTATGGAAAATGTATTTCTTCTGCACTTCCATAGCAAGCTATATCTATATCTATCATCATATCAATCACACTATTGAAATTATATGTTTACTCTCTGTCTCCTCTACGAGGCTGTACATTCACTGAGTGCAGGCATCACTTATATTCATCTTTCTATCTTTAGTGCTCAATGAGTAACTATAAGTATATTCACCAGGCACTGTTTTTACATGTATAAATTAATTTAATTCTTACAACGACTCTATAAGGTAGTAGTATTATTATCCCCATATTACAGATGAGGAAATTCAGGCTAAGAATCAGTAAATAAATTTACCCAAATCCTGCTGCTAGTGAAACAGATACTGAACATGGATTGGCACATAGTAGGCACATAGTAGGTTCTTAATATCTAATTTAATATCAGTTTAAATAAATTGACCTGGGGACTGGATAGAAAATGCGTTACCTAAGGAAATGGAGGAAAAGGGATAGGGGAGCATGAAGCCCCTAACAAAAAAGAAAGGTGATGAGAAAAGATGTTAGGTAAGATGACATCTCTACTGCTCTCTAATGTGACGTTGGTCAGGACAGCTAGGTTGCTTGGGGCAACTCACTTGCCTTACTTAGCAAGCCGCTACCTGCAGGTCGGAGGGAATGAGCACTAGTTAGAGCTTCTCCACTCACCTCTGTGGGGAAGAGGGGCTTTGCCAGCTTTGTTTACCTGCAGCAATCAGGGCCCTCCCTGCCCAGTGCCCACTGTCACAGGGGCGCTCTGGCTCACGTTGCCTGTACATCAGCCCTATCCCCAGTTTCCAGTTTCCTTTCAGTCACTTTAAATGAATTCTCTCATCTGTGAGTGACATAACAGTGATGCGCTCCCAGCCATTTCTAAAAAGGAGCAATCTTTCCTTACCTGATTATTTCTCTTCCCACTATCCCAAACCTTTACCTACTGGGTAATCAGAGCCATCTTTCTTAAATACAAATCTAACCACATCGGTCCTTTAAATCCTTCAGTGAGTGGGTCATTACTACTCTTGGAACAAGGATCAAAAGCTTCAAAAAGGTCTACAAAATTCTGCATAGTCTGACACCTGTCCGCTCTTCCATCACACCGTAGGCCATCCTGCCCTTGTTTTAGGTACTTTAACGCACTAATTTGCCTTCAGTTCCCTGAATGCACAGTGACCCCTTTAACTACCGTGCTTTTACACATGCTGTTTCCTCTACCTAAGTGGTTCCTCAACCTTTTTTTACCTAGTTAATGCCAATTCATCCTTCAGGTACCACTTAAAATACTACCTATTGATAAAATCTTCTCTAGTCTCCCTTGACAAAATCAAATTCCTTTTATAAGCCCCCAGATATTTTCCTTTACAGCAGTTTGTAATTGCATATTTCTTTATTTCTCTCTTTTTCTCCCACTGTGTTCTCTATATGTTCCATAAAAACGAGAACAGTAATTTTTTCATATTTGTACCCCGAGCACCAAGAAGAAGGTCTGGTGCATGGAAAGTCCTCAAAAACAAATTCTGTCAGAATTCTGCTCAGTCTTCTTTCTTGGTTAGGCCACATCAGTTATGTTACAGCAAAATTTCTCAACCTTGGCACTATTGACATTTTGGACTGGATTATTCGTTGTTGTTGGGGACTATCCTGTGTATTATAGGATATTTAGCAGCACTGCTGACCTCCACCTACTAGAAGCCAGTAGCGCTGATCCCTCAAATCATGACAATCAAAAATGTCCCCAGATATTGCCAGACCTAAATTGCCCTAGGTGGGAGGCTAAATTACCCTGAGAAAACGACTATCTCAGGAGCTGAAGTGAGAGAGAGGGCAAAGATAGGAAAGAAGATTCATCTTAGGAAGGAAAGAATTCTCTTTCGATGACTCCTGATATCTAGGCCATTCACAAATTGGTAATTGGTTATCTTCTTTGACCTCAAATCCTCTTGAATCTTTTTTTTTTTAGATGTATATGTGTTTCCATTTCTCCTGTGCTAAGCCAAGCCTTTAACTTTTCTCAGTGTTTACACTTGAACCTCAAATTGTATTCTCTTATACCAAATTACGTATTGATCCAGTATCAATCTCTCCCTTTCTCTCTCTCTCTCTCTCTCTCTCTCTTTCCCCCCCCCCCCCCCCCCCGTCTCTGTCTCTGTCTCTCTCTTTCTCTCAATCTCTCTCTCCCCCCACACTCTCTTCCTCCAAGTTACTGGTTACTAACATTAACTAGGGTCTTCTTGTTGAATCTGTAATTCCTCATTTTAATTAGCTAGAGTCACATAATTGCCACATAAACCACACAAAAACTCAGCGGCTGAAAAGAGCAATCATTTGTTTTCATGGATCTAAGGATCAATAGAGGGTTGGCTACTCCGGGCTGGGCTTGTCAGGAGTCATTTGGCCCTGATTTTATCTGTTTCTCATCCTCCCAGGACTATAGGACTGCCCAAGACATGTTCTAATGGTGAAGGCAGAGTAGAGCAAGCACTGTTGAGCGAATACTTTTCAAGTCTTCTATTAGGTCACACTGCTAAGACACCATTCACCAAAGTCGCCTAAGGGCGAGAAGAAACTTCAGAGTCACAAGGCAAAGGGTGTGGTTACAAAGAGGAATAAGGAACTGGAGCCATTGTAATCTACTATATGCCCCTTTTGAATCCTCATTATTTCCAATCTTTTTATCAATTCCCTGAGTCTCATAGATGTGCTTTTAAGAGTAGGCCTGCTTTTGCCAGCAAATATGATAATACAATAATGGTCCAGTGCTCAGACACTAAGCCTTACTTATTAATATTCAATGCAGGTGCTATCAGCCTACCTATCAACTTTCAATTTATAAACAGGACAGATTTGTCCCCTGACACCACTGTGTAATTTCACTCAATTTTCAGAATAGATAGTACTTTACTCCTACACAAGAAGAATAATTATCACCATTTTTTAAAGCTTTGATTGCACATTTTTCCTTCTCAAATTAGTCACTTCCTACAAATAGGAAGACTAGGAATGGTCAGAATATATAACACTAATCAAATACATAAAGACCAGAGTATTTCATCTACAATGTTCTTTTATTATATACAGGAGGTTTGCAATATATATGGTAAGGAATGGGAGCAGAAAATGATAAGAAATCCCTTTTGGAAGACTGATAAGACAAAGTTATGCCATACAATCATGGGTGTGACACCCATGTGCCTAAATATTAAGAAATTAAGTCAAAATGGCTTACTTCTTTCCTGATTAGGCTCTTGTGCTATTGGAATTCTGGATTATCCAAGTTAAAATTTTCATCCATTGTCCTGAGTTTTGAAGTTAGAAAAAAACAGCTGGTTAGGCCCATTTCCAGTCTAGTGGTCACTGTGAGCAATCAGGCATACACCTATCAATACAGCCGACCTCTACCCAAGCAAGAGCAATGAAAGAAATCAGCAACCGACAGGGCTCCATACCTCCTCATGGATGCTTGGTTTTTCTTAGGCTTTATCAAGTTCATCAAGCTATCCAAGCAATAGTACTGGCTCTATGGCAACCTGGAACATTATAGAGTTAATCTATACACAAATCCTCTTCCTTAACAACTTCACTTCCATTTATCCCAGGAACAAAAAA
>NW_011888858.1:1324776-1371420 GCF_000151845.1 Pteropus vampyrus
CACTAATCAAATACATAAAGACCAGAGTATTTCATCTACAATGTTCTTTTATTATATACAGGAGGTTTGCAATATATATGGTAAGGAATGGGAGCAGAAAATGATAAGAAATCCCTTTTGGAAGACTGATAAGACAAAGTTATGCCATACAATCATGGGTGTGACACCCATGTGCCTAAATATTAAGAACATTAAGTCAAAATGGCTTACTTCTTTCCTGATTAGGCTCTTGTGCTATTGGAATTCTGGATTATCCAAGTTAAAATTTTCATCCATTGTCCTGAGTTTTGAAGTTAGAAAAAAACAGCTGGTTAGGCCCATTTCCAGTCTAGTGGTCACTGTGAGCAATCAGGCATACACCTATCAATACAGCCGACCTCTACCCAAGCAAGAGCAATGAAAGAAATCAGCAACCGACAGGGCTCCATACCTCCTCATGGATGCTTGGTTTTTCTTAGGCTTTATCAAGTTCATCAAGCTATCCAAGCAATAGTACTGGCTCTATGGCAACCTGGAACATTATAGAGTTAATCTATACACAAATCCTCTTCCTTAACAACTTCACTTCCATTTATCCCAGGAACAAAAAAATGAACCGCCTTGAAACAAAACTAAAAAACGCCCAAGAAAACTGCTCTTCCTTCTGTGTTGTTTATTTTAATAAACAGGTCTCATACCATCCAGGTGCTCGAGAGTAACCCCTTTTCCCTTAACCCCTGCCTACATCCAAGCTATTTCCAAATACACTTGATTACATTTTCTAAATATTTCTTTATCATTCTTTTCTCTCCATCCCATTGCCATCACTTTAGTCCAAAGCAATATAAATTCTCATTGGGAAACTACAATACCTTCTATCTTTTATCTTTGTATTAAATCTTGTCCATTCTCCATTCTATAGGCTGAAAAGAGAATGGACAAGGATATTGTTCAAAATCTTCCATCTAAACTTTACATTTATTTTACAATGTAACTGTGGAGATAGTGAAATAAAGAAGTTTATTAGAGAAATTAATGGTGGCATAAATGGCTTAATTGGTCCCTCATATCAATCAAAAGCTCCCTATCCCAAGTTGTCCACCTCTCCTCAGAGGAAAAGGCCACTTTTTAGGCTATCTTCCCAACAGGTGCTGACTGGCAAAAAAAAAAGCATTTGGAGTTCCCCACAATTCTGCATAAGACAGATACTCAAATCCACCTCCCATTACAGTGCCTGAAACATAATCAGTATCCAATAAATATTTGTTTAATTAATTAAAAGTGCTATAACAAATTAAGGTCAGTTAAAAGACCGGTCCAAGGCTAAAGATCTTGCATATGGCTGAGCCAGGTTTGTATCCTGCTCTGTCTGTCTGCAGGTCTGAGACAGCAACTGCAGGGTTCAGTGAACCTATACAAACATGCATCCTCCAGCTCCTGTCTCCTTTACAATGCCCCAGAGAAAGCTGGAAGACAGAATCAGCAAGAGAGTTGTATTTAGATATCATAGAGCTAATCGTATTTGAAGTTAGAGAATATTGGGGGATTTAAAAAGCAACTTCAAAGATGTAAGTTTGAAGATATTCCAATTCAATTCAATAAACATTGGCTAGAAGCTGGGAATACCAAGTTGAGGAAGACAGTGGTGTTGGCCCTCAAGAGCTCACTCTACTAGAGAAGATAAGAATGTAAACAAATGACTATGATAAAGTACCATGAGGCAGTAAGTAATAAAAAGAACAAACATATAACCCACACCTCCATCCTCTAGGGATTGGGAGAATTTTAAAAATCTGACCAAAAAATATCATAAATTTTATACCTTTTTTAGGTGATAATGTCTTTTGCCCAAACTAAACCAATCTTGGGTATGCTGTGAGATGTTAAAGAGCCATCAATAATTACCTCATGACTCCCATTTCAATTTGGCAAGATAACATGGTAATTCAGCAAATGGGCTCTGTTTTACTATTTACTAGATACACAGCTTAGAATAAGGGACACTTTTTAAGCCTCAGCTTTCTTATCTGTTAATAATGGTAAAAAATAAAGATAAATAACAAAATTTTTTTAGAATTAAACCATAATAATAGTTAACTTTTATAGAGCTTTCACAGTGTGCCAGGCAGTTTTTGGTACAATACTTCTATTACCTCATTTAACCTTTGCAAAAACCCTATGTGTTAAATACTATTATTAGACCCATTTCGCAGATGAGAAAAATGAGGAACAGTGAATTAAGTGATTTGCCCAAAGTTATATGACTAGTAGGTAGCATGGCCAAGATTTCAACATAAGCCTGCATTCTTTATCTATTCATTTTTAATTTAGCTCTCAAATTAGATGATGTCTCTAAAGCTTTTGGCATAGGTTTTGTCGCATGAGTTGAACCAGCTTACCTTTATAATAGAAATTATATTTAAAGTATTGAGCCCATATATCTTTCACCCTCCTCCTGCAGCCACTTGGCCATCAGATGGCGGGAAGAGGAGAGGGTGAAAAGCCTACTGGAAGCAAAAGGCAAATTCTCTCCTGAACAGAAGAGGAAGTTAATATAAGTGGAACAGGAGAGACAAAGGTGGGAACAAAAACCACTTACCCACTCCAAGGCAAAACCCAGGTTGGGAAGGGCAAGGAAAGTATTAGAGAGTTTGAGTCAAAGGCTGAAAAATAGCAGCTCTGTCTGAAACTCTGGGGTGAGCATATCACTGGGCAGAATAGAAATGGCTAATGGGTCTGGTTAGGCTGAGAGAGGGTCCAAATTCATGTTCTGAGCCTCCCTCATCTTCTACATAGTGTGAAAGAAATCCTATGTTCCACATGCTTCATGGGCAAGTGAAATTCAAAATTAACCAGGCCGTCTATATTTTATCTGGCAACACTAGTTTCCACGTAAATTTTTTTGTGGGGGGCCGGGGCAATGAGGCGGTTAGGAGAGACTATTCCTTGTACAAAGCAAGTTACACCGCTATAATGGAATCTCTTAAGCAAAAATAATTCTCTATGGAATCTTCTGTATTTTCAAACATGAAGACAAAATATAGGACAAGAAACAGTCAGTAACTTTAGATTAGGAAGGGAAATGGTTAGATCAACCATGCTGTACTATTTTAAAAGATTATAAACAAGTATAAATATACAACAAACACTCAGAAAACTTTCAAATCAAAATCACAGCCTCCTTAGCAAAGTAAAAGATAAAAAAAGAAATATGACATAATATAAAAGACTACATAAACTTTTTAAAGCAAAAAGTCAAAAATCCTTAGATAAGTTATGTGGGTGTTGCTTCTATTACTGTTATTTTCCATAAAAGCCAGGTACTCAGTAATAGGATTTCCTTTAATTTATTATCCTAAAGCACAAATAAATTACTGTTAATGCACACAATATTAAAGGCAATATAATACAATGATTAAGAGCACAGATTTTGAAGTCAGACTTGATTATCTTGGTTATTCCATGTTGCCATATGCTTTCTGGAAAACTCGTGAAAATTTTCAAACTTGATTTTGAAATTGGATTAAACAATTTCTCATTTACATGGTTATTTGGAGGAATAAATGAGTTACTGTAGGTACACCATAGGTATACTGACCTATATAGTAAGTGCTCAATAAATAATGGCTCTATCTAGATATAGATATAAATGTAAATGAAAATGTAGATATATAGATATGTATGTATGTGTGTGTATAGTTTTTACATATATTTGATCATTTTGTAAGGGTCAATTGTTGATTGTTTGTTTTGGCCACCTCACTGACCAATTGAAGAGAGGGATCAGTCCAGGAAGGAGTGTTAAATGAGATCAAGGGAAAAGATAATGAGCAGCTCTAAAACATATTATCCTTAGAAAATACCTGAAGCTCTGCATAATGGGTGAGTAAATTGGTCTGTTTGAACTTTCCCCATCCAGAGAAGAGTTTGTTCTTACCTAAACGCAAAGGATTAACTGTGCTCATCTCTATTTCAGTCTTTCTCTTTCATCTTAATACTTCAGTCATTGGGATTTTGTCACACAGAATAATAGAGGTGAGAAAGTCCAGAGAGGACCCTATTATTGACCCTCACTTCCAGAGATAAGACAACTAACAACCAGAATGGAATAGAGTCCCTCCTCTAGGTCTCGTAGGGAAGATATTAATTGCACAAAAACAAGATCTCAGTGTTTTAAAGCCAATCTACTGCCTTTTCCACCATATCCTGCTACTTCCCCAAAGGTACAGGGTCAGTGTGAAGAATGACCTGTGTGACACATCTACACTCAAGTGATCGGGGCCATTCACTATTGTAGCTCCCAGTGCTTGATCTCACTCCACACATTCTCAACAAGAACGTTCACTATCCCTCATCTTTACAGTGATAGCTCCCAAACCGGTGTCTCTGGTTAGATCTTCCTACTGAGCTATACACTGATATATCCACCGGGATGTACCACGGGCAAAAAAACTACTACTCAAAGTGAAAATAATAATCTTCCTTCACGCTCCTGTTTCTCTCCCTTTGTTTCCTACCTTGGTGGCAGCAGCATTCACCCAGGGAGGCATTATTTTGACATCACCCATTCTAAAACTATATTGACTCCTTCTAAAATTCAAATTGATTACATTACCTGTGAGAAAAAAAAAAAATTCTTTGATGATTCCCTTTTACTTCAATACGTATTCCAGAGACTCCTTAGAATCCTTCAGCTCTCCTTTCACCACCACTGCCATACCCTAGCTAGTTCCCTCTGATTGCTCCCATTATCTTTGTTACATAGCTTTACCACATGATTCTGTGGCCATCTACATAGCTGGCAACTTCTTTAGTGCCAGGAATAGTGCTTGGCACATATTTAATGATAAAACTTATTAGCTGAATGAATGAATGAATGAAAGTCAAAGTTTTAGGATCACTGTTTACTGGCTGTAAAATCTTGGACGATGTAATCATTTAACCATTCTTTGCCTTAAGTTCTTCATCTCTAAAATGACAATTTATATATCCATCCTACCAAGCCATTGTGAGCTTTAAAGAAGGTCATATATGTGAATGGACTTTGTAACAAATAAAGTACAATATAGTATCATTTATTTTAATTTTGGTACTTTATAAGCAATTTTAATACTGGTAAAAAGAAATTTTCCCAGAATCTATTTAACTTCAAGAATAAGCCCTTGAAAATATCTTATTGAACGAAATGTTAAGACAGAGTCATAAGCACCAGTGCCATCAGTATCCTTAATTATGGAGGTGTAAGAAGTGGATGAATTGTCAAGGTTATAAGAGCCAATTTCTCCCCACTCCACCACTCCACTTACATAGTAGAGCTCTCATGTACTTGCAGTTTGGTAGGGGGAGAGAAGTGGGAAATGATACAAGGTATTATAACAAAGTCCACTCTTAAATAATTATAACAAGTTAATTACATTGACATTTCTCAGCAAGGATTAAGTAAATCAGAGGGGAGAAAAGGGCATATGAAAATAAAAAGCAAGGGTTGGACTACAAGAGCATCTCTTTTGTCTTTCATTCAGGAGTGTAATTAAATTAAGTAGGATTGATTGAGTGTCAAACATCTGTGGGAGTCATTTCCTAACTTCATTAATGCTATTGTGCCTAAAGAAGCCTCAGTGGTAATTTCTCTCACAAGTATCTAATGAGAGTCTAGTGATGTGATATGAAAGCATTACATGGAGCTGCTGTGCCCTATGCCGCTGCTTGTCAGTATGTGAGGAATTTATTTGAAATGCTGGCCTGGCAACAGCAAAGCTACATTATCCACCTAAGCAGTGGGAGTGGGACAGCAGGCAACAGCGAGCTGGGATAATGGACTCATAAAGCTGAGAGTTGAGACAGCAAGCATAACAGAATAAAAACAGGACTGCTAAAGAGAACTAAATGGTCATAAAATAGATCATATATAATGAGGTACAGCAGATAATGAGGTGCATTTATATGGAAAACACTAAATAAAAATTATGACCATTTCCCCTTTAACCTCATAACTATCAGAGATTCTCCTAGCAGCTGGATTTGCAAGGTAAACTAGGGAAAGTGAATTAATTGGAAGAAATATAGATAGATAGATATACATAGATATTAGCCAGCTTAGTTCATCATTATAGGCATCGCTGATTGTACAGTGGGCCCCAGTAGAATACTTGGCTCTAGGCAAAACATTACAAAAGAGCTTTAATTCCTATCTTTTTTGTAAGATTATGGTTTAAAAAGTTATAATACTGTTATAGTTATAAAATAATTAAATGAGGACAAATATAAAGTTAGTTCTGTTGTATTCATTTTATCATTGTGATTAGAAGTTGCCTACTCCCAAACTTTGTTTTTTTACTCACTTATCAGTTAATGAGCATTTACTGTGCCTTGGGAGTTCTGGCCAGCTCTAAGGATGCCAAACTGCATAAGAACGGTCTCTGTCTTTGAGGGGTTTTAGTCTGGTGCAGAAAACTTACAATCAAATCATCAAAATAAAAATTGTAATGGAAAAATAGAAATAAGTACTGAGTCCCATGGGAACACAGAAGAGCACTTGACAGGGCTCAGAGTAGTAAAATATGAATAGGAATCAGGTTGATTTGGGGTGCCAAGGTAAATAAAGGAGAGGAGAAGGGAGGATGATAAAGTTTCAATTTGGACAAACTGCATTTACAAAGATACTCAGGTCTGAGATGACAAGACAAATTTTTAAAAAGAACTAGGAAAAGAAGGCTGATATGAAGGAGAGGTTGGGCTTTGGGCCATGACGTGGGGCCAAGATCTTGTCCTGTACGTCAGCAATGGGAGTCACTGAGGACAGTTGCGTAGAGCTGTGCTCATTCATTACTGCCGCAAGCACAACATTTAAAGATAACTTTCCACTACTGAATTCTCTCTCCCCTATGATTCAGTGGGGTCTCTTTGAGAAAACTAAGTGTGGGAGAGATGATATATAATTTAATGAAATGACTTAAATTTACACAGCTGATTTCTCATCGCACATGATGCCCACCTCTCAACATATAATATGCCTCTGGCAAAGTAATCCATACTTGACAGGACTAAGACTGGAAATTTGTCAATTTCACTGAATTCTCAGTAATCTCTAGAAATTAAATCCCATTTGAAAGCTTCTCTATAATGTAATGATATATGATGCTAAAATGAACGAAGCTGTTCTGGACTTTTATAAAGTTATCTTCATTTACCATTTCACCTGACTTATAAATGGGAGGTTTTACCCAATCAAAAGGCATATTATAATATGAAATTAATTTATCCTCAAATAATTATCTGAAGAGAATTTAATAATCATATTAACATTTTAAAGCACCTTGAAAATTTAGTGGCATTATATCTCTTATGTTGGGAGACAGTGTTTCTATCTCTGTATCTCTATATTGCTGTATGTAACGTTTTCACTGTAAGTAGCTGTTAGCATCTGGGGACTTGGTATGAGCTATGATATAACCAACCCTGTTGATTAATAATCCATTTTGTAACAGAGCTCTACTGGGAGGCTCTGTCCTGGCATAGTAGCTCAGCAAAATTTACCATCTTAGAAAACGAACATGTGGTCAACTTAACAAGACTATGAACATCTTGAGGAGAGAAATCATCACATTCATCTTTGTCTGGCTTGATAGAGGCTCAGCAAAAATGTCAGAGTGATGCCAACTTGACGTCATTGTCATCTCCATCTATATTATCCTCTACATTGCAGGGGTGTGGGTGCTGAAACTACATTTCCCAGAATTCATTTTCCCCATATTGTTCTAGGCCAAAATATGCCAGTGAAAGGAATCTTCATATATCTTGGCAAACTAAGAGGAAGGAGAAGTCATTCTTCTGGTAGCTGTGAGGAACTTGCTTGAGAATCTACTTCTCTGGTATAGACACCAGGGGCACTGTCTTCCCTGACTTTTATACCTCCAGCCCATCCAATAACTGTGAAAGCCTCTACTGTCCTGTATTAAAATACTTCCTACTTGGAATATATAAAGCAGCTTCTGTTTTCCTCATCTCAGTCTGACTGTAATGAGCATTTTAGTGGAAAGGAAAAAGAAGACAGGAAATAAAGGAGAAAAGAAGGGGAAAGTGAGAAAGAAAGAGAGTTATGAAATTGCCTGCTTGGTTTTAGCTAAGTAGAACCAGGAGTAAGCTTCATTCTTAATTCTGTGTGCACTCTACCTCCTCAGAATAGGAGTGTGAGTTCTTCTGTACTTTGGAAATATTAAAATATCAGGAACTGTGACTAAAGCCAGTCTTCCTCAGCATCCATGGATGCCAATAATGCAAATCACTGAAGATGGACATCACAAGAAATTGTCACTAATTCTCTAAAGTAGAAAATTTGAACATGTTGGCAGATTATTAATCAGAGCTGACAGAATAATTGAGTCACTCAGAGGAAAGACTGGTAGAGCAGTGAAAACATCTGTATAATCACACAGGTAACTTAAGACAAATGGCATGGAACAGTCAAAAAAACAAAAGCTTTTGAATTTTTTCTATTCAGAAAAAGAATAAGGGCTACAAGTCAGCAAACTGAAGCAATGAGATTTTTGTCAATCAAATCTCTAAATTCTTTGTTTTACTATTTATAAACCAAATGTTAGGGGATTAAAGAGCAGAATATGTTTGAGGTATATGCTAAACAAAGGTGTTAAACATGGATTTTGACATATTTAAATCTGAACAAAACAATTACCGCTTATAATATATACATTTGATTTCTGGAACTACTAAATTCAATATGACAATTTCTCTGTGTGTGTGTATTTATTCTCCATAACGTCTTAAAAATTTTTAACTATTCAAACACTTCTACTGATCTACAAAAATGTAATCAATCCTCCCTGTAGTAACTATTGTCAATCAAGTGACAAAGCACAATACAAACAACTGTTAGTAATTTAAGTTATATAGTAACTGTTTTTTAAATCATCTTTAAACAGTGTTTACTAAGAGCAATTAATTTTTAGCTGAATCTCTTGGAACTCGAGTCTGTTAGCCTATGCTATTTATTTGGCTGTGTGCATGTTTCTCAACCCAAACTTCTTTTCAAAAACCAACTTCTCATGACTCCCTATTACCATTCTTTCAGTCAACTGGGCTTGGAAACTTTGAGTTCTCTTTGATTCTTTATTTTCCACATTCAGTCTGAAGCAAAAGAATGTGGAATTTTTTCAGCATCCTTTCCACTTCTCATTCCTGCAATACTTTATAAACTGGCTTTCCTCTTCATTCTACTAAATGGAGAAATTATTTAACAAACCTCTAAATAGTGTCTGACATAGAGTTCATTAATGTTAGTTCCCTTATTCTGTTTTTCTTTCATCTTTATGGTCTAAATTTTACACCACCTAAAGCACAAATCTGATCAGAATATCTCACTGCTCAAAACCTCTACATTACCTATTTCTTAAAGTATAACTCATTCAGCTCAACATTCAAAGCCTCTAGTTCCCATTCGCCTCTTCAATTTTCTTTCACTACTGACTTATATACAACCCTTATACCTAGCCAAACTAAACCGTCACCCAACAGCACACACAAATACATCTGAGCTCTAGCCCCAAACCAGGTAAGTGTACATCAGAAATAATTAAATAACTAGTTAATTGCAAAAAACAATTGAGATTGAACCTAGTTATCTTAAAATTGAGTGTATAGGCTTGTATATTTTACTTACCTCTAAGAGAAAAATATCAACAATGAATATGTTACATACTCATACTTCAATAAGCCAGAGTACTTATCATCTATACTGTGGATCAGCAAATTATAGCCCATAGACCAAATATGGACCATGCTGTTTTTGTGTAGCCTGCAAGCTATGAGTGAGTTTTATGTATTTAAATTGTTGAAAACTGAAGTATAATGTGTCATGGTAAATGAACATTATATAAATTTCAAATTCCGGTGATCATAAATAAAGTTTCATTGGAACATAGCCCTGTTTGTTCATTTACAAAGCTGCTTTTATGCTACAACAATAGAGTTGAGTAGTTGCAAAAGAGACCATATGGCCCACAAAACCTAAAATATTTACTACCTGGTCTTTAAAAAAAAAGCATTTGTTGACCTTTGATCTATACTATAAATTAGATACTTAACTCATATTACTTGCTATTAATATTTGTGCTTTATATTTCCTATTTCCCCAGCTTCTTAAAGCCTCTCAAGAAAAGAAAATTTTCTGCTGCTTTCTAATGCTCTGGCCTAGCATAGCTGACTTTTTACATAGCTGATACTCAGTAGGTGCTTGTTAATGATTCTGGTGTTACTTCCATAAATAAGTATAGATGAGACCATAGACATTCCTGAACCAACTGGGGAAATAAATAGCATGCTATATTAACTACAGTCTTATTGTAAAAAAAAAAAAAATCGTTTGTTCTCTCATTTTAAAAATAGTTGGCCATATGCTAATACTTATTCAAGTATTTCCCAGAAGGGTTTTTCCATTTCCCTTGTACCCTCGCACTTAAGATATCACAATGACCTTATGACATTTTGGCTTCTATTATTATCACTTTTACTAAATTTGCTTAACCACCCCTAACAAAAACTTTAAATCTGGGAAACAGCTCTTTAAATGGTGAAATTATCAAACCCAATTTCATGAAAAAGAATATTATGCTCCTAGATGACACCAAAGTAACTGGCCAATTATGTTGGGTCAGTCAAAAATAGCATGGTGATTCTGTTGGGTATCCAAATACTGTACATGGTAGCACTGTGTAGAAAGTATACATCCTGATTATTCAAATGTTAATGCCCTTTTATCAATATATGTATAATGCCCTTTTATACAATATATGTATAAATGTGTATCCTACTTAAGGTGACCAAATAAAGAACAATGTTTAATCTAAAACATCATCATGAAATATATGACATACTCTTGGATCCATGTAGATTTTGCCAATGTTTTTTTATTCTTTCTTCCCTCTGAATATCTAAGACCTGTTTGATCTGTCAAGAATGCTATCCCACTTGTTTACATAATAGATTTCACTCACAGGAGATAAAAGCCTGATCTAGTACACAGAGAAGCTGAGAAAAAAAAAAATGGGTGAAACTCTGACAGTTAAGATTTTATTTAAAGTAAAAAAAAAACCAAAAAAAAAAAAAGAAGGGAACAAAAAGGAAAAATTCCTTTCCTTTTGGTTTTCCTTCCTTTTTGTTTGTTGCTGTTGTTGTTGTTTTGCTGTAGGCTTGCATTAAGAAATAAATAATATCACTGTGTTCCTCAGGTATAATAAAAAATTTAATAGCAGGATTCTCCAGATAAGACAAAATCAATACATAAGGATTGTATAACTTCAGCATCAAATGTAATTTCCCTTTGTTTCCTTCACTGCTTTCTCTTGTTCTTTCTGTATTTCTGAAATTATGCTAACAATTTTAATTTCTTAAGACCATATGTAGTCAATCAAAATATTTCAAGTTTCAAATGATCTCTGTTATCTTTTCGTGTTAGTTGTAAAGTGAGTTATACACACGCTTTTCCAACAGTTGTTCCAAATACATCTTATACATGATGTTTGATAGTTGTGTTGTCATTAGTAAATCTAATATAGAGTTGCACTGTGTGGTATAGTATATGAGAACATTTTTAGAAGTTTCCAAATGAGAAGAAAGTTGCCAGAAGCTGTTCTTCATTATATCACTTCATTACTCAGTTACCTTAGTCTTGGAAAATATTAAGTATCTCTCTAAACATACTTTTAGGATAAAGTACTACAGAGTCAAAGTAGACAATTATTGTTTCTGAATATCCAGAATCTATTTATCCTACTTTACCAGCAGCACTCTAATCTTCATATAGATACTCACCCTTCCTTCATTCACAGACTACATGGTTGAAGCTAAGTTCGCTTCCAGTTTCTGGGATGACATGATCTCAGCCTCATCAATCAGATCATCTTCTTCCCCTGGTAACAGAGATGAGTTCAGTTATGAACATATGGTTTAAGTTGAGTCAATCAGGTCCAAGCAGGGCTATCTTCAGAACCTTAGCCTGAATGATGGTGATGGCATACTTGAATTGACACTTGAATTTAGTTAAGTATGAGGCTGGTGTTGCATCATAAATGCAGAGCCTGTTAGTGAATGAAGCCAGTACCAAAATGTTGTGTGAAGAAATGAAGAGAAGGAATCTTATTCTGATGTAAATCATTTGAGCCCTGTCTAAGCCAAAGCAACCATATTCCCAGACTTTTCATTTTTATGAGTTAAATATTCTTTAAGTCAGGTTGAGTTGGGAATTCTTTCACTCGTTATTTAAAAAGATCCGATACAAAAATTGGTGATTCTTGCTTTCCTATTTCCCTTACACATAGAAAGGGTAAAACTCTTATGTTTTCTTAAATCACCACCAGGAATCTCAAGTCTCCATTCTCTTGGTATAGGAAGCTTCTAAGAATACAGGCTAAAGCAGAGATGCTCATTCCTGAAAAATTTCTGACCATTTTTCTTCCATCACTTTCCTTTAGGTTCATCAACCTTCGGGAAGTTATAAGGAATGTTGCTGGTTTTCTCAAAAGACTTACATAGCAGATCCTCAAATAACGTTTGTGGAACTTAACTCTTGTTTATATCAATTAGCCTATGGTAAAGTTGGTTACATGATATATTGTTTTGCTTAAAGTCCTCAAATCCGCCATTGTGTTGGGGGAATGGAAATTCATGAGAAGACACTAAAACATTAAGTCATTTCTCACATGTGGATATTCAGCCTGTAGTGTCAGTGTGGAAGGAACTACACGCTTGGTGGAAGATTTTGAAGGAGATGGTGAATTTCTCTGCATAAGGTGACTGGTGGCAGAATTGGTTCACTTACTCATAATTATAAGAAACACTGGACTGGTCTGGGCTTGGTGAGCAGACTTTGAAAAATGTTTAAAATGAAAGAATCTAGTCTTTAAAAATATTACTCAGAAGTTTGACTTCATTTTGGTGAGCAAGTCTAAAACATATTCATTACTGCTTTAAAATAAAAATCAATACATATCTAAGATCGGATTTAGAGATCATAATTTAGAAGTATGTTCCATGGGTCAATAATGTCAAATCCCAGCTCCACAATTTTCTTAATCTTTTTAGGTTTATTCTGTATTCAACTTCTCCACCAGCCACCCTTCCTCAAACTTTGAAAAAATTTCTCTACTAGAAGCTCAACTTCCCTCCTGAGTTCCTCTAACTCCAGCATCTAAATGTGAGATTTTCAAGCTCAGAATCTCAATTTTGTATATTTCCCAACATTTTATGAAAGAAAAACTCTTTTCTGAAAAGCTCATCAGAAAGATTTTTGAAATTGGAGTTTGGGAACATGTGTGCTGAAAGCAAACTTTCTGAGCTGAGCAGTGAAGCACTGGTGGCTGACCTCTCTCCATTCATGGAGTCTCAGCATAGCTCCTAAAAGAAAGCAGAGCACCTGGTGCTGAGGAAGGACTTTGACAACCAGCTGAAGTGAAGAGACAGCCAGCAGCCACTGTATGTCATGTAGGTGCCACTGAAACTCTGAGACCACTTAAATGAGGAGCTGTCCTCACTGTCCCTTCAGCACAAGCATGAAAACCCTTATAAAGAGATTCAAAGAGAAGTCTATTTCCAATCACACTTAAGTTCTCATCCTGCTTTACAGAAGCCTGTCTGTTAAAATCACACTTAATTTCAAAGAGTTACTACACTCAAATATGCTTTTGAAAGCTGTGGATTTAATTTGAAAAACACTTTTCCTGCCCACGTGACCACCGAATAAACAGAAGATGAAATATACTTTCTGGTGATTCGGTGTGGTCGAAGATGAAGACCTCTTTTGCCCACACGTTGGCTATGCACTCCAGTATCTGCCTAATCCACAGACAGCAGGTCTAATATATGAAACACTTCGTTGTTAAAAATATTTTGACTTGCTCACTTTTGAACCAAATTTTCCTCAGCTACATGTATTAGTATTTTAATATTGTTGGGTTAATTTTTTTAAAGGAGCATTCTTTACAATTTCCAATTCTAAATAGATTAACTCCCTCCTTTCATACATTACACCTAAATATATACTATTTTTATTAAGCTATGAATATGAAGTTGTAAAAGTTATGTCTAAAGAAAGTAAAATATTTTCATTAGTGATAGAAATCTCAAGCATGTAAACACCAACATAACATGCACATTTAATTTAAATCTTTAGGCCATTTGAAAGTAGTTTTTAAATGGAGTAAAATAACCACAGTTTTCCATATTTTGAATAAAAATAAGTTAGCATATTAAAAGGTATTGAAGTCCACTAAATTGGGAGATTAAACTTGAAAAAGATGCAGATATTATAGAAATATATGTGTATATAAAAGGTGCATAAGATGTATTCTAGATGAAATCAATCTGACAAGATTCTTTAAGACAGGAAATTACATTTTACATTCACTATATATTTCTCATTTTTAAAAAGTCTTGTCAGCACTATTAAAAACACAGAACAGTTACAAGCCAAAAACAAAAACCAGCCAGTTAGTGCTCATTGCATATCAATCGTTATGAGAGAGAAACTTTGGTCCCATCACATCTCATGATCCAGTGGCACTTAAGACAACTTCTCAACAAATTCCAGCTCTCAAAAGTCTTGTACTCCCAAGCTGAGAGAGGCTATTAGAACCTCTGGGGTGTTTCACTAAGTACCAAGTCTCATGGCAAACTCCCTTCTTATATTTCTAGATCTGAAATGCCAGTGCTCAAGATTAATGCTGCAGAAGGAAGACTGAGAATTAGAAACATGGACCCAAGGAACATAAAACCTATTCACTACCTCTCTTTTGTACATTGTTTTATAGTCACAGGCAAAATCAAACAAAAACATTATGTAGCCTGAGATTGCCCAAGATTAAAATTTCTGGAGAGTGTTTCAAATATTCTTTCTTCCCATTATTTTCCTTCTTTGAAGCAGTCCTAATTTTTCATTATTATATTTCAAATGTAAGTTTTAGAAAATTATACACTGGTCTTTTTATCTATCACCTCATTAAAACGTTCCCCTTCTCTTTTCCCACTGCCTCCATCTCATCTCCCCTCAAAATACTGTTTCACTGCCATTTCCAAGTTCTCTCAGGATTCTGTTTTCAAGTTTTAAGTTATTTTCAATTGCTCTCTTCACTCTTCTTCACAGAACCAACTACAAACACTGAAATTATGTCATTTTAATCTATTCTTTCCTCTCCACTCCTATAGCCACACAGTCCAGGGTCCTTATCAGCTAATGTCTGGGTTCCTGTGATGGTTTCTGAGTAGGTCTCTGCCTCCAGTCTCTTTTCTTCCAATCTCATCTACTCACAGACACACCAGTGATTTCCCTCTAACTTCATTTTCTTCAGGTTCTTTTCCTGCTCAGCAATTTCCAGTGCTTCAGTGTCACTAATTTACACACATCCCAAGTCCTCACTGGCCTTCAGGGCTTTTGACTAATATTACACCTCCCAGGATCCCATCCCACCTTTATTTCTTATTACCTCTCACCACAGCCTTTCCACTCCCACCAGCAATATCTGTCTGCCATGCCCTGTATGTGATTTGCTCATTTTCATCTCTGTATCTTTCCTCATGAAAACCCCCCACCCACTGACCTACAAATTCATTTCTGCTCTCACCAACAATATCTTGCTTCTATCCAAAATTCTGCTCATCACCCATCTCTTCAGAAACTCTTTATTTAATTGCAACTAAATACAGGATTCCTTTTGTCTTTTAACAGAGCAATGCTCTAGAGTGGTTGAGTGTGGGGGCTTAGGGGTATAAAGAGATTCAGGGCAATGCACGTAGGCTGGGAGCCAAATTCACCAACAGTTTGATCTAAATTAATAACAAAGAAAATATCTTGCAAATAAAAACAATGATGAAAGGTCCAAACAAAGATCCCTTACTCATTTTATAAGTGAAATATCCACATATAATAATAATAGCTACCATTTATTAAAAGCCTTATTTTATTTCTGCAAAGAACTTTATAAACACTAATTCATTTCTTTTATAAGCAAGATAAGTATTGTCACAGTCGTGTTCCAGAGAAGAAAATTGATTGTCCAAGAATTAAAATAAGTTGTCTAAGGTCACACAGCTAAAAATAAAGGCAGAATTTAAACTCAGGTTTGTTCTTACTCCAAAATCTATGTCCTAAACTACCAAGCTACTGTCACAAATTTCTAAAAGCATTTATAGCATTCTGTTCTAGTAGTTTCAAAAAAAAAAAAAAATCACATCTGAACTGACCGATTTCATTTTATCAATTGGCATTTAATACGGCCACATTTTTTCTCTCTTCCCATACAATTCCTCTTCTTTCCTTCACATTATTTCCTGCTTCTTACTGCAACTAGAAAATTGTAATCATTACATGCAAATCCTTTCTATTCCCACAACTCATTCTAAAACCTGATTGAATTTGACCTTTCTCTTCTCTCCAATTGCAGTGTCCCTCTCCCAATAAAAGGCCATCCACTCCATGTGCTTCGGTACCAAACCCCTCTTCTCAAAGCCTTTATTCATTATTTAACTTCCAATCTCCTGCATCATCAATCTTTTTCTTTCTGCTGTTGTATTTCTATTATTTCCAAATATGCTATGGTAGCTGCCACATTTTTTAAATAAATAATTTATAATAATTTATTTTTTAAAATTCCCATAACTCCATATATTGGTTTAGATATGGCCTCACTTCTTTGCTCACCTCCATGGTCAAACTCTTAATGAGTGTCTTCACAGCATTTCCCACCTCCTAATTTACTTTTCATCATGAAGTCCTCTACAGACTGGTTCCTTCCTCTCATTCCACGGGAAGGAACTATTCCAGTCAAGTCTCCAAGGATCTCCATGGAAGTCAAATCCATCTTGCCAAATTCAATGAGTACGTTCTTTCTTTACTTCACTTGATTTCTCAGATTTCAAAAAGGTTAACCACTCCTCTCTGAAAACACCCTTTTTTCCCCTCAACCTCAGTAACATCACTGGTTCTCCACCCATCTTTACTGTTCCCTCTCCATCTTTTTGGTTGACTTCTGCTCTTCCAATATCTACATGTTGAAGTCTCTTAGGAGTGGGTTTTGTGCTTATTTTCTTCTCTCTGTACTTTACGTGATCTTATTAAATGCCTTGAGTTTAAATAGAATTGTCTGTGATCCCCAAATTCATGTTACCTGCCCAGACCTCTCCTCTGAGTTCTAAACTCCTAGATTTGACTTCTTCCTTGACATCACAAACTCATATATGCAAAGGAAACATTTTTTCTTCAAATACGTGGTCCTACATGATCTTATCCCTGTGTGCTCTTATAACTACATTTGTACTATTCTTCCCCTGAGTCATGTTGTCTTGGCCACACTGGTCTTCAATTCATATGCCTATGCATATACTACTCTTACAGCCCAGAATTCTCTTCTAAACCTTATCCTTCACTTAACTATGAGTTTCATCTTAAATGTCACTTCTTTAAGGAGGATTTTCCTGACTCCATATAAAATAAGTGTACCACCTCATTATCATTTTTTATTCTCAGCCCTTTACTTGTTTTTCCCATAAAAATTATACACTAACAATCATTATACTTATTTATCTCTTTACTTATTCATGTCTATTTTTTTCTACTAGAATGTATGTTCTATAAAGACAATGGTCTATATAAGTTTTGTAATCACTTTATCTTCCTCGCTTAATGTGCCAGTCTGGCACATAACAGTTGTTGCTTAGTAAATATTTCTTAAAAGGAAAATGAGGAGAATCAAACACAAATTTCTCTATCTAGTCATCAAAAAAATACAAGTTGATTAAAGTACTGATCTCCAATTTTTTTATTATACACACTTCAAGAGCAGAAAAAAATTTCTTTACAAGTAGTACATATATAGTACTAGTACTTTATAGTATAAAACATCTACCAAAATATCATTAGTTAAAAAATAATACTAGCTGCTAATGTGTGTGTTTACGTGTGTGTGTGTGTGTGTGTTTACGTGTGTGTGTGTGTGTGTGTGTGTGAGAGAGAGAGAGAGAGAGAGAAGAGAATATGAGACAGGAAAGAAAAAAGGAACAGAAGTTTATTTAATCCTCATATAAATTATAAAAGCAATATTACTGATCTGTAGCGACTTTTTCACAAGCGGCTCCACCATCACAATGCTTATATAATCAAACTAACAGAAAGAGAAAGAGCATTTATGGTTTCATATGTGAGATTTTAGGTCAGGCCTGGACGTAGAATATATCACTCAGCTCACAAACTGTTAGCTGGAATTTAGTCACATAGATGCTAACTGCAAGGAAGTTTGGGAAATGTAGTCTAGTGTCAGGAAAAAAATTTTGTGCAGCCGCTGAATGAAACACAGCCCACTTTGGAAATCACTAGGCTAGAATATTTATGGCCAATGTAGCATCTCTAAATGGTCTTCTGACTGAGAGACAATGTTCACTAAGGAACTGAAGTTAATACTTCACCAAATGGCAATTCCTTAAGGGTGACCATCAGCCAACAAAGAAACCTGTACTATTTGCCTTATCCTCCAGATAGTCTGTCCTCAGCCTAAATTCACATTATTCAGTGTTATTTAGTGCTCAAATGAATTTGACACTTTCAACCACTGTTGAACTCCTTCCCCAAAAATTATTGCTAATATGGGTACCATTTTCCTTAGCAGTCCTGAAAACAGAAAAAAATTACAATAATATTTGAGTTGAAGAGGTGACCATATTCTTATTGAAAATGATTTCTTAACAAACTTTTTTCTAAAAAGAGATTGTCAAAAACACTACGGTATCAAATTTAGTCCTTCCTTAAGTTATAATTAATCAACATTTTTTTTCATTTCCTGGAAACAATGCTTCTGCTACAGACTGAAAGTTTGTGTCTCCTCAAAATTCATATGTTGAAGCCCTAACTCTCAATCTGATGGAATTCGAAGGCAGGGCCACTGGAAGGAGATTAGGTCATGAAGATGGAGACCTCACAAATAGGATTAGTGTTCTTATAAGAAGAGACATAAGAGAGATGACCTCTCTCTTCACTATGTGAGGATACAGGCTTGAAGACAGCCCTCTGGAACAGAGCCCCGAAAGAATCGACAGTTTCTTGCATCTTGGACTTCACATCCTCCAGAATTGTGAAAAATAAATGTTGTTGATTTGGATGTTTTTCATTCCTGTGCTAATATAATGTCTTTGCTTAATTTCATGTATCTCAGATTGCAGCCCTGGGTCTAGAACATGTCCTTATCTTCTATTTCTGTGCATACACCCTCTCTCTCTTACTTATATCAACAGGTGTTGCAAAATTTAGCACCTTCTCAAGCTTCTCTAAGAAATAACTCAATACACATTTGTGGGAGATCATAAGGATTAGCCATAGCATGCAACGCATGACCTATTTTCTGGAAGCAGTACAAAGTATCCTTCCTATCTCATTCTCAGAAAATTAGGGACCAGTATTTATTATATGTACATACCCTTGGGGTGTCATTATGTACCACAATTTTTTTTAATCAAAGTATTTCAGACAATGCTCATCCCAAGAAAAATTTTTAAAAATAAATTTTCTTCAAATTCTTATGTGTCAATGAAACTATATTTGAGTTTTCATTTTGTCCTTACTATTTGGACTTCTCCATCACTACGGAAGATAAAACTATCCCCCCATTATGTTTATTAACAGAGCAGTTTGTTTCAAACAAGCCTACATTTTAACCAGCATGAGCATAGACAGGTATTGACAGTTCTATAAAGCAATTATAGTTGTTAAGAGATTAAAAATAAACTTTTACGGATGTTTTTAAATGAATACCTAATGAGAGTCTGAGAAATAACATGTATTTAATGATAAAGGTAAATTTAATATTTCTGAAGTAGCTAGTGTGATGTTTCTGGCAGAGAGATGGGGACAGGGGGAAGGAAGAGAAAGGAAAAATGAGGGAGAGAGGAAGGGAGGGAGGCAGAGAGAAATTAAAAGTTTAGAAAATGATTCTAAAATTCACAAGAATTTGGTTTTCCTAATAAAACAGTTCTAATATTCTTGAAATAGAATAGTCCAAATATTCCAGAAGGAAGTGCCTTTCAAATGTCTATTAAGAAAGGTTACACTGCTTATTTACACTTCAGTGATTATATCTTTAAATATAAAGCACTAATCAATTAATATTAAAGATTTATAAAGGGACAAGTTAATAATTTTCCACTCAATTCCTTCCTACTAATTAAAGATTTTTCACCATTAATCTTTGTCCTTTAGCATTTAATCTGAAGTAATGTTTGTCCTTTAGCTTTAGAATTAATTTTAAATAACATCTTTAATTTTTATATAGAGAACTATTTTCACAATTGCCTGTCAGATTAAATTAAGAAATCTCTAAAAGTCTTCTACTTAATTTTATGTTTTAAAATGTCATTTGCATTAATCTGATGATTTTTAAACTACACATTTGGTCCACACTGTCTAATTTATTTGGCAAGAGAATTATGGAAATAATAAAATTACTTCCAAATTTCAAGGAACACTTCATTTTTAAATGCCTAATTAAATATATCTTTGTAATAAAAGAAATCATACTGAAAAATGTAACAGTATTTTAATTTTCAGATAATAAGTATGCTGAATGTTAATTTTTCCTGTATTTGGCATCCACAGGGGACAAAAGCATTGTCTCCTCAATGTCAAAACAAGCAATATGTTCACGCAACATGAAAAATAAAATAAAATTGAAGTTGTTTGGCAAATAATACAAAGGAATGAGTTGAAAAACTGAGCGCATCATTAAAAAAAAAAAAAAACCTAACTGGCATAGCATGATTAATTTTAGTTTTTTTGTATTTCAGTAAAGAGCCGTGAAGAACAGGGGTATTAAAAAGATCAAAGTTTAGTTACTTGTTTCCTCATTTATTTATTTTGTGATGCTGCTTCTTTCTGATGGGTTCTACTTAAAGACTAGCCCAAAAATGTTCTAACTCTTCTATGTTAGCAGTGAAGTTGGATAAAGAAAAAAAGTTGAAAACTGGACAGCCACATGCAAAAGAATGAAACTAGGTATAAGAATGAAACTATCTTACAACATACACAAAAATTAACTCAAAATAGATTAAAGACTCAAATGTAAGACCCGAAATGATAAAACTCCCAGAAGAAAACAGATGGTAAGCTCCTTGACATCAGTCTTGGCGATGATTTTTGGATCTGACTCTGAAACATAGGCACTAAAAGCAAAAATAAACAAATGGGACTACGTAAAACTAAAAAGCTCTGCACAACAAAGGAGACTGTCAACAAAGAAAAAGGTAACCTACTAAATAGGAGAAAATATTTTCAAATCATACATCTGCTAATATCCAAAATATATAAAGAACTCTTACAACTCAATAGCAAAAAAAAAAAAAATCCAATTAAAAAATAGGCAGATGATCTGAATAGGCATTTATCCAAAGAAGACATACATGAAAAGATGACAGACACATGAAAAGATGCTCAGCATCACTAATCATGAGGGCGATGTAAATCAAAACCACAATGAGATATCACGCACACTAGAATGGCTATTGTCAAGTGTGGGTGAGGATATGGAGAAAGGGAACCATTGCGCTCTGTTGGTGGGAATGTAAATTGGTGGAGTCACTATGCAAAACAGTCTGAAGTTTCCTCAAAAAATTAAAAATAGAACTACCATATGACACAGAGATTCTACTTCTGGATATTTATCCAAAGAAAAAGAAATCATAATTTGAAAAGACATGCACCCCAAAATCACTGTAGCACTATTTGCAATAACCAAGATATGGAAACAAACTAAGAATACACATACACACAAACACACACGCACACACATACACACACTGGAATATTATTCAGCCATAAAAAAAAGAATAAAATCTTGCCATTTGCAACATGGACAGACCTTCAGGGCATTATGTTAAGTAAAATAAGTCAGACAGAGAAAGTACCATATGATCTCACTTATATATGGAATCTAAAAAACAAAACGGAGCATTTGAGATCTTGCTCCCCAGCATATGTCATCAGTTTGGCTCAAATAAACTCTTATAAAAATTCTCTAAGAAAAATAAATGAAAAATAAAAATAAAAAACAAACAAGCAAAAACAAGCTCATAAGTACAGAGAATAAGTTGGTGGTTGCCAGAGGGGAGGTGGAGTGGGGAGTGGACAAAATGGGTGAAGGGGTCAAAAGGTACAAACTTCCAGTTATGAAATAAGTCATAGGGATGTAACGTACAGCATGGTGACTATAGTTAAAAACACTGGATTGCATATTTGAAAGTTAAGAAAATAAATTTTAAACGTTTTTATCACAAGAAAAAAGAGAAAAAATATTTTGTGACTATGTATGTTAACAAATGAAACTAGTCCTGTTGTGGTGATCATTTCACAATATATACAAATATTCAATCGTTATGCTGTACACCTGAAACTAATATATTATATTTCAATTATACATCAGTAAAAAATAAATAAATATTATATCAAATGCTTTTGCCAATCGATATAAATGAATAACTTTAATTATAGACACTTATCTGTATATGTATATGCTGTTAGAGCAAATGCCCATTAACTGACTAAAGTTCATTAATAATCCTTTAATCAATATGTGTGCATCTGACACATCTGCTTACAACTTCTGGTAGCCTATTCCTTGTTTAACTTTTATTCATACAAATACTTAATACAACAAAGAAAAGTCATCCCACTGCTCTTCAAGCATTTTTGCAGCTCTCCTGCCTGTTCTTGTTTCCCTTTTTATTTCAAATAGGAAAATTAATTTATACCCTAATTTCTCTAGTGAATGGTCCATAATCATCCCATTTTCTTCTTTCTCTAATTATGTGATTTTACACTCCCCAGATTTTTATTAAAGTCAGTCCAAAATCATCTAATTTTCCTTTTCTCTAACTTTCAAACTCAGTGGTATTTAGAAACTACACCAACAATGAAGCCCGCACCACAAAAATAAGAAAATTGTAGGAATATGTAATATTTCTAACCATTAAATATATCTTTAAAAACCAGAAATGTAATTTCAGTACCAATGGGGTCAAAGCTAGATACTAATGGATTAAGGCTAGGACAGCTCTCCATATTAGTAAATATTACAATAATTCCAAAGCATATGGAGATTATTAGAATAAAAGTCAATATATAAGTATACTAAATAAATGCACCCTTAAGTCTTAAGTTTATTCTGGACATTATTCGTCTTCATAATTTTCTAATGAACTTAAGATATCCATAAGCAGAAGCCATGAATCATATTTTTGGTAGCCCAGAAAAACTATTTTTTTCTGATCTGCTGTTTTTTCCTACTAGATATTTAGAAACAAATTATCTAAAAGTCATTATTCCTTGCCATATTTTACATTAACATATAAAGACCTTGTGTTTCACGTGTCGTCCTTCTTTAGAACCAGAAAGGAAACATGCAAAACCCTGAAACAGAATCAAACCATGTCATTTAGAAATATCCTCATCTTCGTGCCTTATCAGTGGACTGCATTCCCCCTGCCTTGCCATGCCAGAGAAGCTCTGAGTATCATTGGTTAATAATAGGTTTCAGGCTCCTGCAGTTTCCAAGTAAATGAAAGGTCAATAATGCATGCTACCTGCTGGTTCCAGGCTGGCAGCTTCGCTGACCCATTCAGCATTGCCTATGGTACCACTGCTGTACTTACAGTGACTATCCCAAAGGTACTTATAGCTCGTTCCCTATTCATTCTAGCATAATTCTCTCACTTGCTGACCATTAGCAGTGTAATTAATGGGCATTTTCTGATCGATGTACCCTTGCAGATAAGTGTGATAATAAAGGATGATTACAGTAGAGAATAATATAGTTGAAAATCAGTACCTAGTCATCACCACTCATTGGCAGTGCTGTAACAGAAACAGACAGTGAGGCCAGACTGCATAGAAATTATATCAAATAAAGTAATTATTTCAATTTATTGCACTTTTAATTATGCTATCTTTAATTTAAAGAACTACCTTGCACCATACAATGTAGTCTCCAAGCTAAAGGAAATTAATCTAAGGCTAACTAATATTCACTCCCTCAGCACATTTGAAATCAATTTTACCTTAAGCAAAATGTTTTATGAGACTTAAGTTTACCCTGGGCATTATGCATCTTTATAATTTTCTAATGAGCTTAAGATATCCATGAGCGGAAGCCATAAATCATATTTTTGGTAGGCCAGGAAAACAATTTTTTTTCCAATCTGTTGTAAATTAAAAGAGATATGAGAAAATGAGAATAAAATCTCATTACCACTGACAACTTCACCCTCAATATACCTGTTTTAAATCTTATTCAAGGGTCAGTTATTTGTCATTTTGACTAAACTTCATCATCACAGCCAATACCATGCCATCTGATACTTCTTTAAAAATCTAGGGTCTAGAGGGAACGCAAAGAGCTGGGACCATGAAAATCATCCCTGAGAGTGGGTGTAAGGAAACTGGAGCTCTGTCAAGAGGTTTTAATTTAAATATTGACATGCACTGAGCTGTGGTATTATTACACATAAATGTCAGAGAAAAAGGTCCGAAGAAAAGTCCTGAGAAGACCTTGCCTCTCACTGGGATTTTGTGATAATCAGAATCAGAGGGGACATGATGGTCATTTCACAGATAAGCCACAAGAAACACATAACCCAGATGAGTCTTAAGTATAGCTTAATGGATACATAAAGATAAAAGGGAAAATCAGATCCCAGGTAGCTATAAGCTTTATGTATAACCAATTTCCTACATTTAATTAAACTCATTGTGAATTCTCCTAGGCTGAATTTTAATAACAGATCAACTTCCATTATTGGACAATAGATTCTGCAACTGACTTCTTTCTCTTGTCCTGGGTGGATATATTCATGAGAAGACAGAGAATTTTAACACAATCTAAATAAACTGGATGAAAGAGACATATATGCTACCAAAATTAAAGTTAACAAACAACTCCTCCAGTATTTCAAACAAAATACAAGTGATTTTTCAAAATTCTGTGATTGTTTAGCCATAACCATTCTATTCCATTTGGTAAGTAATGAAGGTGATCATAAATAGAGAGCCTCTTGCTTTAAAATCTAGATATTGATTTCTGCTTATGATAAAATAGTTTGTGCCCTACTGACAAGGATTAAATGGAGAAAATTAAATGAAGAAAGTTCTATGTCCTAGAAGGAATGTCAAGGATATTCTTTGGTTTGTAACTGCATAGGCAGAACTCCCCATAGAATTGCTATACAAGGACTACTCGCTTCTACTGTTCTTTAGTTTTGCCCCCTTGTCAGAACATCTGATATAGCCTACCTTATCCTTATCTAAAATTCATAGGTTCAAAATAAGAGGAAAGAGGTTAATAAAAAAATCAAAGTCACCAACCACTTACGATTTTACTTACACTCCATTAGAGATAATTATCAATTCTCCCAACAGCTTGCTACTCTTAATTTTACTCATTTTGGGAATGTTGATCATAGCTTGAGTTTATCCTTAGTTATTTCAAATAATTTATAATAAAACTTCTCATCCTGATGTAGCTTACATCTGAGGACACTGTGATGTCAATGAAATTCACTATAGATTCACCTGCGCTGATTTCCATGAGATATTATGCATCATTCTGCTCAGGCTGCCACAGACTGGGTGGCTAAAACAACAGAAATTTATTTTCTCACAGTTCTAAAGGCTGAACTAGAGATCAGGGTGCCAGTATAATCACTTTCTGGTGAGGTCAGTATTCCTGGCTTGGAAAAGGCCACCTTCTTACTATGTTCTCACGTGGCAGAGAGAGAGCATGCTAGTGTTTCTTCCTCCTCTTCTAAGGGCACTAGCCCTATCGGATTAGGGTCCCACTCTGTGGTCTCATTTAACTTTTATCACCTCCTCACAGGCCCTATCCCCAAATATAGTCATATTGGGAGTCTGGCTTCAACATACAGATTTTGGAGAGATACAATTCAGTCATTAGCACTTTATATGACAAAAATGTCAAATTTCTTTTATTATGTAATTTAAGACTATCTTTATAGGACATGAAAATAACTAGCTGATACAAAGAAGAGTTAAACAGGATGTTTTTAATAATATATGCAAAAGATACACTATTCAAGCTATAATTTTATTTTCTTCTATTAATATTTGTTTCCATTTCTGTCTGGTGGCATGAGGGTAAATACAGTCACTTCAAGGATTTTTCCCTCCCCTCCATTACTATGGAGCAGCATGAACATTCTGTCAAATTCAGGCAGGGTTAAGGCATCGGGGAGTCTAGGTAAGGGCATCAGATTCCTGGTCAGCCCTTATCCACACAAGTCCTCATCTTCATCCTCTCAGGTTTTCAGCCCTCATGCAAATTTATCTTAGACTCTGGCTTGAAGAAAAAAGTGGGAAAAGAAAAAATGTAGGAAAAACACCATGTAATATATCAGAGTATCTTATGAAGCAGTGGTGATATTTGACTCTTTTTATCCATCAAATGTCAGAGTTGGAATAGCTCATAGTACTTTCCATAATTTTGTAGATGATGACACTGAAATCCAGAGAGGCAACAACTCATGCCAAGTCACATAACAACTTAATGGTGGTTCACAAACTAGAAGTCAGGTATTTTCATGATCCCTTGCTGCCTATTAGGAACATAATTCAATTCAACCAATACCACATGCATGCCTACTAAGTGGAAAAAACTATGCAAGGCCTATAAGTACCCTGAGGAAAGTAAAAAAATGGTATATAAAGTTTGAAACAGCCCCTGGGGCTCAATGAAAGGGAGCTTCAGATGTTGCTGTTGATTCTTGCTGCCCTATTCTCAGAAATATATACTGAGGAGCAAAATAGAAGGACTTTGGTATCCCAAAAATACCGTAAAAAGCTTTTTTGTTTGAAACATTTTGATTAATAGAAAAATATGTGGTTTTTTTCTTCCTTGTTTTAAGTCACCTGGGGTAAAAAAAAGCATGTCTGGACACTGTGATAAAATCTTTTTAAACACTCTGTTCTGTCAGCTGTGCTAATATTAGGCAAGCCTAAGGATCAGAGAAACTTTGAAGGGAAAGGAGAAGGATCTCACTTTAATGGGAAAATTCTCCATTTTAAAAATGAGGGTTTCCCTTCTCTGATGTTTTTTAATTAAACAAAATAATTAATACATAAACATAGACTAAGTACTTTGTAACAAAAACCTTATTAATTCTCCCAGTCAATTAACTCTTACAAAAACAGGGATAATATGATTCCATTATAGTGAGAAATGTCACATTTTATCTCAGCCATAGTAGAAGATAGTCACTAATTTGCAAGTTACACAATCCCATAAGATGTCAAATTATTTCGACAAAAGAAAACTCTCTAATTATGGTAATTTTCAAATATTTAGATATAATGTGAAAGTAAAAATGAACCCCATGATACTGTTTCAACAACTATCAACTAATAGCTATTTTGTTTTTTTCTATACCCTTACCTACTACCCCTCCACACACACACACGAATGATAATGCAACAAATTGCAGACATTATTTATCATATACATTTCAGTATGTTTCTCTGTAAGAACTCTTTTAAAATATAAATCAAATCAACACCATTGCATTTAAAATGTTAAAGATTATTCTGTAATTTTGTCAAATATTTTCAACTATCATCATGTTACTTTGTTTTGCTTTTTATAGTTTATGTTCTTCCTGCTGTTGTTTTACAATTAACAATCCAAGTAAGGCCCATTTATTTACTTGGTCTGTATGTCTCTGAAGTTTCTAATTTCTAGTTACTTCTGCCACCTCTTTTATTTTTATAGTTTATTTATTGAAAAATATAAATCATTTGCCCTGTAGTTTTTCACATTCTGAATTTTGCTAACTTTATACTTATAGTTTCCTTTAACATTTTCCTTGACCCTCGAATTTTCTGTAAATTGGTAGTTAGATCTAGAAGATTCATCAGGTTCACAGATTTTTTTTTAAAGTTTTAGGGTATCTTTTTATATGTAATTTTACATTATATAGAAAAAATATATGGGTGGTGTTATTTCAGTCAAGAAGCATATGTTTGTTTTTCTTTTTTGGTATTAGCAAACATCAATAAATATTATTTATATCCATTATATCATTAGGGGCTGTAAAAGGATGACATTTTAATTCTATGCTATCCCTTTTTATATATTAGATGAAAGTCTTCCACAAAAAGCTTTCTCTCACCAACTATTTGGCTATCTTTAGGTATAATGAAAGGAAATCTTTCATTTTCTTATTGTTCATTCCTTGTGTTTTGTTTCTTGTAAGATGTTCTCTCCATGAGTCTGCTGTAGTAATGCACTTACATCCCACTACTTGACTTGCTCCCTATTCTTTGGTCCCCTCTACCCCATGTTGTTTCAGGATAGCCCTTGTTAAGGCAGTCAAGTTCATGGATGTCCCATTCAAGGGTGCGATATAGCAAATTGGTACAGTGTTGAAGTTTGGAATTAAAAATAACTTTTCAACCTGGAGACTCCAACTTCCTGAAATCATTTTTTTTTTCATCTGTAGCAAGGGAATAATAACAATACTTTCCTGTGCCAGTTATCATTTTATTGTTTCAAATTCATCTTTCTTTGCCATGTTTGTGACACTATAATGACACATGTAAACATTTCTCCTTTGCCAAGCTGGCACAATGTTAGCTTTTTCAATAGAGAACGCTAGAGGGGAATTGCAAAAGAAAGGAGCTTCCATTCCTAATTCCAGTATGGGCTTCTTCTCCCTGTGTTACAGTTACCAGTAGTGTCTGGTAGGCCCCAGTGGCACTCACTCTCCAGCAAGTTTTACCTGTATCCCAGGAACAACTTTCTGGAAATCAGCTCTGGCCTATTGAAACTCCAGAAAATTCTATAAGTATTTCCCATAGATAAATTCCAGCCTATCCATACCTTTTACTAGGTCTCTTGACCTCTCTGCAGACTTCTCCTCCAGACCAACTCTGCTCACACACTCTATCAAGTTTGTCTGCCTCCAGCAGCCTACATGTCCCTGTGGCAGCCATGCCCTGAGGCAGGGGGATCTTTATGGACATGCATGCAACCTGTGTAGTCACTCTGATACTACCATCTTGAAATTCTCAATAATTTTTTAATAAGGTGCCCTGAATTTTCACTTTGCACTGGTCCCCACAAATTGTGTAGTCGGTTCTGCTCTGGGTTCTGAATCTTAGCCTTGGTGCCGGGCTCTCTTCCACATTTTTAGTTCTTTCTTGTTCACTCTCCCTCAGAGGCCACTTTCTGAATTTGCTTTCCCTATATTTTTAGAGTCCTCTTTTTCTCTCTTTAGTAGTTAACCACTTTTTACTAGTTTAATAATTCTTTATATTAAATTACTGGTGAGATTTCTGTGTCCTGATTGGAACCTCATTTATATAATACCTCAGAGATTTCTGGGAAACAATTGATATATTTCATGCAATAACACAAATAATACTAATGCCTGGCACTCAGTAAATATTAATTAATCAAGGTGTTATTAATTATGATTATTTCTCTACACACTCACAAGTGGAAGTCCCTAGTTGGTTCTCCTATAAAGTTATGTCACAGTAAGAAAAATTAGGAATAAATATGGATTGCTCTCAATTCTACTACTCTCCCTAGAAATAATCTCAAAAATATCTCTTTTGAACACAAAGATCAGCAGAATGTTATAGTGAAGGGAGAATTGTATTTAGAGTCACAAGATCCAGGTTTGAAAAGAAGAACCATTTCTATGGATCCATGACCAAAGCCACTTTATTCACCTCATCTCTGGTTTTTTCCTCTGCAACAAAGTAATAAATATATCTATCTCAGTATTTTCTAAAGCTTAAATGACAAAACATATGAAAAAACATTATAAATCCTGAATCATTTTATTAGCACTATTTATTAACAGAGATATTTGTTGCTGCCTTTGTGCCTATAGTGTCATCAATGTCTTATACAATGCAAACAAATATTTATTATTATTTTATAATTACCATTCAGCAGCATATTATGTGTAGGTCTTTGTAAATTATTTCATTAACAATCACAGCCTCACTGTAAAAAAAAAAAGGTATGATTTTCTTTGGTATCATCCTTGACTACAATTAATCTCACACCCAACATTTAATTCAACAATGAATCACCTAGATTTTACTTTCAAAATGTGGTCAGACTCTGACCACTTCTCAGCACCTCAACTTTACCACCACGGTCTAAGAGACCATATTATCTTCCTAATTGGCTTTCTAATTGGCTTTCCAGGCTCTGGTATTCCTCAACCTGCCACTAGAATGCACTCCATCCAGTCTATACTCAAAATAATAACCATATTGTTCCTTAAAAATGTAAGTCAGGTTATGTCACTTCTCTACTCATTACTCTTCAATGGTCTCCCTTCTAACTTAGAGTAAAGCCAAAATCTTTACAATGGCTCCAAGACCCTTTATAATCTACCTAGCTCACATGACCTTTCTGACCTTATCTCCTACTCTCCCTCTGTGCACTATAGTCTAGTCATGCTGGTCTCCTTCTTGTTCCTGGAACATACCAGGCAGAAGCCTGCCTCAGGGCCTTTGCATTTGCTCTTATTCCTGACAAGAACACTCTTCTTCCAGATGGCCTTATGGCTTACGCTTTTGCCCCCTCAGGTCTTTGTTTAAAGGTTGTTAACAGCCTGACTTTAATTATCATGCAGCACCCTCACTGCAATACTCTCTCCCTCTTTCTATATTTTCCTCTGTATTACTGTGTTACTACTGACAGATATGTTAGATATGAAATACTTATTATACACTTATAAGATTCTTTATTTTGCAAGTAATAAAAGCACAACTCAAATTGGATTTAAAAAAAAAAGGAATCTAGAGAGTTCCAGTAAAGATGGCAGAGTATATGAAAGCTGTGCTTGCCTCCTCCCATGACCATATTAAAATTACAACTAAATTAGGAAAAACTAAATTACAACCTAAACTCAGGTAAACCATCTGAAGACTAACTGAACAGAAGTCCTATAACTAAGTGTGTACATAGGAAACCACACCGAGACTGGTTGGAGGGGCAGAGATGAAAAATGGGCTGGCCCTAAACACATGTGGGGCAGTTGAGAATCTGGAGGGATATCTCAGCTGCAGAGGTTCCCCCTGAGGAGTAAGGGGTCCCAGCGCCACACTGGGCTCCCCAGACCAGAGCACCAGTGCTGGGAAGAGGGACCCCCATATCATCTGGCTGTGAAAATCAGAGGGGATTCTGACTGCTCTGGTGAGTCAAAAGACAGTTGGTAACTCACACATCCCCTTAAAGGGCCCACACACAGATTCACTTGCTAAAAGGCATTCTGGCGGAGGGACAGCAACCCAGGAGATTCCAGAAATGTACAGAGAAAAGCTGAGTTGTATGGTTTCATGGCAAGTGCTGGAGAGACAGCCACCATTATCTCTGTGTTGAGCCCTACTCCCGTGTAGCCTACAGGCTGGCACCATATTTCCTTTGTTGATACCTCCCCCTTTACAGTCAAAACTGAATCTGTACTGGCCAGATGAATTCCGCTCACTCTACCTCGTGACTCCCTAAGACTCTGCCCTACCCAACTAGCAAAATGTTGGTGGAAATTTTGTGGCTGGACAACCACCCCTACATCATGCTCTCAAAAAGAGGCTCCTTTAGTAGCAATCAATGGGCCTCAGCTTGAGGATCTAGTAGACACTTTCAGTGAAAGACAACCAGCCCCAGCCTAAGCTGCAATATTGAACAAATCTCAGTGGTCAGCAGTCCTAAGGCAGGTGGCAGTGGGCCTTGGTGTGATCTGAGACTTTTGTGAATGTCCACAGGCTCAGCCCTGGAACCAAATCAGAATCTGCACTATCCTAAGGAACACAACTTGCCCCACCCTGGTGACTTCCTGAGAAGCCACCTCATCTAACTCCTGTACCACCCAAGCTTCATTCATTTGCTGAGACTTGGTTTGCTGTGCAGCCTCTCCCATGTGTCTACAGGTTCAGCACAGGCAGCAAGCAACCACAGAGCTTTGTAGCTCCTACCAGATAGCCCCAGGCCTCTGTTACAAACAGAGGCTGACCTTGGCCTGTATGGCAGTCCCTCCCAAGGGGTACAGAACAAACAAACCTGGAAGTAGGCATTAGACCTCAACAAAGCATCACCTTGTTAGCCACACAATAACATCATACTCAATGGAGAAAAGCAAAAAGTCTTTTACCTAAGATCAGGAACAAGACAAGAATGTCCACTTTCACCACATTTATTCAACATAGTATTGGAAGTCCTAGCCACAGCAATCAGACAAGAAAAAGAAATAAAAAGCATCCAAATTGGAAAGGAATAAGTAAAACTCATTATTTGCAGATGACATGCTATACAGAAAAAACCCTAAAGTTTCCACCAAATAAATTAGTTGCATTTTTATACACCGTTAATGAACTATCAGAAAGGAAAATTAAGAAAATAATCCAATTTACAATATCATCGAAAAATAAAATAAAATATTTAGGAATAAATTTAAAGGAGATGAAAGACCTGTAATCATAAAATTGTAAGTTATTGAAGAAAGAAATTGAGAAGAAATAAATAAATGGAAGCATATACTGTGCTCATGAATAAAAAGAATTAACATCATTAAAATGTCCATATTACCCAAAGCAATCTATAGATTCACTTCAATCTCTATCAAAATACCAATGGCATTTTTCACAGAACTAGAATAAATAATCCTAAAATTTATATGGAGCCATAAAGGACCTTAAGCAGCCACAGCAATCTTGAGGAAAAAAAGTTAGAGGTATCACACTACCTGATATCAAACTATTCTACAAGACTACAGTAATCAAAACAGCATCATACTGACATGAAAACAGACACATAGATCAATGGAACAGAACAGAGAGCCCAGAAATAAATCCATGCCTATATAGTTAATTAATCTATGACAAAGGAAGCAAGAATATACAATGGGGTAAAGACAGCCTATTCAATAAATGGTGCTTGGAAATGTGGATGAATACATGCAAAACAATGAAACTGGACCACCTTCTTACTCTATATACAAGAATAAACTCAAAATGGATTAAAGACTTAAATGTAAGTCCTAAACCATAAAACTCTTAGAAGAAAACATAGGCAGTAAGCTTTCTGACATTACTCTTAGTAATATATTTTCCGATATGTCTCCTTGAGCAAGGGAAATAAAAGAAAAAATAAACAAATGAGACTACATCAAACTAAAAAGATTTTGCACAGCAAAGGAAACCATCGACAAAGCAAAAAGACAACCTACTAAATGGGATAGAATATTAGCCAATGATACATCCTGTTAGGGGTTAATATCTAAAATTTATAAAGAATTCATACAACTCAACAGCAAAAAACAAACAACTCAATTCAAAAATGGGCAGAGGACATGAATAGACACGTTTCCAAAGAGGACATACAGATGGTAAATAGAAATATCAAAAGATGCTCAGTGTGTCACTAATTATCAGAGAAATGCAAATTAAAACAACAATGAGATTATCACCTAACACTCTCAGAATGGCTATCATAAGTAAATCAACAAACAACAAGTATGGGTGAGGACGCGGAGAAAAGGGAACCCTTGAGCACTGTTGGTAGAATTGCAAATTGATGCAGTATCTATGAGAAACAATTTGGAGGTTCCCCAAAAAATTAAAAATAGAGCTACCTTATGACCCAGCAATCCACGTCTGGATATTTATCTGAAGAAATGAAAAATACTAATTTAAAAGATATATGCACCTCTATGTTCACTGCAGCATTATTCACAATAGCCAAGATATGGAAGCAACCTAAGTGTCCATAAATAAACAATTGGATAAAGAAGAAGTGGTATATATATATACAATGGAATATTACTCAGCCATAAAAAAAGAATAAAATATTGCCATCTTCAACAACATAGATTCACCTGATAGGTATTATGCTAAGTGGAAGAAGTCAGACAAAAAAAACAAATATCATGTGATCTCACATATATGTGGAATCTAAAGAACAAACTAAATAAAGAAACAAAACAGAAACAGACTCATAGAGAACAAACTGAATGTTGTCAGATGGGAAGGGGCTTGGGAGCTGAGTAAAAAGGGTAAAGGGATTTAAGAAGTACAAATTGGTAGTTACAAAATAGTCTCAGGGATGTAAAATACAGCAATATAGGGAATATAGACAATAATATGGTAATAAGTATATAAAGTGCCAGGTGAGTACTAAGCTAATGGGGGATCACTTCATAAGTTATATAAATGTCTGACAGCTATGCTGTACACCTGAAAGTAATATAAAATAATTTTGAATATCAACTATAATTGATAAATAAATAAATAAATAAATAAATAAATATTTTAAAAAGGGAATCTCTTTACCTAGGATACTAGAAATTCCAGAGGTAGGACAAACTTTAGAAGGATATAGTCAAATTTATCTGTTTCCTGGCAGTCACTTTGCTCTTTCCTCCTCTGTATACTAGCTTTATCTATAGACGGTCATCTTCTATGACAGTAAAAAGGTTGCTACAGATTCCCAGATTTTTCACCTATGCACCACACCACTCAGAGCAAGGGACAGTGTGTGTCTCTTGTGCAAAGAACTTGCACTTCAATCTGATTGGACCAATTTTAACCAATCACAGAGGCCAGTACAATGCTATGCATTGACTGGCTTAGGCACAGATTGTTGCTCATCTCTGAACCAACCTTTGTGGCAAGGGTTACAATTGCCTTATATCAAATAGAACCTATGCACAAAGCTGGGCGTGATATCAAGCCTACTCCTAGGGGGTGGAATAAACGCTAAAGAAGCAAGCGCAATGTCTATTTCAGCCACTCTGCTATACCGTGTCTGTCTATATAATTATAGAAAACTAAATCTTAAAAATCAGGGTCATATAGCCAGTAAGTGGTAGAGCCTATACTCAAAACAAGGTCTGCCTGAATCTGAAGCCATCCTATATCTCAGCTTCTACACAGCATCATAAACTCCTTTTAAACCCTAATTTCTCTCTCTATGATAGAGGTCAGTCATTTAAATAAGTTAATCAAACTAAGTGTTCAGGAATGGACATATTAAAGGCATTCATAAGGGTGTAAGAATGGAAAGATAAGATCCCTTTCCTTCTTACACTTTTTATTCCTTTTTCTCCTTCTCAGTGAAAGACTCCTCTTTAGTGAGTCTTTTGGCAAAGAAACACACCAAAGTCATTCTATGAAAGTACAATTTACTTGACTTGTCTCATACAAGTGCATCTGATTAAAGCTGAAAAACTTAAAGCTGCTAGGTGAGATCTATCTCTGTCTTCCTAGGATAATCTTAAACTGAGGCCTTCTGCCAGGAGGGAGTCAGAACCTAGAAATGAAATCGAAGAGGTAAAAAACAGTGGAAGCAAACAAAATAAGATGAATACCTTGTACCTGAGACTGCTTCTGTCTGAACTGATGGATACCTCAAAGTATCATCCTCGGAACTCCACATGTGTTCCTGACCCACTAGTAATAATTTGGTTTTCCTTCTGGTACCTGCACTTCTTTTCAGCATCACAAAAGACATTAATGGGCTAATGCTTGCCATTTAGGCCACCTAGAATTCTTTTATAAACAGCATCATGAACAGGTACTACTTGTTTATCTGAAAATTTTTTCCCTTAAGTCTTTCTTTATGTGAAATAATCAGATCAGCTTTAAAAATGGAAGTATTGTCTTTCCAGGTTCATTTTTATAACCTGATTGGCTTTAGGACTGACAAAGTCATCAGGTTGAGGTAGTCAGGGTAGTTGGCAATCACAATCATTATCCAAAGGGAGAACTGAAATATCAGACCTCATTGGGCTATAGATAGAGTTTTTATCTATTTTTGTTCTGTTTTCATGTCAGTGCCTTACTATTTTGATCACTATAGCTTTGTAATATAGTCTGAAATGTTCTTGAATTTATTTTATTTATTTATTTATTTATATTAGTTTCAAGTATACAGTACATTGGTTAGACATTTATATAGTTTATAAATGACCCCCTAATTGCTCATTCTCTCCTCTGGTTTTTCACCTAGACAATATATTGATGCTAACTGCATTCCCTATGCTGTGCTCCCCATCCTCGTGACCATCTATCAACTACAAAAATTAAAAATGGATATACCTTTGACCCAGTAATTGCACTGCTGAGCTTTTATTCAAAGAAAACCAAAACAATAATTTGTAAAGATCTATGCACCCCAATATTCATGGCAGTACAATTTACAATAGCCAAGATATGGAAGCAACCTAAATGCCTATCAACAGAAAATTGGATAAAGAAGTTATGGTTCATATATACAATGGAATATTACTTAGCCATTAAAAAATGAAATCCTATTATTTGCAATGACATGGATGGACCTAGAGGTTATTATGCTGAGTGAAATACGTCAGACAGAGAAAGATAAATACCATATGATTTCATTTATATGCAAAATTTAAGGAACAAAAAACCAAACTAATCAAAAACTGACTCACAAACATAGAGAACAATTTGGTGACAGACAGAGGGAATAGGAGAATGGGGTGAAGGGTTAAAGAAGTACAAATTAGCTTTTACCTATTTTTTTAATGACAATACCCCATTCAGACACAAACATCAGGATTATCTACTACCACTATTTTGACTCATACAGCTTTACAAGAATTTTTTTTTTTTTTTTTTTTTGGTTTACTCCAATAATCTCACCATTTGACCACCTGAGGAACATACTGTCAGAAGCAAAACCCAGATATAATACCCTATACTTCCTTCCCTGGAACCATATGGCTGTCACCTCTGCATTAGAAGGAGACCATTTATTATTATTGCTTTTAAGCAGATATCTATTGAAAGGGAAAGGCATTTTGTGATTTGTATTCGAAAATATAGACAAAATAAATGCATATTTACTTCAGGTCAATTTAGGTCTTTCTAGTATCTTTCTAGGTTTTATATATTTCTAGACAAATTTTTGAAGGAAGAGTTCATAAAGGAAATTCAACTTCAAGAGCTTCTTGAAGAAAATAAGGGAAAACAAAGATTCAAAAATTAGTAAACTAAAATTTATTCCAGGCATTTTGTTTTTTGCTTTAAATGTATTGTTTAATTTGACAACAATACTATGAGGTAAATACTCCCCAAAAGAGGAGTCTGGCTCATAAACAACAAATGTGACCTAAAATTCTCACCAGATCCAAATGGGCTTAAAAGTCAATGGGTACTGATAAGTATTTCCCAAAGTATGTTTCAAGAAATAGCAGTGCTACAGAAACTTTAGAACCAATATTTTTTAAATTGGACAAATAAGTTTAGAAAAAATTCTGGACTAACAAAGTTAGTTTTTCTTTTCTTTTAATTGCAAGATGATTTGGAGAAGTTCATGTTCAAATTATGGTGTGAATCTTTAAGACGAGATGTATTAATACAACATTTCCACAATTTCCACAACTAATTTGACCACTGAAACTCTTTGTACAAGCATCTTGGGATACTAATGTGTGTGTCATTGAATGCTCTTCAAGAAACAGCGTGACTCTCTGCACTAGCACCCACAAATAGAATAAATATTAAGATTAGAAGCTCAGATAAGTTTTATGTTTACAAGTTTGCAATGAGCTTTGTGTCTAGATCAATGAGATTCAAATGCATCAACAAAAAACACATTAGGCCATGTTCTTGCTGTCTTTCACACAATACAGCATACCCTTTATGCCAAATAGGTAAACGATTCACTTACCAAAATAAATGAGAATATGCACCAGCGGTTTATAACATAGCAAAGTGAAATAAAGTTTTTGCAGTCGACCTTTGCAAAAGAAAACAAGAGAAGGAACATGTGATGCTGGCAAATGGCTCTATCAATGAGCTTTTAAGGAAGGAATTTAATGAATTTTCTAGTGTAAATAAAGTGCAATAAGGCAGGCTATTTGACTTTCCCCCACTGATTTTAGTTGAAAACCTGTAATCTTGGGGGATAATGTTGAGGGCAAATTGTCCATCCAGATATCGGTATTCATTATATTCACCACTGTGTGCCTGGGGCCCGAATAGATCATGACTTACACAAAGCAAATCCCACAGCTCCCTTTCCTGGAACAAAAGCTAGCTGGTTTCAAACCAGAATGGCAGAAGGTATAGTAAAAACTTCAATTTTGAGATATAAGGAAAGTTTACAATTCAGTTTTCTCAAGTAAATTGTTATGTGTGTAAAATATGTGTCTATATACACATACACATACATTTATAGTACACACACACACACACACACATACACACACACACATACACGTTCTTCTCTCTTTCTCTTCCGTCCTTCTTTTAATCTGAAGTTCCTATAAGACTTCAAGCTGGCTCTTATAGATGGAAACTACTTTTTTCAATTGTTCATACATTTCTCTTCTTGAATGAGATTATTTTAAATGATTCCTCATAGATTCTGCACCATAGCAGTTAAGAGCACTTTCAGATTTTACAGATGTGGATTTGACTCCAGTCACAAAAAATGAAAATAGTTGTGAGACTTCATTCACGTGATTCAACTTTTTAAGACTCAGTTTCCTCTTCTATGAAATAGACTTGCTGTGAATATCAAAATTATATGTTATTGTAAAACATGTAGCAAGTTTGGGGCATAAAAGAAGGGTTCAAAAATGGTAGCTATTACTAAATTCTGACATTATGAACATTGGCAAAGAAAATAAACAGTACTATGTCCTCTCAAATGTTTCCACAGAGGTATCTTTAACAACAAAGAATAACTTATGTCCCACCATTCACATGTCCCAAGACATGTAAGTCCATAGGCCTAATACCCAAAGAAATGAAGCCATTTCTTTAGAATGAGTTTTCATCTTCTAAAACCATGTATATTTTGCTTATAGTCAATAATATATCCCTGTTTATTTTAATATAAAAATGCTTTTACATTACCTATCACTAAGGGAAATTAATAGTTGAGGAAGACACCAAGCAGCAGATAAAAAACCAAGTTTGAGAAGCACAAGTTTGACAAGCCTGTATTAGGTAGTACAATCAGTGTGTAGTTAACCCCCATTCACTATGAGCTTAGAATATTACTGCTCAGGGTGTGTTCTGTAATTTCTTAATCATAAATATTTACTGAATGCCACTTTGGTCCTGTTCACGGGCTTGGGTAAACCCAGAGGGATCCCTTCTCATTAAGGGTTTTGGCAAGGATGGAGTAGGAGAGTACAGGTTGAAATAGCATTACTAGAGGCAGGATAAAAACCATAGTCAAGAATGGGGAAAAGAGTCAAATTAGAGCCTTGCATCAAGTCCAAAATAATTAGGTGAAAAGAGAAGTTAAGTGCACCAAGAAATATATCATGGTAAGCAAGTCCGGAAGGAAACTGTGAATGGCAGGTCCCGATATTGGTTGTGTGGTTGGAAACAGATAAGCCAGGACAATGCTTATTGTGAACATCAGATTGTGAGAGGTGTCACAATCTATGCAGCCAAAAAGGTAAAGTCTTCATCCCTCAAAAATCTAAAAATTTTAAATTAGATGATAAAGACAAACATGAATCTTTTTATCTTTTATCTTTCTTAGAACACAATATTAAAATAGCTAACACATACAGAACCAATATCAGGTGTCAGGCTCTTTTCTACATACTTTACATTCATTAATTCATTTACTCTACAAAACTGGATACAATTAACTATCTCATTTTACTGATATAGAAGTAAACTCAAAAATAGTTAAACAATTTGCCCAAGGTTATATAGTTCATAAGTAGAAGAGCCATGATTCAAGCTCATGGAGTCTATTTTAGCATCTTTATGCTTAAATACCAAACCATCATGAAATTACGAAGTGGAACAGGGCCCAGTAAATAGAATGAGGTCAGCGGGGTTAGTGATCTAAACATCTTAGACAAGAGTGATGTATTTGTCAAAACACTTTCAGGTATAAGGAAAAGAAACCAACTAAAAATAGTTTAACCAAAAAAAGAAAAAGAAGAAGAAGGAAAAGGAGAAGGAGAATGAAAGGATGAATTAAATCACGTAATAATAAGTTTAGAGGTTGCTAGATTCAGACAGAACTGAATCAAGTAATGCAAATCAGGTCATTAAGCCCCCACCTCTCTCTCTCACACATCTGCCCTATCTCTCAGTTTTGATTTTCTCTGTACTATTTTAATTCTTATTACAAAATTATCCATGGATTTCCTCAGTGCAGGCAAGGAAAATAGCCAGAGGCAACTCAAATAGCCCATCAAATGTCCTTAGTGCCCCATTTCAAAAACCTATAGAAAGAATATCTCTCTCCAACATCCATATATACATCTCAGGGAAGGATTATGATTGGCTCTGCTTGGATCCCCTCAAATTATGTTGACCAGAATAACGAAGAGATAGAAAATGTTAAAACGGAGAAAAGAAAAAAAAAAAAAACATAAAAAGGAACCAGTTGGAAATGAAGAATACAATAACTGAAAGGAAGAATATATTAGAGGAAATCAACAGTAGATTAGATGAAGCAGAGGATCGAATCAGAGATTTGGAAGCTAAGGTAGCAGAAAACACCCAATCAGAACAGCAGGAAGAACAAAGAATCAAAAAAAAAAAAAAAAATGAGAATAGTTTAAGGGAACTCTGGCACAACAACAAGTGTGCCAACATTCTCATTACAGGGATATAAGAAGGAGAAAAAAGAGAGCAAGGAATTGAAACCTATTGAAAGAAATAATGTCCAAAAACATCCCTAACCTGGTAAAGGAAATAGACATACAAGTCCAGGAAACACAGAGAGTCTCAAACAAGATGAACCCAAAGAGGCCCACACCAAGGCATATCATAATTAAAATGCCAAAGCTTAAAGACAAAGAGAATCTTAAAAGCAGCAAGAAAAAAAGCAATTAATAACCTATAAGGGAGCTCTCATAAGACTGTCAGCTGATTTTCCAACAGAAAGTTTGCAGGCCAGAAAGGATTGGCATGAAATATTCAAAGTGATGAAAACCCAGGACCTACAACCAAGATTCCTCTACCCAGAAACGCTGTCATTTAGAATTGAAAGACAGATAAAGAGCTTCCAAGAAAAGAAAAAGTTAAGTGTTCATCACCACCAAACCATTATTATAGGAAATGTTAGAGGGAGGAGGAGGAGGAGGAGAAGAAGAAGAAGAGGAAGAAGGAGATTAAAAATTTGAATAACAAAATGGCAATCACTACAAATTTATCAACAATTACTTCAAATGTAAATAGATAAGTTCTACAATCAAAAGACATAGGGTGCCTGAATGGATAAGAAGAAAATAAGACCATTACATATGCTGCCTAAAAGAGACTCACTTCAGTTCAAAAGACACACAAAAGGAAAGTAAAGGGATGGAAAAAAATATTTCATGAAAATAGAAACAAACAAAAAGTTAGAATAGCAATACTTATACCATACAAAATGGACTTTAAAATAAAGGCTATAACAAGAGACAAAGAAGGACCTAGTAATCCCACTTCTGGATATTTATTTGAACAAACCCAAAACAGTACTTCAAAGGGACATGTGAATCTATATGTTCATTGCAGCATTATTTACAGTAGCCAAGATATGGAGGCCTAGTGGGTGTCCATCAATGGATGAATGGATAAAGAAAAGATGGTATATGTATACAATGGAATATTACTCAACCATAAAAAAGAATGAAATCTTGCCATCTGCAACAACATGTATGGACCTAGAGGGTATTGTGCTGAGTGAAGTCAGATAGATTAAGACAAATGCCATATGATTTCACTTACATGTGGAATTTAAAGAACAAAATAAACAAACAAAACAGAAATAAAATCACAGATACAGTGAACATTTTGATGGTTGACAGATGGAAGGTAAGGGTGGGTGGGGTAGGTGAAAAAGGGGAGGAAATTAAGTATAAATTGGTAGTTACAAAATAGTCATGGGGATATAAAGAATAGCATAAAGAATGTAGTTAATAATATTGTAGTAACTATGTATAGTGTTAAATGGGTAGATTTATTGGGGTGATCACTTTGCAAGTTATATAAATGTCTAATCACCATGCTGTATACCTGAAACAAATATAATATTGTATGTCAACTGTAACTAAAAAATACAAAAATTATTATAAACTGAAAAAAAAAGAAGGAAAGGGGAGCTAGAAACAATAACTACTAGATTCCATTATGAATGGCAAATGAATTGGTTTGTCCTGATTCATGGGACAATATGGCAGACTTAAGGTTCTGGCTAAGCTGAGACAAGCATTAAATTGACTTTCGAACTGATCTTAATAACAATCACACTAATTTTAAGAGTAAACAATTGTGCACCACTTTACATTCTAAAAACCATCTTCTACATATTGGTTTCTTTATGATTCTTTCCTTTCACTCTTGCACTTGCTATCAGCTCCCACTTGCTATCAGCTCTTCAAAGATTTACTCTAAAAAATATTGATTAGAATGTCTAATGTTTTGCTTCTCAAAACCAGCTTTACAGGCTATGGATAACACTCTAAAGCTGTACAGTTTAGCCTTGATCTCAGCAAATGCCCTTTAATACAATACTCTAGACCTCTCACATCTAAAGCTACTCTTACAGAGCCATTGGTCAACATCTGAGAATCCACTGGGGCAAGGCTCTAGGGATAAAGCTTAAGTACAATTATTGGCTGTCTCAAATGGGCCTCATTAGTCCCAGCATATAAACTCATGCATGCTATAAATATAAGGTCGAGACTATAAAAAAATAGTGATGTCAAAACTGTTTTAAATTTATGTTCATGTGAAATATTTCAACACAGAAAATTAAAATAAATTACGGGCATTGATACCAACAAACTGTTTTGGGATGTTTTGGGTAGTTAACACCATTTAACAACGTCAGTAAAATATTATATTTAATTAGTTCAATAACAAATATTTTGAGTGCCTACCATGGACCAGGCACTGTGCTTGTCACTGGGCATAGAAATATAAATGATATAATCTCTGTAATTGAGGCACTTAATATTTAGAGGAGAAAAACTACAGATACACATAATGGCAACATAATATGGTATTTGCTGAGCTAGAGGTGCACTCGAAGTACCAAGGGAGAGAGAAAGGGAAATTGATCTAGTTCAGAGATTAAGCATATATGTCCTAGATATAATGCCTGAATTGAGTTCCAAAAGATGGGTAAGAATATCCATGTGATATTCAAGGCAGAAGAAAAAAAATGGAAAAAAAAATGTATAGTAGTGTGGAACAGTATGAGATATATTGAGACAAATACACACTTCCAAATTTCCTAAGTATAAATTGTAAGGCATGAGAAGGCATAAAGTTGGGGGAGATGAAGCTGAAGAGGTAGTGTTATGGACTGAACGATGTGTCACACCAAAATTCATACATTGACATCCTAACTCCCAATATTATGGCATTAGGAGGAGGAAGCTTTCACAGGTTATTAGGTTCAGACGGGGTCATGAGAGTAGAAGCTGATGTGATTAGTGACTGTATAAAAAGAGGAAGAGACACCAGAGCTTCCTCTCTTTACCATATGAGAGCACAGCAAAAATGTGGCCATCTGCAAGCCAAGAAGAGGGCTTTCACCAGGAATCAAATCTGCTGGCACCCTGATCTGGGAATTCCCAGCCTCCAGAATTGTGAGAAATAAATATTTGTTGTTTAAGTCACCCAGTCTACGGTATTTTGTTATAGTAGCACAAGCAGACTAAGAAGGGAAATAGAAATAAGTTCATGAAAGGCTCCAAATGCCTTATTTTAGAGTCTTCCATTTTACTTTGTAAGTCACTGAGGATTGTAAACAGAAACCAAGGTCAGAGTTTTATTTAGATGAATAACAACTTTGCTGAGAGTGAGCACAAATCATGTAGCAGTCACCCATGAGGAGACTATTGCACTTTGTCAAGGAAAGATATGTTTACAGCTTGTAGTGGTATAAACAAGAAGAGACAAAAATTCAGCAAATATGTAGAAAGAGATAAAAAATAATCAGATTGTGGTGATAACTGTGTATGAAATGAAAGAGTTAGAGAGGAGTAAAACCTGAGGATTAGACGTAGAGCAATGGGTAGATGGCTATAAAAAAAGAGGGGAAGGGATCAGGAATACAGGAAGAGGAGCAGGATGGGAAGCAAAGAGGAGAAGAAGAAGACACGTCTTTGACATATAATGTTTAACCTGCATGTATGGCCAGCAAACATTCTCCTCATTCTCAGGAGAGAGTAGAAAATGCAACTTTGTATAACATGAGAGACAAAGGGATTTCATAAGCTTCTAGAGAAGAAAGAAGAACGGTCATATGTAAACAATTAGTAATAACAATGACTTTAGACCTCTTAAAAATAACACTGAAAATTTGAAAACAATGAATGAATCTTAAGGCTGCAGTCCCACACAAGCATGATGTGCTAGTACTTGTAATTAAATCTAGGGGCAGAGGCAGGTCTTAAAAATAATTATGGGTGTAGATTTTGTCACATGGATTAAAATAGAAACAAATACATGAAAATCCAATTAAGTGTTTGTGAATGCTGAATTGACCAGATACCCAAACTTTAGACTACAGAGGAGTGAGACTGTTCAAGTTGTAAAAATACCTCAGGAGTCCAACTTTTTAAAGACAGGAAGCAGGCTGAAAAGGCTGTTCAGGCACCAAAAATGACATATTTTAATGCTCTCTTCAGAGATGGAAAAGGAAGGATGACTCAGAAGGCAGAGAAAATTTTATAGAAGTAGAATCAAAAAGAGAGAGATAAAATATTAGGAAATAAAATAACAGGTAGACTGTAATGGGAGTTACAAAAAAGGGAAATTGGAAAAAAAATGGAGAAAAATCATCAAATAAATAGTTCAAGAATATTTCTTAGAACTCAAGGATATGAGACTCCAGACTTAAAGGGCCCATCATATACACAGACTCGCATTGAGGTACATCATTATGCAATTTCAGAACCTGAGGGAAAGAAAAGATTCTACAAGCTTTGAGAGGAAAAACAGCTTACATGAAAAGGCTAGAAATCAGAATGCCTCAGAATTCTCACAGTAACCCTGGCAACTAGAAAATAGTGGGAAAATATTTTCAAGATTATGAAAGAAAATTATTTCCAATTTATAGTGCTATACCTAGGCAAACTATCAGTCAAATGTGAGAGTAAAATAAGATTATTTTTAGATATTCGAGGTCTGAAAAATATTTGCTGCTCATGCACCATTTCTCAGAAAGCTACTAGAGGATGCCCCATCGAACTGGGGAAGTAATCCAAGAAAAAGGAAGCTATGGTACAACTCAACACCAAAGAGAGACAAAGAGAATCTCAGGATAATGGAGAACAAAGACTTCAGAAATACATTGGCATACAAGCTGTATAGAGGCAACTCATCCAAGCCTGAGGAATGTATTCCAATGTTGTGCTATCATTACCAAGATGGCTTGACTGGACCATGTTCTGAGGATACTACTGCACCCTCAAAGAAGTTCTGCTTTTGCAAACTTCTGAGAACTGGAGGCTGGCTAAGGTGAACATGGAATCAGAAAATACAGAGCAGCCCACCATCTGATTATACTCCTACTAAATAACCAGTATTTGGCTGAATATAACCTACTTAATAGCCCACTGTGGTAAGCCTTACGTCTCCTAAGACTATTTCATGGTTTGCCCACTTACCTTCCCAGGAGTATCTATAAATTCTCAGAAGCAGAAGCCAGACTATTAGCTAGAAACTCCATTCAGCTTTTTTTTTTTTTTTTTTTTCTGAAAGCCCATATCTATCGGTGGCAGCATTATCCTCTCATTCACAGTTAGGTTTGTACTCATTACTGTTTTTCTATTATCACCTTTCACATTCTTTTTATACGGAAATAATTACTGAGAATAAAAAAGGAAAACATCTATAGGGATATAGATCAATCTGATGGTAGTGGTATGATTTGAGTCTAGTCAGCAAAATAGCAAACCAATTTATTACATTGCAAACAGAGGAGTTATTTAACACAAGAGTTAGAAGGCTAAGAAAATAAAGAGGAAATACTAAGGGAAATCAGAGCTAATAACGGCTGGAAAGACCTACCATTCTCAGTCTGGGAAAGCAAGAAAGAGACAGGATTATAAGAATTCAGACACATAAAGGAAGGGCCTGAAGAAGTGTGCTCAGATACTTGTAGGGAGCCCCATCTGTCTCACTGTACTTCTGAGGAGTCCCTGAGGCTGGTTCCAGAGTTGCCAAAAGAACATAGAGGCTGGTGCAAATTGCCACTGGTGGGACTAATACTGAATGGAACAGGAAAATATTGAGAAGTCCCTTCTCCGTCCTACCACCCCCTATTGATAAAAGCTTCCAGGAAGCCATCTGGTAAAACACTTTGGGATATATCACTGGCAGAGTCACAGTTCCAGCTGCAGCATCACAAACAGAGTAGGGGAAGGCAAATCAGTTGTTAAAGAATTGAGATAACAACTAGCTCAGTCCTGGAGATAGAACTAAAAATGGAAGAGAGCTTTGCTCTTTCTATGTCATTTGAATCTTTTACAAGAATATACCCATATTTTACTTGAAATTTTATAATTGAAAAGTTAAGGAAAGCTTTAGTTTGATTATCAAATGAAGCATATTTATATTCATCCAATACATTCATGAAAGAAATACAATGG